>NW_006408831.1:1968381-1989299 GCF_000296735.1 Chrysochloris asiatica
AAAAAAAAAGATGTAATTATCTATTGACCAGGATTTAGTCTAATGGATTGTGAAGAGAGAGATTTCTCTGTTCATGATCTAATCAGTGCACATGGAGGAGATTCCCCCAGCATCCAGATACCATCGTCTCTGCCTGTCGAGGAACAGAAACCATCTCTTTTTGTTCTTCATTGTCCAATATGCTATGGGCACATCTCCTACTGTAAGGAGGAGATAGCAGTACTGTTATCACTCACAATGCCACGGCTGTTTGGAACCTGTTTGTATTGAAACAATATAGATCTTGTTTCTGCAGCTCCTTAATGCCAGTTATTGAAAGTCAGTGATGTCATTACTTTTGGCACTACATGACCCATGGTGCTGTCTGTGAGAAATGGTACTGGGCTTCACTGTGATCACAAGTGCAAGTCTTGGCCATAATATGTGAGAAAATGTAAGTAGTAACTCACCTTATGGTCGGTTTTTATGGGGATTTTATATATCTTGCATCCATGTCTTCTCTTGAACCCTGTAGGTCTCAGTGCCTTCCTGGAATATGCTCTTTCCATGTAGGCTGCACCCCTGCCTTCCACACATCACCATGAGTAGGGGAGAGCCCCTAAGCAGGGCTACACATGAGGTCCCATTCACTCAAGAATGCCATTCCTTCTCTGGCAAGACTTAGTACCAACTTGGGAGACTACAACAGCATGACTTCCATAGGAAGTCAGACAGCCTGTTGACACTGCAGAGCCATATGTGGAAAATCAGAGGATTTTCAGCTCTGCTCCAAGATGCATAGCAGAGCTAGCAAACTGCTTAACCACTCTGGGTGCTAGCAATAGGGAGGGGTGGTATGCACAGGGTGAAGAACGCCAGCTGCTGTCTCTTCTGTCCTCAAGTGTTGTAGATCACAGGCAGTGTTGTCCTGGAGCCCCAATAGGACAGAGCCAACGCATGTGTGCATGAGGATGTGTGTTGTTGAGTCGGTTCTTTATAGAGTTTCCAAGAGCAGCCGGTAGGTTTGAACTGTTGACCTTGTGATTACCAGTCCTGTGCTTATCCTACAGTGCCAATGTTGTTGTCAAGGGCCGTCGAGTCAATTCTGACCCATAGCAACTCTGTATAGGGTTCCAAGGAGTAGCTGGTGAGCTTGAACCATCGACCTTGCAGTTCAAATGGCTTTGCAGTCTGGTGCCTTAACCCACAGTGCCACACCAGGACTCTGTGCCAACGTAAGGGGGCCCCAAACACCATAGCCTGGGGCTCTGAACTTGTCCTGAGTCTGATCGGTGTATATAAAGTCAGACTGTTACTATTATTCTGGGCAGACAATCTCACTGGATCCTGGGAAAGAAACTCCATGCCTACCAGCAAGAGCCATCTTGTCACAGATTCCTCTCCTGGGACACTTGGTTGACTCCAAGGACTGGGTGAATGTGGAGGCTGAGGAAGGGGAGGTCAGGTTAGAAAGTTGTTGAGCACCCAGATAGCAAAAACTGCTAACAGAATCCCATGCCGATTCTAGGCATCCCTCCTCAAGGGCACAGCTAGCCCCAGCCAGTCCCAACCACACGAAGGAGACTTAGAGAATTTTAAAGGTGGCACCATTAGTAACTATAATCTGTGTGGGACCAGGTCTAGTTTTGAGCACGCTGGGCTGGCACACTGCCTCAACAAGCCTGGGAAGGGCTAGGGCCTGAAGCCCAGGGCAGGGGATGCTAGCTTGGGTCTAAAGGCCAAACTGACCTCAATTGTGCAAATTATTTTAAACACATCTGGAGATATCACTTTGGAAGGCATCAAGCTTCTGAGAATGGCTTTATGACATGAAAATGTGCTGAAATTTTCAGTTCCCCAATTCTACCACGTTGTCTCAAAATGTAAGAAAACAGTTCTTTTCCTTTCCTAGGTAAATGAAGGTGCCTAAGCCTAAAATTATCCACTTGAAGGTGTTTAGAACATCTCTAGCTTATGCAAATCTACAGAGAAAGAACTCTGAGCCCTGAAAATAGAAGCAATTCAAAATATGAAAAACCATAGAACCAGCTCTCCTTAGCAAACAGCACCTGTGGGGAGGAACTGCATTTCCGTTTTCCAGGGCCACGCTGAGTCGAGGCTAAGAACATTTTCCAGGGCCTCTGAACAGTGCTATTGGCTTCAGTCTGCTGTGTGTTTAGCCAGGGGACTAATTAATTAACAATCAAGTCTGCTGGAACACACCACCAAGTGGCACTCTGTAAATGTTTACAGACAATGACGAGGCTATTGTTTATCTATATCAACAAATTGGAAACATAAAATTGTGGAGTTTTTTCAGCGGCCTATTATAGAATGCTATCTTACAGGTGAGAACACGAACAGACAGAGAAGCAAGGTGATTTACCCACAACCAGGCAGTGGCAAACGTAGGACTTGCACCCCAAATTCTTGATTTTAAATGTATTCATTGCTTTCTCTGCTCTGTTCCACTGTGTGTTTGAGACATGGCTGAATTTCCCGATGCCAATTCAGATAGTGAAACTTTAACCTTTCTTAAGAACAGTAACATCTCATTAAGTCAAAATAATTGGAAAGAAAGCTATGCTGAATTCAGGCAAAAGTTTGTACTATTTTAAAAGGCATTTGGCTTTTTCCTTTCAAGGCCATGTAGTAACTTGGAACAAAAAACCACAAAATGGAGTCAAGTAGAGGCCTTACTGAACCTGCTTAAAGGAACAAACAGAAATAATTTATAACTGGTACATTAACAATTTGCTTCTAAGTGATGATGACTGCTAAAGATATTTTAAGCATTTGGGGGAAATATATATATATATATATATATTTGTTAAACATAAATATTTCCTTCGAAAACTCACTTCATGTTAAAATTTACATAGGAAACATTCTTTTACAAATATCGTATGTGTAAATGTCAACCAGACTACATGCTAAAATGATCATGTGTTTGATTCAGTGGCCTATAAATGAATCCGTTTTTACCATTTTGCTCTACTTGAATTGTTTGGCACTATTTCTGTAATCCACAGCAGCCAAAATGCTATTAGCCTCCCTCACTTTCTATCCTTTACATTTTTTGTTGTTTTTATTATTTTTTTTCCTATCCAAGGCCAAAAGAATATCTTCAGCTGCTTGAAAATTGGAAGCGCTTTCTAGCTACTCCTTCCATCTACCACACTCGCTCACTAATTTCTCTAAATGGCCTTGTGCTTCCTGTAACCATCTGTGAGAATTCTTTGCATTTGGCTGCCTTCTGTCATTTTCTGTTTAAACATTAGCCATTCATTTGTTACTGAAGATATTTGGAAATATTGAGTCTTGTTATCTCGAATTCTCATTTAAAATGCCATTGGACATACTGCAGAAACAGCTCACAAATCTGCTTTGCTAGTCTCTCTTCAAATTGGCTTCTTCCTTCTTTGTTGTATAAGCACCAGAGTTATCTACCTGGCTGGTAACATGTGAGAGGTTCTGGACTAGCCAAGGGTATATTATTAACAGAAAGGCCATCTAGGAGAAAATTTTGTAATATTCTCTATCGATGTGCTCAAAGCTGGGAAGAATAAAAGTCTCTGAGGAAAATGGGCCTCTGGCTAGAGATGTAAGGTTGTTCTTGCTGGGTGAACTGTCGTGAATATAATCCAAAGATGCACATATCTTAGGAAAAAAAAGAACTGACCAAAACAACAACAACAAACAGGTTACAGATATTTCGGCCATTTAATGTTACAGTCCATTCTATGAAAGGGCTTAAGGCCAATACAAAATACGGCGACTCTAGCGTTTCCTGTTGGTAACCTGCTGCCCCCTTCTGGACAAGTTGGGAACTGAAGCTTTGATCTGTCTGTCCACATCCCTTTTCCATTATGGATATATGCATTGACTTAGCTCACGTATCCAAAGGTGCTTTACTACAGTGTGAAGATGTGCTAAGGCATAAGCTGCAGTTTATTCAGTGAGTTTGTGTTCGTTTCAGTAACAGGATCTTTATTTGGTTGAAGGATGAACTCTTTAGTTTTGTGAACCATCTATTCTGTCCTGGTTCTATGCTCCTCCTACCAAGAACTCAAGCTAAAAACCTTCTTTCTCTGGCAGCCTTGAACCAGCAAGAAGTACAAGCCTTCCTGAATTGGCACCTTGTCTTTATAATTTTTTCCTTAGAATGGATAGTATGTAGAGAAATAAGGGTTGTGATATGAGTAGATATATGCACACTCATGTTCAATGTAGCATGAGTGACAACTGCAAAGTGAACAACCAAAGTGCCCATTATTGGATGAATAGATAAACTATAGTGCCTACACACAATGGAATAACACATCATGTTAAAGAAGAATGAAGAATATATGAAACATCTCAGAACATGAATGAACCTAGGATACAATACTAAGTGAAATTAGTCAATTCCGTAAGGACAAATACTGTACAAGACTATTACTGTAAAAAGCCAAGAAAAGATTTATACACAGAATAAAACATTCTTTGAAAGAGGGGAAGGAAGGACATGTCACTAACTAGAGGGTAGACATGTATTAACATGCGTGAAAGGGAAGGCAATATACAATAAGGGGAAAATCAGGAAAAATGATCAAAGCAAAGGAAGACAAAGAGTTAAAGGCAACAGATGTAAATAATATTACATACCCAATCCTGCAATAAGGCGCTCTGGTAGCGTAGTGGTTACGAATCAGGCTGTAAACCTTAAGGTCAGCAGTTCGAAACTACCAGCTGTTCCGCGGGAGAAAGATGAGGCTTTCTGCTCCCGTAAAGATTTACAGTCTCGGAAACCCTGTACAGGGTCGCTGTCAGAATTGTCTCCATGGCACATAACAACAATAACAACAACAAACTTGCAATAACAGTAATCTACGAGTAGCTACATAGATACTCAGGCTGAACAAAGGGTGGGAATGAGAATATGACAACATCCATGAAAATGTATAGATTTGATAGGATGTTGTTACATATATATATTTGTATGTGCTGCAAATACTTATAAAAGTTCATGGAAAAATTGAATGTGAAGGTAGCAAAATTTTTCCATGAACTTTTTGAAGTCCCTTCATAGTAGGAAAAACAGGGGGCAAAGTTATGAAAACTTCTTAGTCATAACCAAACACCATGAGGGAATGAGCCGCTGGCCCAGGACTCAGGATCACAGTCTTGGGGGGCACGTAGGTCAACTGGTGTAACATAGACCACGATTCTATTCTACTTTGGTAAGTCGGGGGGTGGTGGTGGTGGTTATGTGCCGTGGAGTCGGTTCTGACTCATAGCGACCCTTTACAGGGTTTCCGAGGCTGTAAATCTTTACGGGAGCAGAAAACCTCATCTTTCTCCCGTGTAACAGCTGGTAGTTTCCAACTGCTGACCTTGTGGTTTGCAGTCCGATTCGTAACCACTATGCTACAGTGGGTCTTAAACGTTTATGAGTAGCCATCTAACATGCAACCAGCGGTCAGTCTCTACCCAGAGGAAAGAAGAGTGAATAAAATCGAAGATGCATAGAAAGAATTAGTCCAGTGGAGGAATGGACCATGTGAACCTCAGCCTCCCACACCAGAATAGCTAGATAGTACCCAATGACCACTCTAAAAGATCACAATAGGAGGTCCTGGATAGAACGGTAGAAACATGACTCAAAATCTTTAAAAAGATCAGGCCTACTGTCCAATAGAGGCTAGTATGACCTTGAGACTTAGCTCTGAACCACTCTTCAAACCTAGAACTAAATTCACCCCAGTTAGTTGGCCCAACATTCAGCCAAACAGTAGAGAGACCTCTGTAGTGAACAGTAACACCAGGGAGGTATACACTCCTTCAAACAACCAACCATACCACATCAAAAAGGCAGCATTTGCCCAGGGGTAAAGCTCAGAAGGCGGGAAAGCTACATGGAAAGAGTAAACACAGGGAGGAAGGGGAAGGTTTCTTACATTGTGGGGATTGCAATTACATAAAACAAAATGTATATGAATTGTTGAATTGAAACCCAATTTATTCTGTAAGCTTTCGCCTAAATCACAAAAGTCAAAACAACAAAATCCTGCTGATAAGTGGACTCCAAATCATGGTGACTCCCATGTGTGTTAGAGCAGAACTGTGCGCTATAGAGTATATTCAGTGGCTGATTTTTCAGAAGTACATTACCATGCTTTTCATCCCAGGTGCTTCTGGGTAGACTGGAACCTCCCACCTTTCAGCTAAGCAGTCGAGCGTATTAATTGTTTGCACCACTCAGGGACTCTTTGCTCTATTAATGTTGTTGTTGTTGTTAAGTGCCATTGAGTTGGTTCCGACCTATGTACAGGGTTTCCAAGGAGTGGCTGGTGAGTTTGAACCACTAATCTTGCGGTTCAAACAGACCTTGTGGTGTGGAGTACTTATACTATGGCGCCACACCAGGACTCCCTCTCTAGATGCCACATGATTATGTATCATAGCGTGGACAAGGGTTCTATAGTCAAGACCTTTTTGAAGTTATAACCAAACATTTTTATGACAATAGCTTTTGTACAATCTAATGTATAATATACGCTCTGGTAGCGTAGTGGTTACGAATCGGGCTGTGAATCGCAAGGTCATCAGTTCCAAACTACCAGCTGTTCCGTGGGAGAAAGATGAGGCTTTCTGCTCCCGTAAAGATTTACAGTCTCGGAAACCCTGTACAGGGTCACTATGAGTCGGAACCGACTCCACGGCACATAGCAACAACAACAATGTATAATATATTAAAACTCTGAAAGTGACAAATTGCCAACCAAGAATAATGTATCCAGCAAAACTGTCTATCAAATTTGGCAGAGAAATTAGGTCATCTTCAAACAGAAAGGAAAAGAATTTGCAAAAACCAGACTAAAGTTACCAAAAATTATAAAGGGAGCTCTTTGGACAGACAGCAGCAGCAGGCAACAGCCTGAGACAGAACAGTATGCCTAGACTCAACCCAGATTTAGAAGTATGTGTATCTTCATTATAGTAAGACAGACCTACAAGACTGGAAATAGAGAACCAGAGATACAGTTGCAAAAACAGCAAAGTAAAAAGGGAATAATGTAGTTACCTGGACGTCAAGGTCAGTTTGAACTGAAAGGTGGGTGGTTCAAACCTACCAGCCGCTCCTCAGAAACCCTATACAGGTTTACTATGAGTCGTAACTGACTTAATGACACTTAATAGTGTAGTTACAGAACTTCAAATGAAGAGGAAATCAAATATATTTCAAGAAAAACCAACCAACCAACTAACCTAATAGCAACCCTGAAAATGAAACCAAGCCTTACTCCTAACCCTAGCCTAACACTTCATCCTTAACATAACCCCTAGTCCTAACCCTAACCCTAACAATAAACTAAGTCCTGGTGAGCTGGACTGTTGCAAAGTTGTTTGAACCACAAGATCAGTGGTTCAAGCTATCCAGCCCTTCCTCGGAAACCCTATACAGGGTCACTTTGGGTCAAAACCAACGGCACTGAACAACAACAGAGGCTTAACCTACATCTACTCACAGTCCCAAGGATAGCTGGTAGCGTAGTGATTACGAATCAGGCTGTGAACTGCAAGGTCAGCAGTTCGAAGCTACCAGCTGTTCCGAGGGAGAAAGATGAGGCTTTCTGCTCCTGTAAAGATTTACAGCCTCGGAAAACCTGCACAGGGTCGCTAGGAGTTGGAACAGACTCCAAGGCACCCAACAACAACAACCCATAGTCCCAACCTAGCCCTCAATTCCTTACTCCTATGCGTCCCTCCCCCCCATAACTATATTAAAAAAAAAAAATCTACCAGTGAGAAATAGTTATTTAACAAAGAGCCTCTTTGGTAGTATGTAAATGAGTTTTTCAATGAAGATTTCTAGAATCAAAATGATAGCGCTTGAGGAGGGGTGGGGACTGAATTTCAGAAACATTTTTCAAAATATAAAAGAGACCACTAGGAGGCAATGTTGACATATAGTTTAATTCAGGAATGTCGTCCATCTTTTTAGTCTCGAAGGAACGAGTTCTTGAATCAAAGGATAAAGAATGGTTATAGGTTGCATTTTATGTGGTGTTGAGGTTCTGAAAGGAATATTACAGGCTCATGCATCTCACACAGTTAACAGAGGAGGAAGTTCATTATGAAAGCAGATGAGATTAAGCCTGGTTTGAGAATACAGGGGACGTATTCATAGCCACTTTGTATAAAAATGGGAGTGCCTTTTCCGGTCAACATTTTATTTTACCTCAGCCATATGCAATCTCTGAAAGTTGTGTTGCTTGTGCTTCTTGTCTGTGCATTGGGGAGTGAGGAGTGGATTATTGACTCTGTATAAAAAAAACCTCTGGAAATTTCTTTCCTTTAGATACTTAGCATAGTGGTTACAAATCAGGCTGCGAACTGCAAGGTCAGCAGTTGGAAACTACCAGCTGTTCCTCGGGAGAAACAGAAGGCTTTCTGCTCCCGTAAAGATTTACAGCCTCGGAAACACTGTACAGGGTCACTCTGAGTCGGAACCGACTCCACGGCACATAACCACCACCACCACTTCCCTTGAAATTCCATAATTCTTTGGAAGTGGAGCCATTTCATCCTGGATTTAGCAAATTGTAGAACTAAAGATCTAAATACAAAGAACATACTCTCTCATTCTTAGTCTCAGCCTCTATTAATAACTGAAAAAAAGGACAATTTCAAGAAACATCTAACCACCTCAAGAATGTTTTACAAAGCAACATGTGAACTTTTCTATTTTCAGGATTGTTAAGTGATGTAGAGTCGGTTCTGACTCATAGCGACGACCCTCTCTATAGGGTTTCTGAGGAACAACTGGTGGGTTTGAACTAATAATAATCTTGTGGTTTGAAGTCTAGTCTGATCCTACAGCACCAAGGGAAACCATATTTATTCTAATAATCATACAGTTTCAATGGTGAACTCTCATAGGAAAGTATGTATTAAATTGCCCATTTAAAAAAAAAATCACAGTTCTCCATGTAAGAAACTTAGAGCTTGGAAATTTTCTGTTTTTATTATTAGAATTTTTAAGCTATTAAATTAATAAGCTCATTGCTCTCAGTCTTATTGATTTGAGGCGTTTAGGCCAAACTAGTTTTGAGCAGAATGGAAAGGGTTTAAATTCAAACTTATTGGTCTATGTTTTTTAGAGGAAGGAGAGAGAAGAACCTAAACTCAGAAGCACAACTTTGGGTTTTGAGTACTTCGTGGTTCCATATGACTTTGATTTTCTTCTAAGAATAAGTTTCAAGATATGGGAAAGTCCAAAATATGAAGTGGCTTGTAGCAATGTGTCTAAACAATGGGACTAAATAGATTAATGTGTCACAAGATCAATTTGAAGGGTTTCAACCAGCATTTTTTTCTTAAATCAATGCAATAAGAACAGAAAGGAATAGAAAGTGCCAGAATGGTTCACACATTTTATTTCATGTTTATATGTTACATGTCTTACTGGGTCATTATGCAAATTTCGTTTGCTTGCTTGTTTGTTTTCACTACGGGGAACTTGGAAGTCATTTTTCATAGCACTTTTTATCTGTTCCTATCTGTTTCCCAGTTGTTTATCACTGTTCATGTCTCATTTTCCTTACCTGCCTGAAAACTTCTTAAAGCAGAATTAATGCCTTTTCCTGGGCTAAGTGATTTCTATCATGCCTTCTACATGGTAGGTGCTTGGGAAATCTGTTTAAGATTTAAGATTCTTAGGAACCTTCTAAGACATAATTTTAAAATGGTCAAGCTCTATTTGTACTTGGATTTCATTCAGCTAATACCAATTAAATGTGGAGCCTGGCCTTAATACATGCATTGCTTTTTAACCATCTTTTCCTTATTCTTAGGAACTGTTGCCCAAACAGAGGAATTAACCAAATAGAGATTCCCCGTTGAGGCTACTGCGCAGATTTGAATTTCTGTTTTTCAAAGAGCTCCTTCAATTGCTGGTTAGTTGTGGCTTCTTTCTGCTGCATCAGCTCGGCTGTTCCCTTGGTCACTCCCCAAGCATCAGGCTTTGACATTGAAGGGTTGTATGGCCTGCCTGAGGCGATCCGAAGATTCTCCCAATATTGCCTCCTGGCCCTGTGTGAACAAAACACACCCAACATTAAACTCCTCCCCTAGTACTGGTCTCGATACTGGAGTTGTCATTAACTGTTGCTGAGTCAGTTGATTCTGACTCATAGTGACCTTGTATAGGGTTGCTGAGGAGCAGCTGGTGAGCTTGAACTGTTCACCTTATGGTTCAAACTGACTTTGCAATCCAGTGCATTAACCCACAGTGCCACACCAGGGCTCTGAGGGAGCTGGAATACATACACAGAGTCAATTTAGGATTCTGTGCCCTCCTTTTTCTTTCCATTGCCTCTTACTAGTTTAGGCCTAATCAGATCATGATGTGGTGCTGCAGGAAAAGCACTGGACTGCTAACTGCAACGTTGGTGGTTCAAACCCACCAGCTGCTACTTAGAAACCCTATATTGGGTCACTAGGAGTCAGAATCCACTCCATTGCACTTAACAATAGCAATTAGTTCCTCTATCTACTCTAGCAAAGGCCTATTCACAAGTTTCTCTTCCTCAAGGCTATTAAAATGTGCTTATTTACAAATCTAACCTTGCAACCTTGGGCAGACCCCTCCAGACTCCTCATTGTCTTTGGGATGAAGTCATATGTAGCTCATGAACACGACTAAAAGGCCTCCTACTCCTGAAGTTGTCTATTAAATTCTGTCTCAAATATTCTTAAATTTCTACTTTCTCAATACACCATCCTCTTTCACCTCTGAGTGCCTTCTTGCAGGCTGTTCTCTTGTGTGGTCCTTCAGAATTCAGCTCAGGCATCAACACTCTTAGGGAACCTTCATTAATGCTCCCCTCCCTGCCCCAAATCTCCCTTTGGCCTCCACAAGACATCAGCTCAGACCTCACAGCGACTGTGCTTACATCTTCATTCTTGAACTTACTGTACTGATTTGAATTTATCTGTTTATTTCTCTACCTACGATGCTGTTCAGCTCACTAGCTCAGTTCTGGCAACAGAGTCTCACTCCAGCTGTTGTTGTTAGATACTGTTGAGTTGATTTCTAGCTCACAACAGAAAGAAGCACTGTCTGGTCCTGAACCATCCTTACAACTGTTTGAACTCATAGTTGAAGCCACTGTGTCAGTCCATCTGGTTAGAGGGTCTTCCTTTGTTTCACTGACTTTCTACTTTATCAAGCGTGATGCCTTTCTCAGGGACTGGTCCCTCCTGATAACATGTCCAAAGTATAAGAGACAAAGACTCACCATTCTTTCTTTTAAGGAGGATTCTAGCTGTACTTCTTCCTAGACAGATTTGTTCCTTCTTCTGGTACATTTAGTGGCAATATTTAATATTCTTCACCAACACCATAATTCAAATACATCAATTCCTCAATTTTTTAAAAAAAATTATCATTCAAGTTGATTGTGGATCCAGTAAAAGGAAATCTTTGACAAGACAATTTCAATTCCGCCCCCCCCCCATTTATCAAGATGTTATTTATTTTTGTGGATAGAACCATTTAATATTACAACTCAAAGCTTCAGTTCTTTCAACTTGACAAATGCTGAGTGTTTCCCTTTTTCGTTTTTTAACTCCAGGCCTTAGCACATTTCATTCTAATCTGTTTAGCTGTTTTATGTCATCATTAATTCCTTTTGCTTTACCTTCTCTACATTTTAGAGCAACTTTCAAGCATATCTTCTGATATCCAGTTTTATGTTTTTTTCTTCTTCTTTCCTGTTTTTTCACTGACTTTTGATTTCTTCATATATAATGTCCTTTATATACCATCCCAGAACTTGTCTGGTCTTGATCATTAGTGTTCAATGTGTCAAATCTTGAAGAGATAGCCTTTAAATTCAGGAGGGATATGCTCAATGTTGTATTTGAATTCTTGTGAAATTATTTTAATTTTCTTCAGCTTCAACTTGAACTTGAGTATGAGAAATTAGTGATTTGTTCCTCAGTCAGTCCCCCAGCTTATTTTGACTAATGATATTGATCTCCTTCATTGTCTAATTCCACAGATGTAGGTAATTTGATTCCTGTGTATTCCATTGGGGAAATCTACACATATAATGTCCTTTATGTTGAGGAAGACTCATTAACAACCTGAGATATGCAGATGATACAACCTTGCTTGCTGAAAGTGAAGAGGACTTGAAACATTTACTTATGAAGATCAAAGAGCACAGCCTTCGATATGGATTACATCTCAATGTCAAGAAAACAAAAATCCTTACCACTGGACCAGTAAACAACATTCTTATCAATGGAGTAAAGATTGAAGTTGTCAAGGACTTCATTCTTCTTGGATCAACTATCAACACTTGCGGAAGCAGCAGTCAAGAGATCAGACGACGCATTGCATTGGACAAATCTGCTGCACAGGAACTTTTTTTTAAAGTATTGAAGAGCAGAGATGTCAGCTTGAGGACTAAGGTGCGCCTGACCCAGGCCATGGTGTTTTCAATAGCCTCATATGGATGCGAAAACTGGACAGTGAATAAGGAAGATCGTAGAAGAATTGATGCCTTTGAGTTGTGGTGTTGGAGGAGAATACTGAAAGTGCCGTGGACTGCCAAAAGAACCAATAGATCTGTTTTGGAAGAAGTGCAGCCAGAGTGCTCCTTGGAGGCCAAGATGGCTAAGCTTCATCTCTCATACTTTGGACATATTGTCCGGAAGAAACAGTCGCTGGAGAAGGATGTCATGCTGGGTAAGGTGGAGTGTCAGAGAAAAAGAGGAAGACCCCCAACGAGATGGATAGGCCAGGTGGCATCATTGATGGACTCAAGTGTGGCAGCAGTAGTGAGGTTGGCCCAGGATCGGACATTGTTTCGTTCTGCTGTGCATGGGGTCGCTATGAGTCAGTTCCGACTTGATGGCACCTGACAACAACAACAACAATGCTGTTGAAACAGGCATTTTAATGAATAAGTCATGGTCTGGCAAAATTCAATCATTCACCAGAGTAGTTTTTATCACCAAGGCCATATATCCCAAATGTTGATTCTTCTTTCAAAATCCATCACCAGTAATTATCAATGCATCTCAATAGCATATTTGATCAATTTCAGGCTACAGAAATTGGTTGTTGTTGTTAAGTGCCATTGAGTTGGTTCTGACCCACAGCAACACTGTATGGGGTTTTCAGAGGAGCGGCTGGTGAGTTTGAACCATGGATCTTGCCACTCAAACCGACTTTGTAGTCCAGCGCATTAACCCACAGCTCCACAGAAGTTGGTAGAAATCTTCAATCTCCTCATTGTTGGCATTAGTGGTTAGTGCGTAAGTTTGGAAAATAGTCATTAGCTGGTCATATGGATCTTATCCTATCCATTGTGTTCCATGAACTCATTAACTGTTCCTAAATTTTCCCTTTTGCTTAAACTTGCATCCTCCACCTCTATTCTCCATCTAGTGGATCCTTACTTAGTCTTCAAAACCAAGCTGAAAAGTCTCTTTAAAAATACCTATTGGGCAGAGATACTTATGACCTTCCTCTTCATTCTTGCCTTTTTATGCAGACCTTTTCTAAACAATCACTGCATTATATTTAATACCTTGGCTTTCATTTTCCCCAGAAGATTGTGAGATTCTCCAAGCCAGGGGCCATAGCTTTTCATTGACATATTCCTAGAACCATGCACAGTGCCTGACATACAACTTTTATGCTCATCTATTATTTCTGTCTCCCACTGGAATGTAAGCTATGTCTTGTTCACCACTGCATTCTCGGCTCCTAGAATCATGCTTGGCACTTACTTCATATTTGTTATATGTTGTTGTTGTTTTGTTAGATGCCATTGAGTTGGTACCGACTCATAGCAACCTTATGCACAGCAGAACTAACCACTCGTTTTACATAGGCTATGCTTTTTACTTCACGGTCCTTGCCATTCAGTGTTATCATCCACTGCATGGATGTATTAGGGTGTTAGCACATACTTACATTCTTTATTCTTAAAGCCTTTCTTGAGAAATCACCCCATAAGGATGTTTTTATAAATTTTTCTATGAAAAAAATTCACTATCACAGAGCAAATTAGTGGCACCCTTTGTAATGGTCTCACTTGGACATTTTTATAATCTAAATGAGTTTGGCTTACTTAGCAAAAGTTGTTTCAGGGTACTTACCTTGCTCTAATCCAGGGTTTGGTGTGCATGTCCAAACCACTTCCCCAGCTGCCATGTTTTTCTGAAGCTGGTGGCAAAAATCCCCTCTCTGGGGCCAGCTCCTCTGCAATTGCCCGGATGTGGTAGGGCTCAAATCCACAGCAACCACCAATGAACCTGACACCCAGGTTGTAGGCCTCTCTGGCGTACTTTTGAATATCCCATCTGGTTGCAACTCTAGGTTCTAGTCCTGTAATAAATGGAATTTAGCTTAATCTATTTTCCTAAATATATTCAAAATAGCTAGCTGTAATGAGTAGGTAGTTTTAAATAGATGAATTGGATAAATTGTCAATATTTAAGTCTTAAAACTTTTAAAACAATTAGCTACTTCATGTTTATATATGGCAGAAGGGATGGGATCTGACTCATAGACTAGGTCATAAATGACGCAGAAGGCTGGCCATGCTCTGACCGTACTGACCTCCCTGGCTTGATTTTTCAAGGTAGTCTAATTTCACTTTCCAAATAATGCTTAGAGACTTTTTGTCTCTGCCAAGAGTAGAAGTATTTCCTTATATTGTCTGCTCAGTCTCTTCTTCCACATCTGTTATACAGTAACCCAGTATCTGAGTAAAATTTAACATAGGAGGGAGACAATGGATCTTGAAGATGATATGGCTTAATGCTCATATTTCTTCCCCAAGGAGAAAATTAAGATCCTTAGAAATTAAGATTTTCTTAAGGTCACACAACTGAGCAGCAGAGCTGGAACCAGAACCCAATCTCTGCTGATCCTACCTACAAAGCATCCCTTTAACCACCCTAAAAGTAAGATTTGTTGGTTGTCTATTTAGATGTGGGTTCACCTTTGATTTTATACTTAAAACTCAGATATGTTCGTTTATGGGTCTCATCTTTTGTGCTCCCTACTGCCTAGTATCAAGGTTGGTGCAGGGAGAGAAACCAAAGTCATTTAAAGGAGATACTCAGCCATTTCTTTACAATCACAGAAAACTCTATGGCTATAGATACATTACAAATTTGTCAAATATAGGGCTATTGAGACTACTTATAAAAAGTCTGTCTTACCAAAGGGGAATTCTGGGAGATCAATAAACCCCTGTTTGCCGCAGTCAGGAGTGTGGTAGGCCAAGGGCTGGGCCATCAGGTGGGCTTTCAATCTGGCAGCCTCCAAACCTTCTTTCATGAGTTTCACAGTTTGTAAACTAATTGTGGGATCAAAATGACAGTTCACGCCAATGATGGAAGCTCCTGCAAACAGAAAGAACATTTAACCTTTAGAAATTCACCAGACACCAGTGGAGTCCTAGTGTGGCACTGTGAGTTAATGTGCCCAACTGCAAAGTCAGTTTGAACTGCAAGGTTGGCAGTTCAAGCTCACCAGACACTCTTCGGAAATCCTAGACAGGGCCGCTATGGGTCAGAACCAACTAGGTGGCACTTAACAACAAGTAGGTCCAGCTCTCCTCTTTCAATCAGGGCACAATTATGCTTTTATTTGGAGCAGTAAATTGGAATTTGGTCCTCGTTACCTGGAAACCTATTTTACCTTTGGGCAAGAATGATTACTAACAAGCAGGAAATGCTGTCTTTGAAAAGTGCTTGAAGAGTCTGGCATAATTGAAGTGTCATTTATACACACTTGACTGCTCATCTTTTATAAAAAATAAAAATCATGATTAGAGTTTTTTTTTTTAATTTCAAATTTTAGTAGTCAATTTTTCAAAGTTTGACATTATATGGCAAACAGCAATTTTTCAATATTTCCAGCTGCTAGGTTGCACCTGTGATGATCAGACAGTTCATTTTAGGTATAAATAAATTTTCCCTTTCACCAAATTTAATAGTATCCTTAACCTTGTTGTGCACAGCAGTATATAGTTCAGGAAAAGACTTTGCAGGCACCTGTTTTCTAGGAGGAATTTTGTAGCTAAGATAGTAGTAATTTTGGGGAAAAAACATAAAAAATCTTTTTGACTTCAGTTACTCAAAGTAGTTAATAGTCTATCAATCATTTTGACAAGTTTTCCATGGAAATTTTAGCCTCCATAGACTCAAAACTATATGGGATAGTCTTCTTTAAGCTTTCTTGTAAAATCTGTCATTTTGAAGTTTGATTGTTTTTGTTGTTGAGTGCCGTCAAGTCAGTTCTGACTCATAGTGATCCTGTATAGGGTTTCTGAAGATCAGCTGGTGAGCTGGAACCACTGCCATTGTGTCTCAAAGTGAATTTGCAGTCCAGTGCATTAGAACAAAATATGTTTTAGTTGCCTCATTTTTTCCTGAAACTTTCTCCATAGTCATTACATTCTTAATCATATTTGGACCAAAGATGATTCATCATAGCATGATTTTGGAGGCTTCCTTCCCCCAGAAAATTTGCAGAAGCAATATGCTATTCTTTTATTTTATCCCCTCAAGATGGGAGGAATTTCCAAATAGGGCTTCTTCTTGATGGACCTATAGCCTCATATTTTGTATCTTGGATACAGAAGTCCCAAAGTAAAGATGCTTGTTTAATTTGATTTAGCATAGCATTTCCTAAATGTACCTCACTGCAGAACCCTATTAATATTCTTTCAGAGGGCTAAATGTTGACTGATGATATGAAAAGTTCCAAATCACTTATGTACAAGTGGGCTTCAAAAAGTTCATGGAAAACCCTCAATTTTCATGATTTTTTTTTTTTTAAGCCCCTTTGTATTTAGAAACTGCTATAAGAAGATCGAGTCCTGGTGTGATGCTGTAGGTTAATGCACCAGACTGCAAAGCCATTTGAACTGCTAGGGTGGTGGTTCAAACTCACCAGCTGCTCCCTGGAAACCCTATTTAGGGTCGCTGTGGGTTGGAACCCACTCGATAGCACTTAACAATGACAACATAAGAAGATCACTTGTGGTGGGAATGATTATGGAGATGAATTTGAACTAAACATTGGGAGATGAACTAGATCTATGCAACAGCCATTTATGAAGAAGCCCTTGTGGCACAGTGGTTGAGAGCTCGGCTGCTAACTGGAAGGTCAGCAGTTCAAATCCACCCAGCAGAGAAAAGACCTGATGATTTACTGTAAAGATTTAGGAAAAGAAAACCCCAACCCCTTTACCATCAAGTCAATTCTGATTCATAACAGCCCTACAGGACAGAGTAGACTGATCTGTTGGATTTCCTAAACTATAAACAAGGAGCTCTGGTAGCGTAGTGGTTACGAATTGGGCTGCTAACCTCAAAGTCAGCAGTTTGAAACCACCAGCTGTTCCACGGGAGAAAGATGAGGCTTTCTGCTCCCATAAAGATTTACAGCCTCGGAAACCCTGTACAGGGCTGCTACGAGTCAGAACCGACTCCACAGCACACAACCACCACCAAGCTATAAACATACATACGTGTATAATATATACATGTGTATATATATGAATATGAATTGGGTGAAGGTTTACAGAACACATCACTTTTCCATTCAATAATATATATTTTGTTTCATGTCATTAACTGTAATTCCCATGATGTCACATCACTTTTTCCAATTCTTCCCGATGCTTTCTAACTTTCCTCAACTTTATCCTTGGTTAAATGCTGCCCTTTTGATCTCAAATAGTTGATTATTCTAAGAAGTGTGTATACCTCCCTCGTGCTATTGTTTCTCTTTTGTTGTTGTTGTTGTTAGGTGCCATCAAGTAGGTACTGACTCATAGTGACCTTAGGCACAGCAGAACGAAACACTGCCTGATCCTGGGCCAACCTTACTACTATTGCCACGCTTGAGTCCATCGATGCTGCCACTTGGCCAATCCATCTTGTTGGGGGTCTTCCTCTTTTTCACTGACCCTCCACCTTACTAGACTGTCTATTGTTTGGGCTGAAAAGTAAGCAACAGGGGAAGGCTGTAAAGCTCTGCAGGAGCACACTGTTACATCTTTCTCCAGTGGAGCAGCTGGTGGGTTTGAATCATGGACTTTGCAGTTAGCAGTTGACTGCTTCACCACTGCACCACCAGGCCTCTTAGGAAAGAAACCCTATGTGGAGGTTCTACTCCGTCATCTTGGGTTCTCTATGAGTTTGTCTTACTGTGGTGGCTTGGGTGTTGCTGTGATTCTGAAAGCTATGCCACCAGTATTTTAAATGCCGGCAGCAGGGTCACCCATGGTGGACAGGTTTCAGAAGAGCTTCCATATGAAGACAGGCTAGGTAGGAAGAAGGAGAGATGAACTACTTCTGAATATTTAGTCACTGAAAACCTTATGAATCAGCTGAGAAACACTCAGATATAGTGCCTGAAAATGAGCCCTTCAGGTTGGAAAACACTCAAAATGTGCCTGGGGAAGAGCTGCCTCTTCAAAGTAGAGTTGACAATGATGATGTGAATTGAGTAAAGCCCTTGGGACCTTCATTTGCTAATGGGGTACAACTCAAAATAAAAAGAAACAGCTTTAAACATCCATTAATAATGAGAACATGGAATGTACGAAGTATGAATCTAGAAAATTGGATATTGTCAAAAATGAAATGGAATGCATAAACATTGATATCCTATGCATTAGTGAGCTGGTATTGAACTGGTTTTGGCCATTTTGAATCTGATAATCATATGGCTTATTATCCGGGAATGACAAATTGAAGAGAAATTGCATCACATTCATCATCAGAAAGAACATATCAAGGTCTATCAAGAGGTACAATGTTGTCTGTGATAGGAAAATATCCATGCACCTGCAGGGAAGCCTATTTAATACTACTATTATTCAAATTTATGCACCAACCACTAAAGTCAGTAAGGATGAAATTGAGGAATTCTACCAACTTCTTAAGTCTGAAATTGATCAAACATGCACTCAAGATGTATTGATAATCACTGGCAATTGGAATGCAGAGGTTAGAAACAAAGAGGTCAGTAGTTGGAAAATATGACTAGTGAGAGAAATGATGCTGGAGATCACATATTAGAATTCTGCAAGACCAATGATTTGTTCATTTCAAATACCTTTTTTAAACACCACAAAAGATAATTATAACACGTGGAATACACAGAAATCAAGTTGACTACATTTGTGGAAAGAGATGGTGGAAAAGCTCCATATCATCAGCTAAAACAAGGTCAAGGGCAGATTGTGGAACAGACCATCAATTGCTCACATGCAAATTCAGACTGAAGCTGAAGAAAATGAAGACAAGTCCATGAAAGTCAAATATGTCCTTGAAAACGTCCCACCTGAATTTAGAGATCATCTGAAGAATAGATTTGATACATTAGACACTAAAGACCGAAGACCAGAAGAGTTGTGGATGACATCAAGAACATCATAAATAAAGCAAAAAGTCAGTAAGAAGACAAGAAAGAAGAAAAAGACCCAAATGGATGTCAGAAGAGACTCTGAAACTGCTCTCTAGTGTAGAGATGCTAAAGCAAATGGAAGAAATGAGGAGGTAAAAGAGCTGAACAGAAAATTTCAAAGGTCAGCTTGAGAAGTCAAAGTCAAATATTATAACAAAATGTGCAAAGACCTGGAGTTAGAGAACCAAAAGGGAAGAACTCACTCAGTATTTCTTAAGCTGAGGGAATGGAAGGAAAAATTAAAGCCTCGACTTGTGTTATTGAGGGATTCTGTGGGCAAATTATTGAATAATGCAGAAAGCATCAAAAGAAGATGAAAGGAATACACAGAGTCATTGTACCAAAAGGAAATGGTCGATGTTCAAACATTTCAAAAGGTAGCATATGATCAAGAGCCAATGATCCTGAAGGAAGAAGTCCAAGGTGTGTTGATGGCACTGGCAAAGAACAAGACACCAGGAATTGATGGAATACAAATTGAAATCTTTCAACAAAGTGAGGCAGCACTGGAGGCACTCACTCATCTATGCTGAAAAATTTGGATGACAACTATCTGGCCAACTAATTGGCAGAGATCCATATTTGTGTCCATTCCAAAGAGAGGTGACACAATGGAATGTGGAAATCAGGCAATATGATTGATATCCCATGTAAGCAAAGTTTTAGGAAAGGTAATAAAGAAATGGGTGCAACCATCCATTGACAGAACTTCCAGAAATTCAAGTCAGATTCACAAGATGACGTGTAATGAGGGCTATCACTTCTGGTGTCAGATGGATCTTGGCTGAAAGCAGAGAATACCAGAAAGATGTTTACCTGTGCTTTATTTACTATGCAAAGACTTTTGATTGTGTGGATCATGACAAGCTATGGACAGCATTGCAAAGTATGAGTATTCTGGAACACTTAATTGTGCTCATGAGGAATCTGTACATAGACCAAGAAGCAGTTGTTCGAACAGAACAAGGGAACACCAAATGGTTTAAAATTAAGAAAGGTGTGCAACAGGGTTGTATACTTTCACCATACTTATTCAACCTGCTGAGCAAATAATCGGAGAAGCTGGGTTATATGAAGAAAAACGTGGCATCAGGATTGGAGGAAGACTCATTAACAACCTGCGATATGCAGATGATACAAAGTTGCTTGCTGAAAGTGGAGAGGATGTAAAATACTTACTGATGAAGATCAAAAAGCACAGCCTTCGGTTGGATTGCATCTCAATATAAAGAAAACAAAAATCCTCACCACTGGACCAACAAACAACATTCTTATCAGTGGATTGAAGTTGTCAAAGACTTTATTCTTCTTGGATCAACTATCAATACTTATGGAAGCAGCAGTCAAGAAATCAAACAACATATTGCATTAGGCCAATCTGCTGCACAAGATATTTTTAAAGTGTTGAAGAGCAAAGATGTCAGTTTGAGGACTAAGGTGC
>NW_006408831.1:1989399-2005994 GCF_000296735.1 Chrysochloris asiatica
AATAAGGAAGATCATAGAAGAATTGATGCTTTTGAGTTATGGTGTTGGAGGAGAATATTGAAAGTGCCATGGGCTGCCAAAAGAACAAATAGATCTGTGTTGGAAGAAGTGCAGCCAGAGTGCTCCTTGGAGCCAGGATGGCTAAACTTTGTCTCTCATAGTTCAGACATATTGTCACGAGGGCCCAGTCACTGGAAAGGAATATCATGTTTGGCAAGGTGAAGGGTCAGAGATAAAGAGGAAAACCCCCCAGCGAGATGGATTCGCAAAGTGGCAGCTTCACTGGGCTCAAGTGTAGCTGCAATTGTGAGCTTAGCCCAGGACTGGGCAGTGTTTCATTCAGTTGTGCATAGGGTCGCTATGAGTTGGTACTGACTCGTTGGCACCTAACAGCAACAACGCCAATGAGTTGGAATAGATTTGGCACGGATGACAAGAACAGCAGTATGTGCTAGGTGCTGTGTTAGGTACAGGGTACTCAGTGCTGAACCAAACACAGTCCCTGCCCTCATGGATGTTACAGTCTAGTGAGGGAGACAGACAAACAGATAAATAAGTGAGAAGCTCACTTATAAATAAGTGACAGAAGCAGGGTTGTTGTGGTTACCAGTTTAGAGTTGTCCTCGAGCTCATGGTAACCCACAAACAATGGAACAAAGACCTGCCTGGTCTGTGCCAGATGGTTGTAATTCCTAGGGTTTTCAGTGGCTGGTTTTCAGAAGTAGGTTTCCTGGCCTTTCTTCCTTGTCTTAGTCTGGAAGCTCTGTTAAACCTGTCCAGCATCATAGCAAAATGCATGCCTCCACTGTCAGATGGTTGGTGCCTGGGCCATGAGGTGTTTATTTCCCAGGTGTCAAACCTCGGTCTCCACATGCAAAGTGACACATCTGCTATGGAACCACCACTGCCCACATATAAACACGATTGTTGTTTGTTGTTAAATGCCATCAAGTTGGTTCTGACTCATAGCAACCCTGGATAATGTTTCCAAGGAGAGGCTGGTGGGTTTGAACCGCTGCCATTGTGTTAGCAATCCAGTGCTTATCCTACCGTGCCACACCAGGACTCCATAAATGGGGTTGTTGTTAAGTGCCATCATGTCAGTTCAGACTCATAGTGATCTTGTATGGTGTTTCTAAGGAGCAGCTGTTGAATTTGAACCATCAACCTTGTGGTTAACAGTTCAATGCTGATCCTACAGCGCCATACAAAGGGTGGTGAGGAAAGGGTTAGATACAGACCAGCAGTCCCTGCCAGTTAGCAGTGGGGATGATGTCTACTACTTCTGATCTTTTTGCCTTTTCCCCCTATATTTATATTTCCAATCAAATACTTATTTTGTGTTGTTAACTGCCATCGAGTTGATACCAACTCATAGCGACCCAGTATACAGTTTCTGAGAAGCGCTGGTGAGCTTAAACCATGGTCTTGTGCTTACCTTACAGAGCCACACCAGGATTCCAACAAAATACTCGTTGTTGTCCAATGCCATTGAGTCAGTTCCAACCCATAGCAACCCTGTATAGGATTTCCAAGGAGCGGCTGGAGAGTTTGAACTGCTGACCTTGCCATTAAAATGGACCGTGTGGTCCAGTGCTTGGTCCCACAGTACCACAGCAGGACTCTATAACCAAATAGTTGTTGCTGTTTTCGGTGCCATTGGGTCGGTATCGATTCATAGCGACCTGATACACAACAGAATGAAACACTGCCCGATCCTGGGCCAAGCTAATAGTAGGATCGTGCAATTTCATTCAAGAATTGAAACAGCTGTTATTGTTAACAAAGAATATGAAGTGACTTGACAAATCAGGAGCTGGGTAAAAGCCAGAGATTAAATAAAGAGCCACTCAAAATCTACATAATACACAGAAAGTCAGACTTTTCCACAGGTACTGAGCTAGTCCCCGGGTTTTAAATGAGGCAGCTTTGAAAAAGTCTAAGTTTTCACTAATTTAAATGAAAGCAATATTAAGAATGGAAATTATATAAAAAGATAAATTAGGTGGTCACTCTTTCATATCAAAATGTTATTTGATTTATTATATCAATTACAAAAAGCAAAGCATACCAGTAATTTATGATGATGGAGAAAGTTTGGCACTGAGGGCAATGAACTTTGAAGTCATTAACATTTAAAAACCTCTATTTGATGTAAGGTGTTTTTTTTTTGTATCCTAAGGATAATATGTAACAATGTTTTGATTTACTAAAACAGTCTTCTCATTTCTAAGTGCAAACTGCCAGCATAGATCTAGTTGTCACTTCGGAACCACTGATGTGTATGTGTGTGTGTGTACATGTGCATTTTATTTTTTTATTTATTGTATTTTATTTTTAACTTTCTTTTCTTTGGGACCTAACAGTGGTATTATCAATATTCCTAAAGAAGTAAAGAAATGGTTTTCCTGTTAACAAAAGAAGTATACACCTATTTGCAGATCGATGTTCATTGGTAAGTTATTTAAAAAGGCTCACTAATTATGAACTGATACAAAATCTCATTACCTGCTTTTGCCAGCCGCACAGCACACTCGCCGGGGGCAATGCCGTGCAAGTCTCCTTCTGGCCCTATGCACATGGTCGCTGCCACTGGTTTACCAGATGCCTTCAATGCCTCCACCGCCCACACAGCTTCTTCGACGTGTTCAAAATACTGAAATACATTAAGTTTAAGATACTTTAAAAAAGTTTTTATTGTGAATTGAGGGATAGTTTACATGAGAGAACATCAGTTTTACACCATTGTTCATTGCAATGATTACAGTCTCCTCTGTGCATCATCATTCAACAATATTTGCTTCTCTTCCATCTTTTTTTTTTGAGGGGGGCGGTTTGTACACAAAAACACTTAGGAATATATAATTTAAACAACCAAATTGCAGCACTTTCTGCAAGCCTGCCTCCTGGCTGCCCGCACTTAGTCTTTCTCTTCCCATGAGTCTAGAATTCTCAGTTGCAATCTCTCCATGTCCTCATCTCTGCCTCCATCTCTGGAATCACTGCTTCTCTGGATAGGGTCCCACAGAACCTATACTTTTAATCTCATTTCTCCCCAAAAAATTAGAAAAACTATTCTATTATTTAATAACTTAATTATTACGAGATGAGTGTTTTTGAAACTCTGAGGTATGACATATCAACATTAAAAAAAAAAAAGGAAACAATTGACAATTGAATGGTGATTTCTTACTGTGAAACTGTAGTTCAATGGGTTGAAAAATACTGTAATAGATTTACAAAATCAAATTTGGAAGTAGTCCTAAATTAGAAACAGATTTCAAATCCTAATTACGATCACTAGTTATGATGGATGCCTGACTCTGCCTGGTCTTTATGGAAACCAAAAGTAGAGAAAATGTCCCAAGCACACTTGTCCAGTCTTTGATGATCGATCGTGTTTACCTCTGCAATCAAGAAGTCCACATTCTTCTTCATGAACACCTCTAACTGTTGCTGGAATATTTTTTTAACTTCAGTTTCACTCTTGCAGCTGAGGTATGATGGTGTCTGACTTACACCTCCTGCCACCAAAGCGTCGCCCTCATCAGCCACTTGACGAGCAATATCGCAGGCAGCTTCGTTGACTTTCAGCCCCTAAAGTGGGTGAACATAGGGTACACCTGAGTTTCCACATTATTAACCAGATGTCCACATCTTAGTTCATGTGCACAGGTGAATAATTCAATACTGTTATTAACATGGCTATTTCAAGCTACTCAATTCAGTAACTGAGAAGTTCGAAATAGCAATATTAATAAAAGTGATGTGACTTGTTCTTAGGATTGAAATTCAGTTAAAGTTACTTCAAAATTCATGAATTTTTGTCATCTATTTTCTCAACTAATAGATTAATGCACAACTAGGCAGATGTGTTGATTGTTTTTTTAATGATTTAACATTAAAAATTACCTCTTGTCTTTGAAAACTCAATGCTATAGTCCATATAGACTAAGGGAATTTTGTTGTTGTGGTTGTTAAGTGCCATTGAGTTGGTCCCAACTCATAGTGACCCTGCACAGGGTTTCTAAGGAGCAGCTGGTGGTTTGAACTGCTGACCTTGTGGTTCGAAGTCCAGCGCTAATCCTATAGCACCACACCAGGAGTCCAAGGGAATTTTAGAGTTGTTTTTTATAATGTTTTATTGTGAATTATGTGATAGTTTACATGGGAGAACATTAGTTTTACATTCATCCTGTCATATATCATTTCATTGCCATGGTTACAATCACCTCCATGCATCATCAACCAACCAAAGGGTATACCCTGCAAGCCTGCCCCCCCCCATCAGCACACAGCCCCTCTTCCTCTCTGGGTCTAAAGTCCCCAGCTGCTCCATCTCTCCACATCATCGTCTCTGCCTCCATCTCTGGTGTCACTGCTTCTCTGGGTAGGGTCCCTCTCTCCGCTCTTCTCCCTTGATGGTCCCAGGGACCTCTGCTCCTAGACTGCAAAGTCAATCACTCCCCTCCTTGCTACAAAACATCTACCTTTACATTTCCAACCTTCACAATCAGTCCTGATAACAATTATTCACTATTGTATCACAAGAGACCCATCTGCATTTCATTTCATCAGCCCCGCCCAGACAGATTAGATACTACTCAGTGGAGATTCTACCTTCCTCCACACCCTCTGGACCTCTAGGTTCCCTCTTGAAAGCTTGTAAGCCAGTCACTTCTTGCTTTTGTAGCCCCCTCATTTTGGGTAGCCAATGTCCAAGTTGCCCATCCCTGTCTGCTCTGTGTATGGAGGGGGTGGGAATGATCCTTGCTGTAAAGATCTGTTCTTTCTTTTGAGTAGAGCTTTCTTTTAAAAGATGGAAAATTTGCCCACCATTGATTATAGCTGAGTTAGAGGTGATTCTATGTTCATCAATTCCTTGTGTCTATAATCGTTCCCTACACGTTGCTGCATTAAACACACACACACACACACATACACACCAAACTGTAAGGATATAGGAATTTGTAACCATGCATACAAACTAAGGAAGTAGGAATTTCTGACCATGCCCACTTTATCCAGCAACTTTAGACAAGAGATGGGAAAATCATGAATCACCAAATACTTTTTCTAATCTGCTTCATTAAATGCCCTTCTGTTAATTTTGGGGACTCCAGCTAAAGTCTAAGTCTATTATTGATACATACCTTATTTCTCTATTATTTACAAACAAGCAACTAAACTAGGATGAAGCTGTTCAACATCTTCCTCTATGAGAACTTCGGTAATTAATGCAATGGGTCTACCATGCCCTTCTACAAGTTCCATGGATGGTTTTACTCACAGATATCTTCTCTGCAACATAGTTGCCCCTGTTCTCCAGCTTGTCTTCACTGGCATAAAAGGTGAAGGTCTGCATGACATTCGATCCAGCTCTGAGGAACTCTCGATGAAGCTGTCGGACTGGGAGATTGAATAAGGAAATGCATGAATTCCTACCAGTTTTACTAACTTAATGTTTCCAACAGGCTCGTAGATGAAGAAACAAAACACTATGTTAAAATAACTGCTGGAATTTATGGTTGCTTGGCATTGACACACTGAAGTGGATCTGGGAACTGTCAGTAACTTTCTCAAACTTGCTGTGGTTGAGTGGACAGGTAGTCAGAAGAGGTACTCACCTTCTTGTGTCTGCCATCTATTGCTCTATCCTTTGAGAAATTTACAATCCATCAGAGAATTCACTGACTACATCATGCCATGGTTGGGCTATGTAGGAAGAAAAGATTATTTCTACCATGGCTGTGAGGTGAAGAGAAGAAGGACATCCTACAGAGGAAGGTTCATTTGAATTGCACTTTGAAGAATTCAGCGTTTTTTGCCAGACAGAGACGGTGGGGAAGGGCATCCCTGCAGACGGAACCACCTGATCAAGGACACCTAGGTAGGAGCATGCTTGGTATTTGATGGAATGACAAGGAATCTGAGAGGCTGGTGTTGAGCTATGTTAAAGTTGTTGGAAATGCAGTTGGAAAGGTAATTTGCAAGGAACCCCTTGAGGGCCTATAGCAATTCTACCTATCACCCAGTCTAAATTAGAAAAGCAAATAAATAATTTGTATATAAATATCATGAAAATGGACTACTCTTCTCATTCAGAGGATGGATGTCTTAAACATCTTTTCCCAGCGTAAAGGCAAAGCATAGCCACTGTTCTCTGAGGATGGTGTTTTGAGGACTTGTTACAGGAGATTTTCTGATGCATCCAGTCACCCACTGTGCTGGACAGAATTTGTATCAGGATGGCATAATCAACTATATGGGATTTCAGTCTGCACCAGACGTATTCAACATAATGTCTGTCTCAAGATCATGGAGTTTTCACTAATTCCTGAAAAGCATGAGACTTCCAAAAGAAAAAGTAGAGCTCAGTACCCCTAAATAAGTTCAAAATACTGAAGACACAAATGGTTGCTACATATGCTGTTTCTGTATTAATAAAATGGAAGAACATCAATAGCAAGGCACTTGTTCTTGAGTTCCTCCAATGTGTAACTTTGTTAATATCATTTACAAAATTGAAACTTGTAGTGTAAGAACAGTCTTACTTTCTTTACTTGGCAGAGTCTGTATACCATAAATATTAGTTAGATCTAAGAAATATTTCATACTGAGCTTAATAGCAAGCAAACTTTAAAAGAAAAACCATAGGTCCATTTGAATCTGCACTCTATGATCTTCATTGCTTATTTCAGCAGGTATCTTAAAGCCCTTTGATGCAATGCTTCTCAAAGTATGGTTTATTTTACAATCCCCCGAGGGACAGTTATTATAAATGTAGATGCCTGAACCCCTTCATAGACCTAATGAATCTAAATCTCCAGAGATCAGGCCTAGGAATATATATATATACATATATATTTTTGACATTGAAAAGGCTTTTATTAAACTTAACTTGAGCAGGAGCTGATACATTGGCTACTAAAAAAACTGGATGGACTAGAACTGTGAGTCTTGTCTAAAAACAGTTGTAAAAAAGCTACTCATATATGAAAACTATGTTGTTAAGTACCGTAGACTTGGTTCCTACTATGAGGTGAGCCTATATTCCCTATAGGAATATGTTGAAGTGGAGGAATTAGTAAGTAGTATTTTAATTTCCTAGGTATGCAGTGGTTACGAATCGGGCTGCGAACCTTAAGGACAGCGGTTCGAAACTACCAGCCGCTCCGCGGGAGAAAGATGAGGCTTTCTACTCCCGTAAGGATTTACACCCTCGGAAACCCTGTACAGGGTCGCTATGGGTCGGAACCGACTCGACGGCACTTAACAACAACAACAACAACAGGTATGCAGTGGCTTACAAATTGGGCTACTAACTGAAAGGTCAGTGGTTCAAAACCACTAGCCTCTGTGCAGGAGAAGGATGTGGCTGTCTACCTCCATACAGATCCAGTCTCAGAAACCCTACCAAGCAATTCTGTTCTGTCCTCTAGGGTAGGTAGGTATGAGTCAGAACTGACTCAACTAACTACTGCCATTCAGTCGATTCGGACTTAGAAGAGCAACTAGATAGGGTTTCAGGGCTGCAAATCCCTACAGGAGCAGACTGGCTCCTCATCCTTCCTTGGAGAAGCTGTGTGTTTAATCTCTGATGCTGAGGTCAGCAGTGCAATGCCTGCCCCACAACATTGCCAGGGCTTCTTTCATACCTGACCAAAGGAGATGAAATTCAAGACTTACATGGTGTTAGTTTAGTATGGGCTGTTGTTAAGTGCCAGTGAACAGTTCTCCTTCATAGCGACCCTATGTGCAATGGGACAAAACACTGACCGGTTTTGTATCATCACAACTGTTACATGAGTCTATTGCTGCTGCCATTGTGCCAATCCATCTCATTGGGGATCTTCTTTTTCACTGACCCTCCACTTTACCAAAAGGAATCAATATTTTTAATAAACTTTGCTACTGAAACTGAAAATTGAGAAGAACTATTGTTTTAGCTGCCCAAGGGCCTTCTACTTTCATCTTTGAGGGGGTGGTGGTGGTGGGCAGGGGGGTGGTGTGTACAACACAGAATGGAACCCTGGAGTGGTGCTGTAGGATAAACATGGGACTGCTAACCAAAAAGTTGGCAGTTCAAATCCACTAGCCACTCCTTGGATACCCTATACTCATAGGGTTGTTATGAGTTGGAACTAACTCAATGGCACTTAACAACAATGACACAGAATTATTTCTACTTTAGAAATATAATGGTGTGTACATTCGCTGGGCTTCACACTGTAAGTCTAGTTCTTTTACTTTGCGTACCAGTTAGGGATTGTGTGATTTATATCCCGAATACACCTCTGTACTTTTGTAGCAGTAACAGATCGATATAACCAAGAACATGATTAAGAGAAACAACTCAAAAGTAATAATAGTTAACATATACAGCCTTTAACGTGTGTCAGGCACTATTTTAAACTCTGTGGCACTGTGTGTTAATGCGCTGGACTGCAGAGTTGGTTTGAACCACAAGGTTGGTGGTTCAAGCTCACCAGTTGCTCCTTGGAAACTCTATACAGGGTTGCTATGGGTTGGAACCGACTTAACGGCATTTAACAACAACAACAACAACATGAGGTATATGTTAATATACCTCAGCATTATAGAACAGGAAACTGAGACCCAGAGAAGCGAAATAATTCCTCCAAGTTCACACAGCCTCATGACTGACAAGATATGAGTGAGGCAGTTTGATTTGACTACACAGGCACCTCAAAACTTTACTGTTGCTCAACCTATTTAAATGCTTTGTTAGTTTCCATCCTTTATAATTGAGTTCATAGAAATATGAACTTTCTATAATAAATATAAAACAACTGTTCATATGATATAATATTTACTAGAAAATCCCCAAAACCAAACCCACTGCCACTGAGCTGATTCCACATCATAGTAAACCTGTGTATGGTTTCTGAGGCTACAAATCTTTACAGGAGCAGAGAGCTCCCCCACTTTGCTGTGGGTGGATTTGAACTGCTGATCCTGTGGTTAGCAGTCTGGTGCCTTTCCGGCAGCCATCACCAGTGTTCCAGTATTTACTAGTTGTTGTTAAGTGCCTTCGAGTTGGTTCTGACTCAGCGACTCTGTATAGGGTTTCCAAGGTTTTAAATCTTTGTGGGAGCAGAAAGCCTCCTCTTTCTCCTGCAGAGCAGTTGGTAGACTCAAACTGCCAACCTTGTGGTTCACAGTCCAGTGTTCATCCTATAGTGTCATTGAGGTCCTTGTGCCTAGCCTTACTAGGAAATAAAAATATTTGGAAAACGTAGCATGAATGTCTCAGTTGGATGGCATGCTTGCTCCTAGATCTGGGTCAGTCTAGTTGAGCTTTTTTGAATGACAGCTTAGAACAGAGCCATGCACCAACCTGCTTCTGGGTGTTCCACAGCAGCTTCTGGGGTCCAGGGCCCGGCTTTCACATAGCCTCTCTTCTCCAAAGCGAAGACAAACCCTCCATCTCCAATCACAACCTCTCCAGCATTCAAGCGTTCTAGAATGCCCTACAATTACAGAATTGGATGGAGGTGACAAGTTACTTGAATTGCTCAGACGATTCATCGTTTTTAATATTGTTTGCAAACATATCCTTGATAAGTATGATTTCTTTAAAACTCTCAGGACCAAATACATATATGCTATTTTACACGTAAATTCTTGGTAAACTGCCAGAATGCTCATATTATGAACATTTGAGTGAAAATGTGTATAGGTGTTGGGGGTGGGTGTAGTTGCCTTTCAAACATATTAAACAATGTTTGGAAAATATTGTGGGAGAATGTTATGTTTAAAGTATCTGCTGAGGGATTAAATTAAAGGCTTTATTGTCAAGTTTTAAATGAATACATTTGCATACATTCATAAAATGTGAATGCTAGTTCACACTCTATCATTAAACTGAAGCAAAGATTAAAGCTGATAAGGAAGTTGAAGTGGCATATTAATGTTATTGGGACATTATTTAGGAGTCCCATGGTGGTACTGTAGGATAAGTACTAGACTGCTAACTGCAAGGTCGGTAGTTCAAACCCACCAGCCGCTCCTTGGAAACCTTACATACGGTTGCAATGAGTCGGAACTGAGTGGATGGCACTTAACAAGAAGTACATTTTGAAGATGAAAAAGTCAGCAGACATTTGGTAAAGACAGAAGCACTCACCATCACAAAGCTGGCTTGCTCACTTAAAGACTTCCATCTTTAGCGATAACATTTAGTTTCATAGCTATGCTGCGCTGTCCGGGAGGTGATGGATCTACACATTCTTCACTCTACTTGTGTAACTGAGTCACGTACAGTATTTGTAAAACAATTCCCAGGCCAATCACGGTACCTATTCCCTGGGCACTGACTCCCCTTCACCTCTCCCCAAACCAAAACCAAATCCATTGTCATCAAGTCAATTCTGACTGGGGTGAATGCTTAGTAAATCAATTTGGAATTCAGTATTTTTAAAGGGCTTTGTGAATCAGAAAGTAATTTTCTAGAATTGCTATTTTTATTTACCTACTGTGTTCCATGTATTACCAATAATGATGGATGAAATAAATGCTGAGATCTAATAACAAAAGTTACGTAAGTCTGTGAGAGGTATTGATGGGATTTTGCACCCTAATTCTTGGCCATCTTCTTAAATCCTCTTCCCCTCTACTGCTCCTCCAAAATTATGAACATGATTACATAGCTTCTAAATGCTACTTCTGAAAACTATAATTTGATTATTATTGACCAGTTAACAAGAAATATATGTATGTGTGTGTGTTGTTGTTGTTATCAAGTGCCGTTTAGTTGGTTTAAACTTATAGTGACTCTCATAGGAGCAGCTAGCGGGTTTGAACTGCTGACCTTGTGGTTCACAATCCAGTGCTGATCTTACAGTGCCACACCAGGATATATAATATATATATATATATTATATATATATAACTATTTGTTATTGTTAAATGTCATCGAGTCAGTTCCGACCCATAGTGACCCTAAATTTCCAAGGAGAAGCTGGTGAGCTTGAACCACCAACTTTGCAGTTCAAACGGCTTTGCAGTCTGGTGCATTAACCCACAGCGCCACACTGGGGCTCCTATATATACTACTAACCAGTGATTATATATGTATGTATTATTAACATGAACAAGGATCAAGTAAAATGGTATATAAACTAGTATTATAAAATAGTATGGGTAATATCAGCACATTTGCTTAAAAAGTAATATTTGCTTAGAAAACAGACTAGCAGAATATACACCAAATGTTCTTTGTGTTTTCCCTTCTTGTTTACAATGAACATGTATTAGTTTTGTAACATAGATTTGAATTGTAAACTTAATCATGTAGATAGATTATTGTCCATATTTTAACGCTGCCATATAAATGAAAACAAGGTTACCAAGGAGTCCCCCTCCCCCATTTATGCCCATCTGTTGCTTAATGTAAAATACACAAATAATCCATTAAAATGTTACATTTTCTGTCTGGGTTTGGAGAGTGGTTATGAAAATTGTGCCAAGCTTCCAAAAATTTGTAAGAATTATTCTTTGCCATCTGCACTGACTATGCATTCAGATTTATGGACTGGCAGAAATTCTCATCTGGGCTGAATTCGTGACAACCTTTAATGGCTTTCCATATCAACAGGCTTCCTCAGATCATTAACAGACACACCAACATACACAACACCACCACCACATGGCACTAAGTTTAGATGAATTACCTTTTTTTCCTTGTATGAAAGTCTTTTTGATTTGGGAGCCCATCTTTAGAAACTAGGAAGGTACCAAGATGTTTCCCAGCAGGGAATGAAGATGAGACATGGACCTGCCTTCAGCGACCTTATAGCTGAGGGGTATAGTTGGCCAGACCCTGTCTGCCTCCCTACCATCTCCTGGGGACTTCTGTCCCTGGGTCTTTGATACTGAAGTGGTGATGGCTTTGTGCCATGGAGTGGGTTCCAACTCACAGCGACCCTGTACAGGGTTTATGAACAGGATCTGATCCTGTGTCTTTAAGGGGAATTTGTAGGTAAGTCCTGGTGTGGTGCTGCAGGATTAACACTGGACTGCTAACTGAAAAGTTTGTGGTTCAAACCCACCAACACTACTGGGAAACCAAAGGGTCACTTTGAGCTGGAACCGACTCAATGTCAGTTAACCACAACAGGTACAGTTAACATACAATTTTTATACAGCCTTATTTTAATGTAAGAAAAGGCTGGAAACCTTTTCAGTGATTTAAAATCTGCATGTGATTCAAGTGAAACTGATTATGATGAAGAATTTATTACAAGTAGAAGTTGATTCAGTTGATTCAGCGGTTTCAAAGTGAGGGAAATAAAATAACATGGAAATGCAAGTAGGAGTTGTCCCTGAGTCGATTTACTGGGAACTTACTCTCTTCTCTCTCCATCTTTCTTTCCCCACACCTCCAACCATACTTTCTCAGCCAGTATGAACATCCATCAATCCCCCAAACTAGAGGTAGGTCAGTTGTCTGTACTGAAAACACTGTCCCCCAAAAGTCATTGGGAAAGCGAAGGGATGGCTTGTTTATCTGCTGTTGTTGCTGTCGTGTTTTTTTTCTTGGTGGTTTTAAATCTTATTGTCCTTCCTTAGAATATTTTAAGATCCCTCAGCATCCTTTCTGCAACCTTTGGTTTGGAACCCGAAACAACCAAACCTATTGCCAGAGGAGTCAATTCCAACTCATGGCAACCTTGTGTACTACAGAGTGGAATGGCTTCATAGGATTTTCCATAGACATAAACTCCACGGATCACCAGGTCATTCTTCCACTAGTGGCAGGGTGGGTTCCAACCATCAACCTTTAGGTTAGTTGTTGAATTAAAAGGTTTGTGCCACCTAAGGACATATTCTTGGGGTCAACGTGGAACATTTTTCTGTGAACGCTGAAATCAAACTGCAGGTGAGAACACACCATTACTGAGACAACGCCTCTGTCAGAGGTTGTGGTGCCTGGCTAGAACACAAGAGAGGCCACCGCGCAACCCTGGGTGCGGATTCAGGTGCCAGCCCCAAACGGTAGGCAATGCGAGGCTCCAGCGCACCCCAGTTTGTCCTCCCAGTTCCGACCGGTACGCGGCCGACAAGGATCTTGACACCGAGGGCCAGGGGCGCGCTGACAAGCAGGTCACACCACAGTGGGAGAGGGAAATGTCGCCTATGGGTCTAGGAGCGCCAGCCGTGGGGGCGCGCGTTCTGGTCTTGGGGTGCGGCACCCAGAAGATGTTAGAAGTTTGGGAACGTGGTCTTCTCTAGTCGACAGTGGGTCCGGAGGCATAGCTCTGGGGCGCACTCTGGTCCGAAGCAGCGGGGGTAGGGGCGGGAGGATTAGGAGAAAAGGCTAGATATCTGGGAGGGTAGTCGCTGGGGGTACACTCTAGAAATGGGGCAGGAATGGGGAGTCCAGAGGCGCCTTGGTGTCCTTTAGAAGTTCTGGGATCACCTTTTCTCCCGAGGACTGTGTTGGAGTGAGAGTACCTGATTCACAGCCGAGCTCCAAGGGTCCCTCTGCGCTCACCCAGTCTACAGTGAGGGGCCGGTGGGTGCTGATTCATATTTCCAGGATGATACCTGGAGGCTTACCTTCTTGGCCTTTTTTCCTCCAACGGGTGCCATCTTCGTAGTTAGTTGGCACGATCGCCGATCAACGTGGTGATCCGTTCCCCTCTGCGAAGCCTGGGTCTGCCCTGGGGCCTCAGCCTACCTGGCTCACATTTATACCCGCTGCGCAGCGCGGGGTGGGTTTCCCTCGGCTAAGCGCGGTCCAACGCGGATCTCCGGCGGGGAACACGCCCACCAGCCTTTTATTCAGACCAGCTGCTTGTTAGGAACCTGCCCAGCAAAAGGGACAATTGAGACTGTTTCCCCAAATATGTAAGAACACTGAGAAGAGAAGAAAAAAAGGGACCCTCCCCTCAAACCCCAAAACCCAAACACATGAAGTTGCTACTAGTCACTTGCTCAGGTTTCAAACCTACAGAAATGACTAATTCTGAACCAGTGGGCATTTTCCAAGTGATCTTGCACTCTTAACCCAAATATGCCTTGCAGTTTCTAATACTAGGTGATTTCCTAACAAGAGCATTGTTGTAGTAATTAATAAGGGTAGATTTTTAAACATTTGTGTCTTTTAGAGACTTGCTTCAAAATTCAGCATGACAACGATGTAAAAAAATATGTAGGCATTAGAAGAACGAGAAGAAAATAGTTCAAAATGTTAACAATAGTTATCTATTGCTGGTGGAGTTAGGGCTTTGAAATTTTTTATTCTTTATTTACTGTAATTTCCAAATGTATTTTTACAGTGAGAACAAATTAATTTCAAAATAATAAAAAAATGCATTATGTTTAAAGGCGTACAACATAACAGCAACTAGCCTGGAGAATAACTGAAAAGTCTGAGGTAATGCCATCCTTCACATCTAGGTGTTTTAGATCTTTATAGGTAACGATTTAGGCAGCCGATGTGTTGTTGTTAAGTGCCATCTAGTAGGTTCCGACTCATAGCGACCCTGTATAGGGTTTCCAAGAAACGGCTGGTTGAGTTTGAAACACCAACCTTGCAGTTCAAACTGACCTTGAGGTCAAGTGCTTATCCAATGGCACCACACCAGGACGATTAATTTATGGTATTAACCTGGTAAGTATTGATAAGATGAATATGTTCTGCTGGGGCCTCATAGAGCAGCTGCAGTAACTGGGCGCTAGGGGGCGGTATCAGGACTCTGAGGGTCAATTCAAGCTCAAGCCTGTTGCAATTTCAGTTTTATTGAAACTCAGCAAATTAGTAGCTTTAAACTTAAGACTTATCTATACCTTTTGATAGGTAATATGTACATATGCAAAGATTTAAAAGGTTTCTCCTCAACTGCTGTTTCTAGTTATCAGCTGGAGGTAACCACTATTACCTGTTAACTATTGTTCCAGAGGAATTGTATGCGTCTCTAAGTGTATATGGAGTCCTGGTGTGGCGCTGTGGGTTAATGCGCCAGACTGTAAAGCCGTTTGAACTGCAAAGTCGGCGGTTCAAGCTCACCAGCTGCTCCTCGGAAACCCTATACAGCGTCACTGTGGGTCAGAATCGACTCGACGGCACTTAACAACAACAGCAACAAGCTAACATAGAGCTTCTACTGGTGGTGGTAGTTGTGTTCCCTCCAGCCAGTTTCCACTCATAGCAACCCTATTTAGGGTTTATGAGGCTGTAAATACGTATTTCAGTTTGAAAAATGCCAAGTGTGTTCTTCCCTTTTGATTTTCTAATCCTAGGGAAGACTCCCAATGAGATGAGTTGGCACAGTGGTGGCGGTGATGGGCTCAGGCTTCGCAATGATTGTGAGGTTGGCCCAGGACCAGCAGTGTTTTTTGTTCTTAGGATTGTGCATAGGGTTGCTGTGAGTCGGTACTCACTTGATGACACCTAACAACTGCTACTAATACTACGAGGTTTCTGTACTTTGCATTATCACCCCGGCACACACCTCTGCGGATTTTAAATCATTCAGTGGCCCCTTGTTCTGTGCAAATGACTACCTCTTGTGTAAAGGTTACTCATGAGCACAGTTAACTATTCTGGAAACCCATTTTTTGCAATATTATCCATAGCTTGTCATGATCCACATAGTCAAAAGCCTTTGCACAGTCAGTAAAACACTGGTAAACATCCTTCTGGTATTCTCTGTTTTCAACCAAGACCCGTCTGATGTCAGCAGTGATATCCCTCATTCCATGACTTCATGTGAATCCAGCTAGAACCTCGGGCAGTTTTATGTCAATATATAGTTGCAATCGTTTTTGAATTCTCTTTAGCAAAATTTTATTTGCATGTGATATTAATGATATTGTCCAATGATTTCTGTTGGGTCACCTCTCTTTGGAATGGGCACAAAGATAATGCTCCTCCAGTCAGTTGACCAGGTAGATGTCTTCCAAATTTCTTGGCATAGATGAGTGAGTGCCTCCAGTGCTGCATCAGTTGGTTGAAATATTTCAATTTGTATTCCATCGATTTCCAGAGCCTTGTTCTTTGCCAATGACTTCAGTGCATCTTGGACGTCTTCCTTCTGCACCCTTGAGTCTTGATCATAGGCTACCTCTTGAAATGTTTGAATGTCGACCATTTCTTTTGGTACAGTGACTTTGTGAATTCCTTCCATCTTCTTTTGATGATTTTTGTGTCATTCAATATTTTGCCCATAGAATTCTTCAATATTGAAAGTCGAGGCTTGAATTTTTCTTCAGTTCTTTCAGCTTGACAATACTGAATATGTTCTTCTCTTTTGGTTTCTTAACTCCAGGTCTTCACATATCTCATTATAATACTTAACTTTGTCTTCTCAAGCTACCCTTTGAAAATTTACATTCAGCTCTTTTACCTCTTCATTTCTTCCATTTGCTTTAGCATCTCTATGCTGGAAAACAAGTTTCAGAGTCTCTTCTGACATCGAATGTGGTCTTTTCTTTCTTCCTTGAATTCTTTTTTTTTTTTCCTCTTAAAACTTTTATTGTATATTAAGTGAATGAAGGCTTATTCTGGTAGAATTCTTCAATTTTATCACCACTGACTTTAGTGGTTGGTGGGTGAGTTTGAATAA
>NW_006408831.1:2006449-2007964 GCF_000296735.1 Chrysochloris asiatica
TGGCCTTAAGGTTCGCAGACCCATTTGTAACCACTAGCTAATAATATCCACAGTTTACTAATTATTTACAAGCTTTCTTTGTGTTGTAAACATCTGACTTTCATATATTCCATGGTTACAAACCAATTCCCATAAAGCCTATTACATTAAAAATTTGAGGTACTTATGATGGCTTATAATAGTAAATGTGTGCTACTTTGTGATGTGCATCAAAACATTATTATTCTGTTAAATCATAATAAAGGTGTTTTAGTGTGTCTGGAATTGTTTCTTCAACACTTTTTATGCATAGAAAGGTATAGTATATAGTATATTCTAAGACAAACATTTGACTAAATATTGTTAGATACTAACTATGCCTAACTGTCCTAACATACCTGTAAATTTGTATTAAAGACAGAATTAGGAACAGAATTTGTTAATAATCTGGGGTCTGCCTGTACTATGTGCCGGGTATAACACAAAGTCTTTAACGTTGTTGTTGTTGTTAAGTGATGTCGAGTTGGTTCTGACCCATAGTGTCCCTGTTTAGGGTTTTTAAAAAGCACCTGGTGGGTTTGAACTGCTGACCTTATGCTTCAAACTGACTTTGCAGTCCAGCGCATTAATCCACAGCACCACACTAGGACTCCATACATATATACACACACACACACTGTTATTTACTCCTCTTTATCCTAAAGGACCATCAACTCAGGTAATTAGAAGGGTTATTAGCTTGAACTCTGAAATTCCTTTGCCCCACTCCTTAAGGGCCAAGTCCACTTAGATACCATTTGGGAAGCGATTTTCTGTAATACGCTGTTCTTGGGAGGCTGCCCATGTTCCCTGGGCTCTGTGATAGCAATGAGATGAGGGAGGTCATGACACTGCAGTCCTTGACCTTGTAGAAAGGTGTCAAAAGTTAAAAAAAATAAATCCGAAAGGGAAAGACAATGGTTAACTGAGAGATCCACCCCTTCATATTTTTCAAACAACTTTATTAAGATACAATCCACATACCTTTCAATTAGCTGACTTAAATTAACCCATTCAATGGTTTTTAGTATTTTCCCAGATGTTTATCTATCATCCCAGTCAATTTGAGAACATCTTCAAAAGCTCAAAAAGAAACTAGTACTCTTTAGCTATTATCTCCATTCTTCAATTTTCCCTACCCCAGACCTAAGCAACTATCCATCTACTTTCTAACTATATAGAGTTTCCTGTTACAGATAGTTCTTATTAACAGTATTTCATGACTGACTACTTTCACTTAGCATGTTTTCAAGGTTTATCTATACTGTAGCATATGTCAGCATTGCATTCCTTTTTATGGCAACAACATTCTATTGTATGTTGGTAGATGCCCTGGAGTCAGAACCAACCCACAGCTACCTTATGCACAACAAATGAAACACTGCCTGGTCCTGCGCCAATCTTATAAGTTTACAATCATTGCTACGCTTGAGCTCATTACTGCTGTCCCTGTGCTAATCTGTCTCAATGGGGGTCTTCCTCTTTTCTCCGACCCTC
>NW_006408831.1:2009224-2012050 GCF_000296735.1 Chrysochloris asiatica
CCTCTTCTTTCTTCTTCTACTTGAGCTCTGATCATCCAGTCACTGAAGCCAGGTCAAGTGGGTATTATCTGCAAGTGTGGGTGTTCTTGTGTATATGCCCTCTCTTCTTATCAGCTGGATGCTTCACTCTCCACTCTAGTCCTCTGTGGCTGTGTCACTGACTCTGGGTCCAAGAGTCCCCAGGTCTTGCCACACTGCTGGCCAACCAGGTCTCCATCCGGGTTCACAGGAGTCTATTGAATATTGTAGGACTTAGCTCACAGCTTCGTTGCTGTTTTCCCCTCACTTCCCCTTATTGGTGACGAGCATGGTCACCAATCAGAGCGTGTATTCCTACTGAGTCTTAGTCTTGGAAGGGAGTTTGCTCTGAGGGGAAGTGGTCTTTTATCTTCATCAGTAAATATTTTAAGTCCTCTTTGCTTTCAGCAAGCAAGGTTGTATCATCTGTATATCACAGGTTGTTAATGAATCTTCCTCCAATCCTGATGCCATGTTTTTCGTCATATAATCCAGCTTCTCATTATTTGTTCAGCATACAGATTGAATAAGTATTGTGAAAGAATAAAAACCTGGCTCACACTTTTCCTAATTTGAAACCATTCAGTGTTCCCTTGTTCAGTTGGAACAACTGCCTTTGGTCTATGTACAGGTTCCTCATGAGCACAATGAAGTATTCCAGAATACTCATTCTCTGTAATGTCCATAGCTTGTCATGATCCACTCAACTGAAAGCCTTTGCATGTCAGTAAATCACAGGTAAACATCTTTCTGGTATTCTCTGCTTTTAGCTAAAATCCATCTGACAACAGCAATTATATCTTGGGTTCCATGTCCTTATCTGAATTTGACCTGACCTCTGGCAGTTCCCTGTCAATGTACAGTTGCAGCCACTTTAAAATGGTCTTTACCAAGATTTTACTTATTTGAGATAATAACGGTATTATCCAATGATGTCCGCATTCCATTGGGTCACCTGTCTTGGAATGGGCACAGATATGGATCTCTTCCAATCAGTTGGCCAGTTAGCTGTCTTCCAAGTTTCTTGAGTGAGTGCCTCCAATGCTACATCAGTTGGTTGAAAGATTTCAATTTTTATTCCATCAATTCCCAGTGCCTCATTCTTTGCCAATACTTTCAATGCACCTTGGACTTCTTCCTTCAGGATCATTGGTTCTTGATCATATGGTACCTCTTGAAATGGTTGAACCCAGTGTGTGGGTTGATTTTTTTTTTTTTTTTTAACTTTCCTGATGGTGTCCTTTGAAATACAAATGTTTTCAATTTTGATGAAGTTCAATTTATTTCATTTTTATTATTTTTGTTCAAACTTTTAGTGCCGCATTTAAAAAGCCTTTTCCAAATCCAAGGCTTAGCAATTATATTTAGGTTTTTGATCTATTTGGGGGTAATTTGTATATATGGTGTGAGGTAGGGGACTAACTTCATTCTCTTCTGTATGTGGAAATCCAGTTGCTCAAGCACCATTTGTTGAAAAGACTGTTATTTCCCCACTGGATGGTCTTAGCACACTTGTTGAAAATGAATACCTATAGATGTATGGATTTATTTCTGGAATCTAAACTCCATCCCATTGGTCTATATGTCTGTCCTTATACCAATACTGAAGGAGCTCTGGTAGCATAGTGGTTATGAGTCAGGCTGCCAACCACAAGGTCAGCAGTTTGAAACTACCAGCGGTTACACGGGAGAAAGATGAGGCATTCTGCTCCCATAAAGATTTACAGCCTTGGAAACCCGTGCAGGGTCACTATGAGTCGGAAATGACTCCACGGTACTTAACAACAACAAATGCCAATACTATACTATATTGATTATTGTTGCCTTGTAATGAATTTTGAAATCAAGAAGTCTGAGTTTTCTTACCTTGTTCTTCTTTTTCAAGATTATTTTGGCTATTCTGGGTTCCTTATAATTCTATATCAATTTTAGTATCAACCTGTCAATTTTATTAAGCAGGGATTCTGATAGGCATTGCTTTGGGTATGTAGATCAGTTTGAGTAGTAAGTCTCAAACTTACTGATAGGCATTGCTTTGGGTATGTAGATCAGTTTGAGTAGTAAGTCTTCTCAGCCATAAGCATGGGATGTTTTTCTAATTATTCAGACATTCTTTATTTTCAACAATGTTTTGTAGTTTTCCGAATATAAGTTTAGTTCCTTTTTTGCTAAATTGATTTCTATTTTATTCTTTTTGATGCCATTATAAATTGAATTGTTTTCTTTATTTTATTCCCAGATTGTTCATTGCAAATGTAAAGAAATATAATGGATTTTGTTTTGTATTTATTTTGTATCCTACAAGCTTGCTGATGGAGTCCTGGTGTGGCGCTGTGGGTTAATGCACCAGACTGCAAAGCTGTTTGAACTGCAAGGTCGTTGGTTCAAGTTCATCAGCTGCTCCTCGGAAACCCTATACAGGGTCGCTATGGGTCGGAACCGACTCGATGGCACTTAACAACAACAGTTTTGCTGAACTTATTTATTATTCTAATAGTTTTTTTTTTAAGTAAATTCCTTAGACTTTTCTATCTACAAGATCATTTAATCTGTGAATAGAAAGTTTTAATTATTTCTTTTCAGTATGGATGACTTTTATTTCATTTTCTTACCTAATTGTCCTGCTTATAATAATCTTTAGAACAATGATGACTAGAAATGGTGGGAGTGGGCATTCTTTTATTGCTCTTGATCTTTAGGGGAAAGCTTCGAGTCTCTCATCATTAGATATGATGCTACTTGTGGGTTTTTCATAGACCTTTTTTATTAGGAGTTCCTTTTATTCCTAGTTCAATGAGGTGTTTTTTT
>NW_006408831.1:2013960-2024008 GCF_000296735.1 Chrysochloris asiatica
TCCGGAATACTCATACTTCTCAATGTTGTCCATACCTTGTCATGATCCACACCATTGAAAGCCTTTGCGTAGTCAATAAAGCACAGGTAAGCATCTTTCAGATATTGTCTACTTTTAGCCAAGATCCATCGGACATCAGCAATGATATCCCTCATTCCACAGCCTCTTCTGAATCTGAATTGAACCTCCGGAAGTTCTCTGTCAATGTATGCCTGTAGCTGTTTCCATATTACTTTTAGTAAAACTTTACTCACATGGGATATCAATGAGATTGTCCGATGACTTCCACGTTCCATTGGATCACCTCTCTTTGGAATGGGCACAAATACAGATCTCTTCCAATCAGTCATCCAGATAGTTGTCTTCCAAATTTCTTGGCATAGATGAGTGAGTGCCTCCTGTTCCACCTCATTTTGTTTAAAGATTTCAATTTTTATTCCATCCATTCTGGCTGCCTTGTTCTTTGCTAATTCCTTCAATGCACTTTGGACTTCTTCCTTAAGTATTATTGGCTCTTGATCATATGCTACCTCTTGAAATGGTTTAACATCAACCATTTCCTTTTGGTATTGTGACTCTGTATATTCCTTCCAACTTCTCTTCATGCTTTTTGCATCATTCAATAATTTGCTCAGAGAATCCTTCAATAATGAAAGTTGAGGCTTGAATTTCTTGAGAAATGCTGAGCATATTCTTCCTTTTTTGTTTTCTGACTCCAGATATTTTCACATTTTGTTGTAATATTTTTCTTTGTCTCCTCGAGCTGATCCTTGAAATTTTCTCTTCATTTCTTGTACCTCCTCATTTCTTCCATTTGCTTTAGCATCGCTATGCTGGAGAGCAAGTTTCAGCATCTCTTCTGACATCCATTTTAACCTTTTCCTTCTTTCTTGTCTTCTTAATGACTTTTTGCTTTCTACCTGTATGATGTTCTTGATGTCATCCCACAACTCTTCTGGTCTTCGGTCTTTAGTGTTTAATGTATCAAATCTGTTCTTCAGAAGATCTTTAAATACAGGTGGGGTATAGTCAAGGTCATAGTTGGCTCTTGTGGACTTTCTTTCATTTTCTTCAGCTTCAGTTTGAATTTACATATGAGCTATTGATAGCTTATTCCACAATATGCCCCTGGCCTTGTTTTGACTGATGATATAGAGCTTTTCCATCATCTCTTTCTGCAGATATAGTCAATTTGATTTCTATGTATTCCATCTGGCGAAGTCTGTGTGTATAGTCGTCTCTTATGCTGTTAAAGAATGTATTTGAAATGAACAAATCATTGATTTTGCATAATTCTATCATGTGATCTCCAGCATCATTTCTATCACCAAGGCCATACTTTCCAACTACCGATGCTTCCTCTTTGCTCCCAACCTTTGCATTCCAATCACCAGTAATGATCAATACATCTTGATTGCATGTTTGATCAATTTCAGATTGAAGAAGTTGGTAGAATTCTTCTATTTCATCCTCACTGGCTTTAGTGGTTGGTGCATAAATTTGAATAATAATGGCATTAACTGGTCTTCCCTGTAGGCGCATGGATATTATCCTATCACAGACAGTGTTGTACTTTGTGCCTGATCTGGATATGTTCTTTTTGACAATGAATGCAACACCATTCCTCTTCAATTTGTCATTCCCGGCATAGTAAACCATGTGGTTGTCAAATTCAAAATGGCCAATACCAGTCCATTTCAGCTCATTGATGCCTAAGTTATTGATGTTTATGCGTTTCATTTCATTTTTGACAACTTCCAATTTTCCTAGATTCATACTTTATACATTCCATGTTCTGATTATTAATGGATATTTACAGCTGTTTTCTCTTAATTTTGAGTTGTGCCCCATCAGCAAAGGAAGGTCCTGAGGGCTTTCTCTCATGGGCTTTACTCTATTAGCATCATCATGGTCAGCTCTACTTTGGGGAAGCAGCTCTTCCCCAGTCGCATTTTGAGCGCCTTCCAACCTGAGGGGCTCATTTTCCGGCACTATATCTGACAGTGTTTCTCTGCTATTCATAAGGTTTTCAGTGACTAAATATTCGGAAGTAGTTCGTTACTCCTTCTTCCTAGTCTCTCTTTGTCCGGAAGCTCATCTGAAACCTGTCCACCATGGGTGACCCTGCTGGTATTTAAAATACTGGTGGCATAGCTTTCAGAATCATAGTAACTCACAAGCCACCACAGAACGGCAGACTGACAGTTGTGTGGTGGGTTGTTGTTGTTAGATATCATTAATTCAATTTTGACTCATTGAGACCCATATGGCAGAGTTGAACTTCCCTATTGTGTTTTCTTGTTTGTAATCTGTACACAAGAAGTTTGCCCAGTTTTTTTCCTGTGGAAGTGCTGAGTAGATTCAAACCATCAAACTTTTGGTTAACAGCCTAATGCTTAACTGTTTGTGCCATTGTGTTTGTTGAAGTAAAGGATTGTTGTTGATTTTAGGAGTCACTGAGTCCGTTCCTGCTCACAGAGCCCTATGTACAACAGAACGAAGCATTTTTTGGTCCTGTGTCATCCTCACAATCATTGTAAAGGGTATCTGCCCCCCGACCCTTTTTTTTTTTTTTCAAAGGGGAAGATACATACCATTATTTTAAGTTCTAAAATAACTCTTTTCTCAGTATGTAGAAAGAAAAAAAAACAGGACTTTTTATTTGAAATTCTGGGGTAAATTGAATTTTCTTTTAACTGGCTTTTCATAGTTCTTTTTAGACTAAACATGTTTCATTTAGCCTTAAACTATTGAAGATGTTTTATGTTTGACACTGTGAAGAACAGTAGTGTCTCAAACCAGAGACTCAAAGGGAAAACATGGCCAACCTCTGTGTTTCCTTTGGCAAGGAGAGTGAATTTCTATGTGTGGGGCACCCACTGTTCTATTTTCTAGTCTGCAGCACATCTGGTTATCCTATACTCTTTTTTCGAAGCTTATATTGTGAATTGAGTGATAGCTTACATGGGAGAACATTGGTTTTGTACTCATCCTGTAGTATTTCATTGCAATGATTACAATACCCTCTGTGCATCATCATTTAGCAATATTTTCTTCTATTTCCTCTGTTGTTGTTGTTTTTTTTGGGGGGGAGGGGATGTACACAAAAACACTCAGGAATATATAATCGTTTAAACAACCAAACTTGCCTCCTGGCTGCCAGCCCTCTCTTTCCATGAGTCTAGAATCTTCAGCTGCTCCCTCTCTCCATGTCCTCATCTCTGTCTCCATCTCTCATGTCACTGGTTACCCTACATTCTTCTGGTTCATATATTTACCCAACTTTACAGGCATCTGAGATTTCAACTTCTGCTGTAAATAGGAGGTATATTTGAAGTTATTAGAAATATATGTGCTGTCCTTTTGGTCTAAGTTTCTCCACAAATAGCCTCCAAATGGAATTATCCACTTCCCTTATATTTTAATACTGCCATTAGTCTCAGTAATTTTTCATTGCCACTGCCCAGGATCCCAATAAAGGGATTTGTTGTAATTGTTAAGTGCCGTTGAGTCAGTTCTGACTCATAGCGACCCAGCATAGAAGTTCCAGGGAGTGGCAGGTGAGTTTGAACTGCCAAACTTGTGGTTTAAAACAACCTTGTGCTTCAGTGCTTATCCAGTGTGCCACACCAGGATACCAATAAAGGGCTAGTGGGAGTGGATTTTTCATCTAAAACCCTGCTCTCTGTAGTCACATCTCTTGTTCGCTTCCTTTTTTCTGGTCATACTCCATTTGCTCTGTTCATTGCAATGGACACATTCAACATTCATCCCAGCATGACACATACATCAAATACATCACGCAAGTACTTTTAAAGTCCTTGGATTCTTCAGAGATCAAATGAGAAGATGAAGCTATGTGACTTTTCAGATTTGTTTTGTGCAATTGGGTTGGTATAAACTTAAAACTCAAAACAGATTTTCTTCATGGATAAGTATTTGTCTTCTCCTGGCTGGCAAGTGCTTCCTCAAATCTAGCTCTCAGGGAGTCCCTGGCTCTTTCTTGTGCCTCTAACTTATGCCCATAGTGGAACCTTCACTTTCAGTTTACTAGGTACTTGAAGAAACAGCAGAGAATTTGTGTTGTTGTTGTTGTCATTCAGGATTTCCTTCCACCACAGTTAAAAACGCATCCCTCAGAGCTCACAGATCTGCGAGCTTGTCCCAGATCTTCCTGGATTTCCACTGCTAATTCTGGACACTCATAGTTTCCCAGAATTATTCTCCCAGTCTAGAACTACACTCAGCATGCTCTTTCTAGCTCTGAAATTTCCTCTCTTCTCTTTTTCTTTCCTTGAATGCTTTCTAACAGGATAATTAGCCTGTCTTCTGCAGTCACGTGCCCTTTTTCTTTTCCTTTATTTTTTAAATAAGAAAAGCAACAAGTAATTATAACTTTATGAACACTTACTGTGTGTGGTTAGTTCAGTTGTTGTGTGCTGTAGAGTTAATTCCGGCTCATAATGACAATCTATGACAGAGTAATACTGCTACTTAGATTTTTCATTGTCAGTGTCCAGAATTCATAGCGGGAGTCCTAGTGCAGGGTTGTAGGATAAGTACTGAACTGCTAACCACAAAGTCATGTTATTTTCTTTTCTAAGCCTTTTCTCCCATTGAGTTGGTTGGTGGGTTTGCACTGCACATCTTTCAGTTAGCAGCTGAGCACTTAATCATTGCACCACCAGGTCACTCTAAGTGATTTATGTTGTTGTTGTTGTTATGTGCTGTGGAGTCAGTTCCAACTCATAATGACCCTGCACAGGGTTTCTGAGGCTGTAAAGCTTTATGGGAGCAGAAAGCCTCATCTTTCTCCCACAGAACTGCTGGTAGTTTTGAACTGCTGACTTTGAGATTAGCAGCCTGATTCGTAACCACTATGCTACCAGAGTTTCTTAGGCTTTAGTTAAATTTCACAGTAACCCTATGATGTAGGGACTTGACCATCCCCGTTTTACTCAGCCACACAGATGCTAACCAAGAACTTTTTCAAGAGTCATGTCTATAGTTAGCATAGTGTGGGAAGACTTCAAGGCAGGCAGAATGAAGTCAGAGATCATATTTTTCAGTGCTACTTTATACTTCCTATTGAGTAGTGGCTTTTTATAAAAAAAAAGAAGAAGAAAAACCTTCCCTAACTCTTGTATGCTCATCTAACTCATGGTTGTTCCTACTCACCTGGCCCAACAAACACAGAGGTCTTTTTTCCTGGACAGGAAAATTTCAAGCACTTTCTCACTTAGTTCCCAGCAGAAAACAGGCCTTGGCTAGGTTGTCAACCACCAAATGCACCATGAATTTTGAATTATGTATAACCCCTGGGCTGTCCAATCATTCAGAAACCTTGTTCGTCATTGTTTTAAATAGGTATTGAAATGAAGTACAGTAATTTTCTGACAGCCATCTGTTTGCTCTCATCTTTGAGAACTAAGATATCTACTACTTTTTTGAATGGTCAAGTTTGGAGTGGGGCTGATGATCCCCTTTTTCACTTTGCATAAGAATTACCCCAAGATAGGCTAGGTGGGGGTGATTGGTGCATGCTGTCTGTGATTTCCATCAGCTGAAGCTGCGGACTTGAGGAATAATACCATAGTCAAAACATCACATCTTGGTCTCGATCCTGCAGGGGAAATCACACCAGGTATGTGAGTGAATGTGTGATGTGAGATGAAGAGATGGATCTAGAAAGAGAAAGAGCAGTTCAAGTATTGGAAACTTGAAATATGGTTTTGGTGATGGAAATGATGCCAGAGATCCCATGATAGAATTTTTCAAGACAACAGCCTATTTATTGCAAATACTTTTTTTCAACAACATAAAAGTCAAACATACATGTGGAAATGGCTGGATGGAATACACAGGAATCAAATCATCTACATCTGTGGAAGAGACGATGGAGAAGCTCAGTATCATCTGCCAGAACTTGACCAGTGACCAACCAAGGAACACACCATAAATTGCTCAGATGCAACTTCAAGTTGAAGCTGAAGAAAATTAAAACAAATCCATGAGAACCTAAGTATGATTTTGAGTATATTCCACCTGAATTTAGAGACAACCTCAAAAATAGACTAATGACCAAAGATTCAATGAGTTATGTGGGATGATGTCAAGGACATCATGTAGGAAGAGAGCAAAATGCCATTAAAAAAATAGGAAAGAAAGAAAATTTACGAGTATGTCAAAGAGACTGAAACTTGCTCTTGAACATAGACTAGCTAAAATGAATGAAAGAAATCATGAAGCAAAAGATCTGGGCAGAAGGGAAACTCAAGAAGACAAAGCATTATAATGAAATGTGCAAAAAAAAAAAAAAACAAAAACAAAAACGGGAGTTAGGAAATCAAAAGGGAAGAACACACTCAAACTGAAAGAATTGAAGAAAAAATTCAAGTCTTCATTTGATTTGAAATACTGAAGGATTCTATTGGCAAAATATTGCACATTGCAAGAAGCATCAAAAGCAGGTGGAAGGAATACACAGAGTCACTATTTCAGGAAGCAACATTAGATTCAGAAGCAATGATAGATACCTGGCCTCAAATATTGCTATTGTTGTTGCTGTTAAGTACTACTGAGGCAGTTCTGACTTATAGGGACCAGAGAATAGCTGCTGGGTTTGAACTGCTGACCTTATGGCTAGCAGTCCAGTGTTTATCCACACTTGGTCTCCGACCTCAAATATACATGGGAAGATGTTCAGATTTGACCCCAATCTAAAGAAAGTTGATCCAACAAAATAAAGAATGCAAGTAAAATTTTGCTGAAGACAAATTTAAAAACAGTTATAGCACATCAACAAGGAACTGCCAGAAATCCAAACTGGATTCAAGAGAAGATATGGAACAAGGGATATTACTGCTGATGTTAGGTAGTTCTTGCCTGAAAGTAGAGAATCCCAAAAAGATGTTTACTTGTGCAAAGGCATGTAGATGACACAAATCATGGATAGCACTGAAAAGAATGGGAATTCTAGAACATTTCATTGTACTCATGTGGAAACCTACACAGAGATCAAGAGGCAGTCTTTCAAACAGAACACGGTGCTACTGTATGGTTTAAAAAATCAGGAAAGAGGTATGTCGTTTATATCCTTTCACCATATCTATTCAGTTTGTATCCTAAGCAAACAATTTGAGAATGTGGAGTACACGGAGAAGAATGCATTGGAGAAAGACTTATTATCAACCTCTGATGTGCAGCTGGCACAACCTTGCTAGCTGAAAGTGAAGAAGATTTGGCACACTTACCAATGAAGATCAAAGACTACAGCCTCACAACTGAATCAGTAAGCAACATCACGATAAATGGAGAAAAGATTGAAGTTGTCAAGGATTTCATTTTACTTGGATCCATAATCATAACATATAGAAGCAACAGTCAAGGTATCAAATAACGTATTGCATTAGGCAAATCTGCTGTAAAAGACCTCTTTAATATGTTCAAAAGCAAAGATATCACATTGAAGACTAAGGTGCACCTCACCCAAGCCATGGCGTTTTCAATGATTTCATCTACAAGCAAAAGTTCAGCTATGAATAAGGAAGATGAAGAATAATTGATGCCTTTGAATTGTGTTGACAAAGAATAGTAAATCCACTGTAGGGTCAAGTTGTTTGATCCTGGTAAGCCACTTTAAGGACCTTAGCATTAATCTTACAAAAGTTGGGACACTATTTGTTTTTTGTTTTAGTAACATTTTATCTTGGAAAAGTTTTAGATTTAAAGAAAAGTTGGAAAGATAGTACAGAATTCTTGTATACAACTCATACTGTTTCCGTTTCCCCTAATATTGTCATCTTACGTTGTTGTTAGTTACAGTCAAGTCGGCTCTGGCTCATGGCCACCTTATGTATAACAGAATGAAATGATGCCCAATCTTGCACCTGAATCCGTTGTTTTGGTTGTCACTCCATCTCATTGAGGATTTCTTTCTCTTTTTTTGACCCTCTACCAACCTTGGAGTCCTGATGTGGCACTGTGGGATAATGTATTGGACTGCAAAGTTGGTTTGAAACACAAGGTCGGTGGTTCAAACTCACCAGCCAAACTCAGAAACCCTATACAGGGTTGCTATGAATTGGAACCAACTCAATGGCACTTAACAACAGCAACACTTTACCAACCTCAGTGCACTTGTCTTTTTGATTGGTCTTTTCTGATGAGGTATCTAAAGTAAGTGAGCCAATAGTTTGCCATCCTTGCTTCATAGGAGCAATCTGATTGTATTTCTTAAGTTACTGTGGTACATTTCTCAAGATGAAGAAGGCACTATTGGTACATATGCACTGACTAAACTCCAGACTTTATGACATTTTCACCAGTTTTTCAGTTAATGTCCTTTATCTGTTCCAGGATTAAATCCAGGATACCATATTGTATTTAGTCTTTAGGTCTCTCCAGTCAGTTTGAACTATAGGTCAGTAGTTCAAGATCACCAGCTGCTCCTTGGAAACCCTATACAGGGTCGCTATGGGTCAGAACAGACTTGGTGGCACTTAACAACAACAAGAAGTCTCCTCTGGGGAGTCCTAGTGTGGCGCTGTGGGCTAATGCACTGGAAAGCAAAGTCAGTTTGTACCACAAGGTCAGCTGTTCAAGCTTACCAGTCACTCCTTGGAAACCCTGTATAGGGTTGCCATGGGTTGGAACCAAGTTTAAAGCAGCAACAAAGTCTCATCTGGAAACCTGGTGTGGTGCTGTGGATTAAAGCACTGGACTGCAAGATCGGTTTGAACCTCAAGGTGAGTGGTTCACACGCACCATCTGAGTCTTGTAAATGCTATACAGGGTTGCTATGAGTCGAAACCAACTCGACAGCACTTAACAGCAACAAGTCTCCTCTGGTCTACGACAGTTTGTCAGTTTTTTTCTTGTTTCTCATGACTCTAACAATACTGAGGAGTATTGATCAGGTATTTTGAGGAATATTCCTCAATTTGGATTCATCTGTTTAGACTAGGGTTAGGTAAGTATTCAGTTTCCAAGACAAAAAGCAATCTTTGAGTTTTCTGTTTTCAGCTCAACAGTTTTAGTCCATAAATAGTATAACTGATGTTTTACGGTTATTTATTCATTCAACAAAACTCGGGCTCAGAACTGAAAAGAATGTGGTGATCAGTAAGACATACACCCTGCCTCCAAAAACCCACATCTGTTTTAAAGTTCAGCATCTATTCTTAGATGACTTAATAATTACAACAGTGCTTAACATTCATGAGCACTTACCATGCTCCAAGCACACTTATTAATTCATTGAATCTCCCCTACACCCCAAGTGTAGGCATTTCTATTGTTCCTACAGATAAAGAAATCAAGAACCTTCCTCAAACTTGTTCAAGGCCATAGAGCTAGTGAGTACCAGAGCTGAGAGTCAAGCTGAGGCCATCTGGCCCCAGGTCCCACATCTATAATGCTCTTTCTCATATATTCAGGTCACTGTGAGAGTTGTGACTTAGCCAACACCATTTACATTCTTTCAGTGGACATAGATTTCATATGCTAAACTGCTCCCCTCTCATTATAAAACCGACACTGTTTTGTTAGGTGCTGCTAACTTGATTCCAACTCCTAGCAACTCTATGCTCAACAGGACAAAACACTGCCCAGTCCTTTGCCATCTTGAGAGCTGTTATATTTGAGCATCTTGTTGCCACTGTGTCAATCTATCTAATTGAAAGTCTTCTTTTTCCCTGACCCTCCACTTTACCAAGCATGATGTCCTTCTCCAGGGACTGGTCTCACCTGATAACATGTCCAAAGTATGAGAGACCAAGTCTTGACATCCTGGCTTCTGAGGAGCATTCTGGTTGTTATTCTCCCAACACAGATTTGTTTGTTCTTCTGGCAGTCCATGGCACTGTCAATATTTTTCTCCAACACCATAATTCAAAGGCACCAATTCTTCCATGGTCTTCCTTATTCACTGTCTGACTTTCACATGCATTTGAGACGATTGAAAACCAGGGCTTAGGTCAGGCACACCTTAGTCTGACAACATGTCCAAAGTACAAGCGACGGAGTCTTGGCATCCTCGCTTCTAAGG
>NW_006408831.1:2027588-2038550 GCF_000296735.1 Chrysochloris asiatica
GTTGTGTGGTCGCTGTTAAACACGAATCTCCTTGCGCTATGGCCCTTAAGTCCGGCTCAAAGGTGGGATTTCCGTCCTCCGATGTCGCGTCAGTCAAGAGGCGGAAGCGCAGCAGGGGAGACAGAGTTTGTAATGAGATGCTTTGAGCTGCGCTTGTGGGTCTCTAAGTTGGTTGACCCCGCCTCAAAGCCATGATCCAAAGGCTAGGCTGGGACGGCGCCCTTGAGTCTGGAGTAAGTAGGACAGCCTGGCTGGCCGCTGCAGTTTCTTCCCGCTAGGCAGTGTCTCCTGTCAACCTGGTCTCCAGACACCTCTCACCCTGCCGCTCCGTGGTCTGGGTTTCATTTAATATCTCCACCCGGTCTGCACAGTTCTCGCACATCGATGTGTTCAGCCGCCGCCCCCTCCATTAGCGTGACCGTTGGAATCCCCCGGCAATCCATAGTATATTGAATATTCGTAGCCAATACCATAATTCAAATGCACTGATTGTTTTCCATTCTTCCTTATTCATGATCCAGCTTACACATGAATCTGAGGCAAATGAAAATACCATGACTTAGGTGAGGCACATCTGAGTCTTCCAAGTGACATCTTTGCTCTTCAACACTTTAAAGAGATCTTTTGCTGCAGATTTGCCTAATGCAATATGTCCTTTGAATTCTTGACTGCAGCTTCCATGAATGGTGATTGTGGATCCAAGGAAAATGAAATTTTTGAGAACTTCAATCTTTTCTCTGTCTATCATGTTATTATTTATTGGTTGCTGGAAGTGAGAAGGACGTGAATTACTTACTGTAGTTTTGATCTTCATCAGTAACTACTTCATGTCCTTGTCTCTTCCAGCAAGCAAGGTTGTGTCATCTGCATATCACAGGTTGTTGATGAGTTTTCCTCCAATCCTGATGCCATGTTCTCTTTCATATAACCCAGCTTCTCTAATAACTTATTCCTCATAAAGATTGAAAAAGTATGTTAAAAGCATACAACACTGACATATTCCTTTCCTGATTTAAAACCAATCAGTGCCCCCTTTTTATGTCTGAACACTGTGTCTTGATCTATTTGCAGGTTTCTCATGAGCATAATTAAGTATTCTGGAATTTTTATTCTTTGCAATATTATCCATAATTTGTTATGATCCACACAGTCTAATGCCTTTCATAGTCGATAAAGCACATGGGAACATCATTCTAATATTTTCTGCTTTCAGCCAAGATCTATCTGATGTCAGCAGTGATTTTCCTTGCTCTGAATCCACCTTGAATTTCTGGTAGCTTCCTTTGGATGTACTGCTGCAACCACTTTAATTATCTTCAGCAAAATTTTACTTGCATGCTAATTTAATGATATTGTTAGATGATTTCTACATTTTTTTGGGTTACCTTTTGAAATGGGCATATATGCAAATCTCTTCTAATCAGTTGGCTGCCTAGTTGTCTTCCAAATTTTCTGACAATTGAGCACCTCCAATGTTACTTCAGTTTGTTCAGACATTTCAATTGGTACTTCATCAGTTCCTGGAGCATTGTTTTCCACTAATGCCTGCAATGCTTTGGACTTCTTCCTTCTACACCATTAGTTTTTGCTCATATGCTACCTCTTGAAATGGTTGAACACCAACCAATTCTTTTTGGTACAGTGATTCTGTGCATTCTTTCCATCTAATTTTAATGTTTCCTGCATCTCTCATTATTTTGCCCATAGAACTCTTCAATATTAGAAGTTGAGGCTTGGATTTTTTTCTTCAGTTCTTTCAGCTCGAGAAATGCTGAGCATGTTCTTCCCTTTTAGTTTTCTAATTCCAAGCCTTGGCATATTTCATCATAATACTTTACTTTGTCTTCTTTAGCTATCCTTTGAAATTTCTGTTCAGTTCTTTTACTTTATTATTTGTTTGAGTCCATTTAACTTCTCTGTTCTAGAGAAAGCTTCTCTATGTTGGAGAGTGGGCAGTCACAATTGAATCAGGACAGAGGAAGGACCTCTTCCTTCTTTTTTTTTTTTTTAAGATAAAACTGGGTCCAAAAGTGGACCATGACCTTTCCCTTTGTTTCTTTTGGCATGGATGAGAGAGACTAGAGCTTCCAAAAAGGATTATTTAAATGTTAGGCCTTCCTGCTGTTATTCTTCTGTGGTTTACTTTTAACACAACAGCTAAGTAATCCTGCCCCTTCCCTCTCTCAGAAAACCCTCCAGTGTTCTGCCATTTCACCCAGTACAAAAGCTCAAACCCTTTTTGACTGTGAGTCCTCACATAATGCAATGCCTATCATATCTTGAATGCCATCTCTTATTCTTTCTCTCAGTCTTCCCCCAGCCATCCTGGTGATTCAAGGTTAGTCCTTGAAAGTGCTATGCTTTGTAGTTTCTGTACAGTTCTTTCCCAAGATATTCACCTGGCTATTTCCCCTAGATATCGTTTTCTGCTGTGACTCATAGGATTTTCATTGGCTAATTTCCAGAGTCTTGGTGTGGCACTGTAGGATAAAGCACTGGACTGCAAGGTGGGCTTGAACCACAAGGTTGGCAGTTCAAACCTACCAACCGCTCATCGGAAACCCTATACAAGGATGATATGAATCAGAACAGACTTGATGGCACTTAACAACAATTTCCAGAAGTAGATTTTCCTACTTGTAGCCTGGAAGCGCCACTAAAACCTGTCCACTAAGTGTGATGCTGCTGGTATCTGAAATACCAGTGGCATAACTTTAAGCAGCACAGCCACATACAAGCCCATAGTATGACAAATGGACAGACAAGTGGTTAGAGGGCCAACCAAAGTGAGGGAAACCCAATGAGACAGTTTGACACAATAGCTAAAACAATTGATTCGGTCATGAAGATGATGCAAGACCAAGTAGCATTTTTGCTATTACACACAAAGTTAACATGAGTCAGAGCCGACTTAACTCTTACCTTCCCTATGTCTTCACCTGAAAGTAACCTTTTTGTTTAAAGCTTCCAGGCCTTACTATCTAAAATTTCAACCAATCCTCAGTGGCCCTGGTTTGCCTATGACATAGGATTTTCAGTGCTAAAACCAGGTTGTTAAGTGCCACAGAGTCAGTTCTGACTCATAGCGACCCTGTATAGGGTTTCTGAAGAATGGCTGGTGAGTTTGAACCACTGACCTTGCAGTTCAAACCAACCTTGCAGTCCAGTGCTTATCCTACAGCGCCATACCAGATAGTCCTGAGTAAGCTTGGACTACTGGTCACCCTATATAGTGCCAGTATCTTTAAGAGTGACCCCCATACGACAGACTAAATCTGCCCCATAGGCAATTTTGAGGTATAATTGTTATGGAGTAGATCACCAGGTCTTTCTCCAAAAGAGTTGGTGGGTTTGTTCAAACTGGCAAACTTTTGGTTAGTACTTAACTTGCTCCACCAGGGTGCCTATGGCTCCTAACAGCCTTAGTAACTATTGAATACATGAATGAGTGGGCAAATAAGTTAAACAAAGAAGTGCTTTGAGAGTGGGTGCAAGGAGGACATTTGTTGCCCTTAAAATCAGAAAATGTAGGCATATCTGTCATTAGAGTAATTTGTAAGGCTTCAGCATGGAAAGGGACCTAGCTTCCATGAATAAGGGACTTGATTTCCTAATCGGAAAAATATAAGTTTTCTTACTGCAAGTGGTTTGGAATAGTGTGGTCCACATCAACTCTTTAGATAAACAGTTAAAATTAACTTGATGGCTTCATTTATTTATTAGACTTTACTGTGGTGTCTGATTTGAAGTACCAATGATTGTTATTAAATGCCGTTGAATCAGATCTGACCCATAGTGAACCCTGTATAGAGTTTCCAAGGAGCAGCTAGTGAGCTTGAACCGCAGACCTTACAGTTCAAATGACTTTGCAATCCAGCGTTTTAATCGGCAATTACAATGATACATTTTAAATAATGTAACTTTTCCCATTGTTAGTGATCCTGAGTCCCAACTCTCTCCTTTACTTTAATGCTTCTTCCATCGATTCCAGCCTAGATCTTTCTGGAATTGCTCCTTGAGCTGGAGACATACCTCAGCGGTATTACGGGTGTGGTTCCAGATCACTGCAATAAAGTGAATATTGCGGTAAAGGGAGTCACACAAAATTTTTGGTTTCCCCAAATTTTGTTTTTCTATAAAAGTTATGTGTATACTGTACTGTAGTCTATTAAGTGTGCCATAGCATTGTGAAAAGGTCTGAAATATTGTGAGAATTACCAAAGTACGATCCAGAGACATGAAATGAGCACCTGCTGTTGAAAAATGGAGCCAACACACACAGTATCTGCAAATCGCAATAAAGCCAAACCCAATAAAACAAGCTCTGCCTATATTCTGCTTCCACTATCCAGTATTCCACTTCTTGGTACCACCTATTTCTTTCTACCAGTCTACCCAATGGAGCTTCTTTGAAATAGCACAATCTGTTTCTGTATGACATAACATACTTGCTCTTTAAAATATTGTTTTGGCAAGAGAATTCAGCAAGTATGCCTAAGACAGTGGCTTACTCATCTTTGCATCTTTTGGTCCTAGCATAGGTTTTACATTCATCCGTGTATCCGCTCACTCACTCACTCACTCACTCACTCACTCACTCACTCGTTTACTCATTCATTCATTCAACATAGTTTTGCTGAACTCTGCAATATGCAGGTACTGGGAATGAAAGAATTAATCTCTGTTTCTTCAAGTTGGAGTTAAGCAAATAAGTAGGAATGAGCAAGGGAGCAGCAAAACTACATTGTGTTGATTCATGATTTGAATACATGGAAGCAGAGTCCCTGGGTGGTACAAATGGTGAATGCACATAGCTGCCAATGGAAAGATTGGAGTTCGAGTCTACTCAGAGACACCGCAGAAGAAATGCCTAGTGGTCTACCTCCTGAAAAAATCCACCCTTGAGAACCCTATGGAGATGTTAGGAAAAGAATAGGAAAAAACGTGGAGCAAAACTGAAAATCATGAAAAAGCCCAAGCTTACTGGGTCTGATAGAGACAAATGGAACCCAGGATTTTGGCTGTTAGTCACTCTCCAGGTCTGACTCCATTTTCTGTTAGATAATGGTGATGGTGGTGGTGTGCCACCGAGTCACTTCTGACTCATAACAGCCCTGAATAGGGTTTACAAGGCTGTACATCTTTACAGGAGCAGAAAGCCTCATCTTTCTCCCATGGAGTGACTGGTAGATTTGAACTACTGACCTTCAAGTTAGTAGTCCAGCTTGTAATCTACTGCATTACCAAAGCTCCTTATTCAAATAATAGATAGGCCTATAAGCAGAACAATACCACTAGTGAGATATGCACACCTTAGAATAATCAACCTCAGGTTGAGATCAAAAGGGCAGCATTTACAGAAGAACAAAATTAAGAAGGGTTAGGAAAGAAAGCGGAATGGAAACAAGAAATACAGGAAGGTATGAAGCAAATCTGCTGCACAAGACCTTTTTAAAATGTTGAAGAGCAAAGATGTCAGCTTGAGGACTAAGGTGTGCCTAACCCAAGCCATGGTGTTTTCAATAACCTCATATGGATGTGAAAGCTAAACAGTGAATAAGGAAGAATGTAGAAGAATTGATGCTTTTGAGTTATGATGTTGGAGAAGAATATTGAAAGTGCCACGGGCTGCCAAAAGAACCAATAGATCCATTTTGGAAGAAGTACAGTAGCCAGAGTGCTTCTTAGAAGCCAAGATGGCCAAACTTCGTCACTCATACTTTGGACATATTGTCAGGGGGGACCAGTTGCTGGAGAAGGATATCATGTTTGGTAAGGTGTAGGGTCAGAGAAAAAGAGGAAGACCCCTAATGAGATAGACTGGCCAAGTGGCAGCATTGGTGGATTCAAGTGTGGCAACAGTAGTGAGGGTTGGCCCAGGATTGGGCAGTGTTTCGTTCTGCTGTGCATAAGGTCGCTTTCGGTCGGTACCAACTCGGTGGCACCTAACAACAACAACAACTTTAGGATAGTGGTAGTACATTAAGGGGATTGCAATCAGTGAAATGAAACAAAATGTGTACCAACTGTTGAATGGAAGACTGATGATCTCCTTTGTAAACTTTCACCCAATTCACAATGAAAAAGTGTTAAAAGAAAAGCTTATGGAGCACAGTTCTACACTGCCACACCTGAGGTTATCAGGAGTCAGAAGCAACTTAGCAATAACAAATAGGGTGCAGTGACTGATATGAGCAAGCGCTAAATAAATACAAATCTGTGTTGAAAGCCAAAATGCTCTGTAGGAGCCAGGATGGTAAGACTTCGTCCCTCATACTTTGGACAGATTATCAAGAGGAGCCAGTCCCTGGAGAAGGACATCATGCTTGGTAAATTGGAGGGTCAGCGAGGGGAAGGAAGGTCCCCAATGAGATGGACTGACACAGTGGCAGCAGCAGTGGGCTCAAAGGTAATAATTGTGAGGATGGCCCAGGACCTGGCAGTGTTTTGTCCTGTTGTATATAGGATTGCCAAGAGTCAGAATCGACTTGACAGCACCTAACAACAACAAAAGAAATACTATTTGAGTACTAAATGGATGACTGATTGATTGTAAGTGAATGAATGAATAAATGCTTATAATTAGTATGAGAATCCTTAAGGTAAGCAGTACCACCAAATGATAAAATGTTTCTTCAATTTCAAGATTTTGAGATGACCAGTCCTTCTGGTATTTATATCATGAAAAATATAGCTTATATTTTCCCTTTCCTCTTCTTCCCTACTTGAACCAAATAGTGGAGGTTGTAAACAAAATCTAACTGCTGAAGTGCCAACCACACCACAGTCCATGTGCCCCATAAAATAACCCTGATGTCAGGCAAAACTGCACCCTTCTGAAACCCTTTTCAGCATTTTCATCATTGATTACACTGAATATGTGCTTGTCTTCAAGGCAGCTGATTGTACAGCCAAAATGTGTTGCTTAACTTTGCTTACAATTTTGTAAGGGTATCAAATCATGGCTGTGATCGTTGGAAAGCAAGAATTGTTTTTCCAGCTGACCTTCACCCCTCATTTCAGTGTCTCTCTTGGATCCCTTACAGGTGGTTTTCATGCCAGCCAGCTATTTGCTGGTCTACATTGCTGATTCTACGCACAGCAGAGTTTATCAGAGGGCCATCTGCTATCCTTGACAACTCTCTAGTACAGTAAACATCTGCTGTGGAACTAGAAAGAACTAGTTCAAGCCGGTTTTTCTTAGTTTTGTGTAGCATTCCTGCTTTTTACAGACAATTATTTTCTTGTTAATTTCAGCCTACCATATCAGAATCTGTGGAAATCTTACCTTTAAAAAAGCCCAGAACTTTTTTGCATGCTAAAATATTTCAAAGCAAATTGCAAATAGCAATTGGACATTTTGATAAACCTTTATTCAATTCACAATATAAACTTTTAAAAGATGACATTTAAAAAATTAGCATGTGTCTTTGAAAATTAAGAACATTTTCTTATATAGTCAAGATTAGCACCGATTCCTTAATACTTAATACTTGGTCCAGGTTCACAGTTCCCCAATTGTCTCAAAAATGTATTCGTGGCTGGCTTGTTTTCTCCAATCTGTGATCTAACACAGACGTCTACATTGCTTGATCTTGTTGTATAGGGATGAGCAGTCTATCACACCAATCCGAGGATGGAACTGGGCCAGCAGCTGTCCTGAAGCATAAACAAACCAGATGCCCTTTCCGTGGAGTTGTTTTCTTGGAAGTGCAATCTCCAGGCTTGGTTATAATTCCACTCAAGTATTTTTGGTAATGCAGTGTTTCTCATTCTGGGTCACAACAAGATTTTGTGTCACAATTTGTTTTCCTCTTGTATTAGCAATCTTGACATAATTTTTTAAATGGATTTATTTCACTGGAAAAGTAATACCTATGTATATTAACAAATTAAGAAACTGAAAGGGTTGTTAGAGAAAAGAAAGTCTTTCTTTCCCACCCAATGGTCACTCTCTTATTCTCCCTCACGAAAGGAAAACATTCCTGCTAGAACTACTTTGTGCATACACACTGGAAGCATGCTTCCATTCAACAACATGTCGAATTGATCCTTCAGTTTGAGTACATGTCAACCAAATGCATTGTTTGTAATGACTCCATGGTTGTGATCCTCTTAGTGTTTCATAATCCATTTAATAATTCATTTTTGGATATTTAGGGAGTTTGCAGACATGTGCTTTTGTACATACTTGTACATGAAAATATAACCTAACACGTAGATCATATGCTTAGAAATGGCATTGCATACCTACAAAAGAAAAGAAAATTGAAAAAAGAAAAATAGCAAAAACCAGTTGCCACTGACTTGATTCTACTTTATGGTGACTCCTGTGTGTCACAGTAGAACTGTGCTCCATGCCATTTTCATGGCTGATTTTTTATAAGTAGATCACCAGGCCTTTCTTCTGAGTTTCCTTCAACTTTTAGGTCTGCAGCCAAGCACATGAACTGTTTGTACCACCTAGGGACTCCATTGCTAACTTTTGAGTGTATGAATTCTAAATCTTGATAGATATTTGCGTCTCAAATAATGTGTACCATTTTACATACTTGCCAAGAGAACATATATGAGGATGTTTTATCGTATATCACCTTCGTCAGCATAAGATGGAACCAAGTTTTTAGTGTTTGCCAATGGTTGGTGAAAAAAGATCTCGTTGTTTTGATGTGCATTTCCTTAATGTGGAATGCGCTGCGTATCTTTTCCTATATTTAAAAGTCCTTTTCTCCACCCTACCCCCGCCAGGTGAACTGCTTTGTTGTTGTTTAATAGCTTTTTGACTGGATTATTGGTCATTGATTTATAGATTAAGGAGTCTCATTTAGTTTATCAAATATGAACAAATATTTGTGGCTCTTGCTACCGCTGTTTTCTACCATTGAGCCAGCATCAACTCAGCGACCCTCTATAGGGTGTCGAAGGCTATAAATCTTTACTCTAGCAGAAAGCCTCATCTTTCTTGCTTGAACTGGCTGGGGAGTTCAAACTGCTGACCTTGGGGGTAGCAGCCCAACATATATCCCACCATGCTACCAGGGCTCCTATTTTTATGGCAGAATATTAGTATTCAGGCTGTTTTGATCAGTACATTTATTAATCTTCTTCTTCTTTTTTCTGAACTGAAGAATATAAAGCAATTATTTTTTCCACCTCCCAAAAGGGTACCCTTAAGGAAAGATACTCTTGTTTTTCCATTGCTTTTGGTCTAATGTCTGTTATAAACAAGGCTTTGAACCTGTTGGAATCAATTCAGTCATGGCTGACAAAACAAAATCTGAACAGACCTGAATTTTTAAAAGTTGAACGAAGTGGAATGATAGCCAGGAGACTGGATTATTGCCAGGACTGTTGTGTGGTCAGCCATCATCCTTGAAAGGGGTTCTGAATCATCAAAATCAAATATGGGTGAGACTTTAGGCACATTCCATCCTGGGTCAAAACTTCTTGTCATCTTGAACCTGTGAAATCTAGAATACAAGTTATCTGTTTCCAAATTACTGTGGTGGAACAGGTACAAGATAGACGTTTCCATTACAAATGGGAGAAATTGGAGGGACAGAGGGGACAACAGGCACCAAGCAAGTCCCAAACCCAACCAAACACATGACATGAGCTCTCTGTTTCCTGAGGTCATCTGGTCAATGGTCTATCCTCCAGACTCTGAGTGGTGGATGAGCTCTCTAGATTCTGGATGGAGTTCTCTCGATTCTGGACTTCAGCTTTACCTTCTAGGCTTACTGGGATAGCAACTCCACTCCCTCAGTTTTAGGTGACCCCATTCTCCTAGTCCATCTAGTGGCAAATACCCCCTTAGACCTGGGAGGCCCTGTTCTTCTGCCCCTTGGGTATGGCAGCTTTGTGTGGCAGTCCTGTCCCTCTTGTGCATGCTAAGGTCAGCCCTACACTCTAGAACCAAGATGGTGAAGATTGGACTCTTTGTAACCTAGGACACCATGGCCCCCAGCCTTTGAGATCCAGGAGACTGGGGCCTCTTCTTTGAAACCAAGAAGGCTGGGCTTTCCATGCTTTCTTCTGCAGTTCTGCTGATTTTCAAGGTGCTCCAGGGATGGTCCTTTTCTTTCCTTGGAGGACAACAGATATAGATCCTTTGGCCTGTTTCCTGCCTGAATCCCAAGAGGCATTGTTCTTTCCTTTTTCCACACAGTCTAAACTAATGGGTTTTCTACTGCGGTCATTGGTTACATTCATCAGCCACAGGTTTAATCTCTTTAACAAAAGATTATATAACCACATCCTTGGTAAACATTCTAGGACAAGTCTTCAGTTTGCAAACCACTAATCCTGGATCCACCATTCACCTGTCAACTTGTTGTGCTGTGGTGACTTGTGTATCATTGTGATGCTGGAAGCTATGCCGTTGGTATTTTAAATACTAGTAGGATCACCCATTGTGGACAGGTTTCAGCTGAGCTTCCAGACTAAGCGACACTAGGAAGAAGGAGAGACTGACTAATTCTGAAAGTTTAGCCACTGAAAACCTTATGAAGAGCAGCAGAACATTATCAGATATAGTGCCCAGAAAATGAAAACATTACAAATAGCAGAAGAACATTGTCAGACATAGTGTCAGAAGATGAGTCCCTCAGATTGGAAGGTACTCAAAATGAGACTGGGGAAGAGCTGCCTCCTCAAAGAAGAGCTGGCCTAAATGTGAATGGAGCAGAACTTTCAGGAATCTTCATTTGCTAATGGAGCACAACTCAAAATGAGGGGGAACAGCTGTAAACATCCATTAATAATTGAAACACTTGTTGTTGTTGTTAGGTGCCATTGAGTTGGTACCGGCTCATAGCGACCCTATGTACAACAGAACGAAACACTACCTGGTCCTGGGCCAACCTTGCAATTGTTGCCACACTTGAGCCCACTGATGCTGCCACTTTGCCAGTCCATCTCGCTGGGGGTCTTCCTCTTTTTCTCTAGCTTACCAAACATGGT
>NW_006408831.1:2042360-2050893 GCF_000296735.1 Chrysochloris asiatica
TGGACTTGTTTTCATTTTCTTCAGCTTCAGTTTGGATTTGCATGAGTAATTGATGGTGTATTCTACAATCTGCCCCTGGCCTTGTTTTGACATAGATTGTACAAAATATGAATCTAGGAAAATTGGAAGTTGTCCAAAATGAAAGGGAAAACATAAAGATCAATATACTAGGAATTAGTGAGTTGAATATCCGAAAGAGATGACTTGACACAGTAGGAACAGCAAAGGGTTCAAACATAGTAATTGTGAAGCTGGTGTAGGTTTGGGCAGGGTTTTGTTCTGTTGTACATAGGGTTGCTATGAGTTGGAATCAACTGGATGGCACCTAACAACAACAACAACAACAACAACAAAACTGACTCATTAGCATAACAAAGACAACCCATTCTCAAATGGATTATAACCATAGACATAGAGGTTAGAATTTACAACATATATGTTAGGGGAATATAATTGAATCAAGAGGCAGCAAATGATCAAGAGCCAATAATCCTGAAGGAAGAAGTCCAAGGTGCATTGAAGGAATTGGCAAAGAACAAGGCACTGGGAATAGATGGAACACAAATTGAAGTCTTTCAACAAACTGATGTGATACTGGAGGCACTCACTCATCCCTGCCAAGCAATTTGGAAGACAACTATCAGGCCAACTGACTGGAAGAGATCCATAACCCAATAGAATGCAGAAATCATTGGATAATATCATTGATATCCCATGCAAATAAAGTTTTACTAAAGATAATTCAAAAGCAGCTGCAACCATACATTGCAGAGAACTTCCAAAGGTTCAAGCTGGATTCAGAAGAGGATATGGAAAGAGGTAGGTATATCATTGCTGATGTCTGATGGATCGTGGCTGAAAGCAGAGAATACCACAAAGTTATTTACCTGTGCTTTATTGACTATGTAAATGTTTTTGATTGTGTGGATCATGACAAGCTATGGACAACATTGCGAAGTATGAGTATTTTGGAACACTTAATTGTGCTTATGATGAATGTGTACGTTGACCAAGAGGCATCACAAGGGAAGACCAAATAGTTTAAAATTAGAAAAGGTGAGTGCCAGGGTTGTACTCTTTCACCATACTTATTCAATCTGTATGCTGAACAAATAATCCAAGAAGCTGGATTATATTAAGAAAAACACGACATCAGGATTGGAGGAAGACTCATTAACAACCCGCAATATACAGATAATACTATCTTGCTTCTGAAAAGTGAAGAGGACTTAAAATACTTACTGATGAAGATCAAAGACCATAGCCTTCGGTATTGATTGCATCTCAATGTAAAAAAAAACAGAAATCCTCACCACTGGACAAATAAACAACATCCATATAAATGGATAAAAGATTGAACTTGTCAAAGACTTCGGTGTGCTCGGATCAATGATTATACTCATGGAAGTAGCAGTCAGGAAATCAACTTTGCATTGGTCAAATCTGCTGCACAAGACCTCTTTAAAAAGTTGAAGAGCAAAGTTGTCAGTTTGAGGACTAAGGTGTGGCTGACCCAAGCCATGGTATTTTCAATACCCTCATATGCATGTGATGGATCCCTGGTGTGACGCTGTGGGTTAATGCACCAGACTGCAAAGCCATTTGAACTGCAAGGTCCGCAGTTCAAGCTCACCAGCTACTCCTTGGAAACCCTATACAGGGTTGGTATGGGTCGGAATCGACTCAATGGCACTTAATAACAACAGCATGCACATGTGATAGTTGGACAGTGAATAAGGAAGACCGTAGGAGAATTGATTCATTTCATAGCTCAAAAGAGAGAACAAATCTTTATAGCAAGGATCATTCCCAACCCCTCCATACACAGAGAAGACAGGGATGGGCAACTTGGACATTGGCTACCCAAAATGGGGGAGCTACCAAGGCAAGAAGTGACTGGCTTACAAGCTTTCAAGAGGGATCCTAGATCCAGAGTAATATCCAATCTGTCCGGGAGGGACTGATGAAAGGAGATGCGGATAGGTCTCTTGTGGTACAATAGTAAATAATTGTTATCAGGACTGATTGTGAGGGTTGGAAATGTAAAAGTAGACGTTTTGTAGCAAAAGGAGGGGAGTGATTGACTTTGCAGTCTAGAAGCTGAGGTCATTGTGACCATCAAAGGAGAAGAGCGGAGAGCGGGACCCTATCCAAAGAAACAGTGACACCAGAGATGGAGGCAGAGATGATGACATGGAGAGATGGAACAGCTGGGGACTTTAGACCCAGAGAGGGAGAGGGGCTGTGTGCTGATGACCGGGGGGGGCAGGCTTGTAATGTATACCCTTTGGTTGGTTGATGATACATGGAGGGGATTGTAACCATGGCAATGAAACGATATATGATAGGTTGAATGTAAAGCTAATGTTCTCCCATGTAAACTTTCATCACATAATTCACAATAAAACATTAAAAAAAGAATTGATGCATTTGAGTTATGGTGTTGGAGGAGAATATTGAAAGCCATGGATTGCCAAAAGAACAAATAGATCTGTGATGGAAGAAGTGCAGCCAGAGTGCTCCTTAGAAGCCAGGATGGTCAGACTTCATCTCTCATACTTTGGACATATTGTCAGCAAGAACCACTCACTGGAAGATATCATGTTTGGTAAGGTGGAGTGTCAGAGAAAAAGAGGAAGAGCCCCAGTGAGATGGATTGGCCATGTAGCAGCAGCAATGGGCTCAGACGTAGCAACGATTGTGAGGTTGGCTCAAGACCACAAAGTGTTTCATTCTGTTGTGCATAGGGTCACTATGAGCCCAGTACTGACTTTATAGCATCTAACAATAACACCAACAATCCCATCCTTATTCTCCTACTGGTTTATCACATCATGGGGGATCACCACATGACTGCTATATTACATTATTAAATAACTGCCAATCCACTGAGAATTGTGGCTAATCCAAGCTCTCTCTCTCTCTCTCTCTCTCACACACACACATATTTAATGCTTTATTGTGAATTATGTGATAGTTTACATGGGAGGACATCAGCTTCACATTGATCCCGTCGTATATCATTTCCTTGCCATGGTTACAATCACTTCCATGCATCATCGATCAACCAAAGGGTATTCCCTGCAAACCTGCCCCCCTGTAGTCTGCACACCACCCCCATCTCTCTCCAGGTCCAAAGTCTCCAGCCACTCCATCTCCCCATGTCACTGTCTCTGCCTCCATCCCTGGCATCACTGTTTTTCTGGGTAGGGTTCCATTCTCTGCTCTTCTCCTTTGATGGTCCCAGGGATCTCTGTTCCTAGACTGTAGGGTTAATCACGCCCCTCCCTTTGCCCCAAAATGTCCATTTTTACATTTCCAGCCCTTACAGTCAGTCCTGATAACAATTGTTCGCTATTGTATCGCAAGAGACCTATCCTCATCTCTTTTCATCAGGCCTGACTAGGCAGCTGACACATATTTTTGGGGGACACAATTCAATCCATAATAGGTATATGGAAGTCCTAATAACTATCTTCAAATGTATATAAAACTATCCTATAGAAGAAATCATAAATTTCTATTATGGGAGTTTGTTGCTATTGATAAGTGCCGTTGAGTCAGTTCTAACTCATAGTGACCATGTATAGGGTTTTCAAAGAGCAGCTGGTGGATTTGAATCACTTTCCTTTAGCAGTCATGTGCTCATCCTAAAGCACCACATTTGACAAGCAGGTGAAAGTGGTTGATAAGCAGATTTCTGATTAATAGATAGAATAACTCTCCAAGAATGAGAGTCTATTGATCTAAAAAAATGAATAATTTTTTTCTTAAAAAAATGAATAAATAGTCTTGTGAAGTAGTGAAAAGGTTCAAAAAGCAGCTGGATCACTCAGGTTGGTGATGCTGCCAAAGATGCTTAATCAGGCACTAAATCAGGGGTTTGGAATAATTACCCTCAAAGATCCCAATTACCTTGAGATGATAGTAAATGAGTCACTCTCTAATTTCCAGTAGGATGAATGGGGTTGTTTATTTAGGGTAAAGTGGCAACATTTAATAAATACCAGCTTGCCAACATTACAAAAAAGTCTGCCAAGGTTGAGTCTTATCATATAAAATTGATAAAATAACTAAAACTCAGCAGCAGAGAAATTCAAATTTTGTTGTTGTTAGGTGCTACAGAGTCAATTTTGACTCATACTGACCCCATATGATAGCGTAGAACTGCACCATAGGGTTTTCTAGGCTGAAATCTTTATCAGGAAGGAGCTCTGGTAGCGTAGTGGTTACGAATTGGGCTGCTAACCTCACAGTCAGCAGTTTGAAACTACCAGCTGTTTTGCAGGAAAAAGATGAGGCTTTCTGCTCCCGTAAAGATTTACAGCCTCGGAAACCCCGTACAGGGTTGCTATGAGTAGGAAACGACTCCACGGCACATAACAACAACAACAATCTTTATTGGGAGTCCTGGTGTGGCGCTGTAGGATAAGCACTGGACCGCAGGGTCAGAGGTTCAAATTCACCAACCACTCCTTGGAACTGAATTGACGGCACTAACTAAACAACAACAATAACAATCTTTATGGGAGATCACTACGTCTTTTTTCTGCAGAGCCAATGAGTGGGTTCAGTTGCTAATTAATCTCTCAGTTCGTGCAGAGTATTTAACTACATTGCACCACTAAGCTGTATGTAAGGTAGAGGCAGTGAGGTAGAATGGCTGAGAAAAATGGATTCCAGAGACAGACCACATGGGTTCAAAACCCAACTCTGCCATTTACAAATTGTGTTACTTCAGCAAATTAGTTAATCTCATTGTTCTTCAGTTTCCGCATCTATAAACTACTGTGTTAATGACACTATTTACCTGATTCTTAATAACTGTGAAGATTAAACCAATTGATCTACATAGAGTGCTTAGAAAAAAACCTAAGACATAGCAGGTTCTTTCTTTAACTTTTTATTGTGAATTGAATGAAGGTTTACAGAGGACATCATCAGTTTTACATTCAACAAATCATATACTTTATTTCATCTTGATTACACTTTTAAGCCTGGTCTTATTTATGATTTTGAGTTTTGTCCCACCTTTTCTTGCACTTTATCCAGGACCTTCTAATATGATCGCTTTCACAGAAGGTGAGAGTGATAGCTGGGTACCACCTAGTTCTTCTGGCTCAGAGTTGTGGAGACTGGTGTTCAAATGTCCCATTAGTTCATTGGATTAAATGTATTCAAGGGTCTTCAGTTTCCATCACTCTTCTTTCCTCTGGTCAGGGGCAGACCTTAGATGACCACTCATAAGCTTTTAAGATCCCAGTGGCTACTCACCAAGGTAGGATGTGGACCATTGTCTTTTTGGACTATGTTATGCCAACTGGACATGGTGAACCTTGAGACTCTAGTTCTGAGCCCTCAGGCCCAGCAACTCATTCCCTCAAGGTATTTGGTGATGTCCAAGAAGTTTTCATAACATTGTCCCCTGTATGTTCTACCACATTCACGGATATATTTGCAGCAAAGGTACCCATGTACAAAAATCCCCTGTCAAACCTTTATATATTGTGGTATCTTCCCACTCTTCCTCCCTCACCTGATCAGTCTGCTTGCTTATCCATGCATCTATCTACCCATTGTTGTTGATGATCTTTATTACTATATTGTGTATATAGCAGTATTTACCTGTGCTGCCTTTATGTAATGGGTTAATGTTTACTGCTATTACTCCCAACAAAGTCTATGAAAGTTTAACTACTCAAACATTATAAAAAGGTAAAAATTTCCCACTTTTATTGTCACAAATAGATCCATTATTAAGAACAAAATGAGAAACAGACACAGCAAATAACACAAACATATATCAAGAAAATATTAGTCCAAGGTAGATTTGAACTCTGACTTTTAAAAAGGATATCTCAAATTATTTACTTATTTTTACTTATTCTAAACAATCAGTATGAACTATTTCCTTGAATACCTATTATTATTTCCGGTACAGTGCTAAATACTTCAAGGAGAAATATAAGAAACGTATCACATAGTCCTTGTCCTTAAATACCCTCTGTCAAGAACTTAGCATCTTTTGAGTTGTGATTATAAAGATACAATAAAAAATACTGGCATTGTGGAATAATGCACTGGACTGCAAGATCGGTTTGAGCCTCAAGGCCAGTGGTTCAAATCCATCAGCCGTTCCTCAGAAACCCTGTACAGGGTTGCTATGAGTCAGAACCGACTTGAAGGCACTTAACAACAACGGAAACAATACTTTCAAGTAAAAATCATCTTTCGCTGTAATCATTTTGGGAGGTACTACACATATTTCAAGGAGCTCTGGTAGTGCAGTGGTTACAAATTGGGCTGCAAACCTTAAGGTCAGCAGTTTGAAACTACCAGCTGTTCCGCAGGAGAAAGATGAGGCTTTCTGTTCCCGTAAAGATTTACAGCCTTGGAAACCCTGTACAGGGTTGCTATGAGTTGGAACCGACTCCACAGCACTTAACAATAACAACAACAATACATATTTCAATAATTATGCCATAACTCAAAACCTTTTTTACATCTTTTATTTTGGGAAATTCTTTAGAGCCATTACACAAGTCATTTGAAAAATAAAAACAAAAGAAAAAAACCAGACACATTGTTTTAGTTTAGAGTTCTGTTCTATCTTCCTCAAGCACATAGCTTCATTAAACAGTATTATTGATAAGGTTTATTCACAATGACTTCTGGCTATCTTAAAATGTCAGATTCACCCTAAACAGTTGGCTATTCATCACTGTCTCCAAAATAAGGAATTGCCGCATTACTGGACAGTAAGTACCTGGAGAATGAAGGGAGTAGCTCACTCATCTTCACATCTCCTATAGCATCCAGCATGGTGCTTAACCATGGCAGTTCAGGACACATTTGTTGAATTGAGTTGATGGGAATGCACCATGTTAGTTCCTCAACAGCCTGAGGACAAAGGGTTTCAGATAGGACTTAGATGGAATTTCTTTCTGCTTGATTATTTCAGTGTTTTCATTCGTCACTCCTTAGGCATCTGGCTTTGACAGCGAAGGACAGAATGGTCTACCTGAAGCTGGCAGTAGATTCTCCCAATGTTCCCTTCTAGCCCTGGTTTAAATAAATAAAAAATAATAATTATTATATATATATATGTGTGTGTGTGTGTGTGTGTGTGTGTGTGTGTGTGTATGGAGCTCTGGTAGCGTGGTGGTTACAAATTGGGCTGCTAACTTCAAGGTCAGCAGTTTGAAACTACCAGCTGTTCCATGGGAGAAAGATGAGGCTTTCTGCTCCTATAAAGATTTACAGCCTTGGAAACCCTATGTAGGGTTCCTATGAGTCAGAACAGACTCCGTGGCACACCACCACCACAGAAGATGATGGGAGTCCTGGTGTGCCACTGTGGGATAATGCACAGGACTGCAAGGGCAGTTTGAACAGCCCACTTGGCAGGTCAAACTCACCAGCCGCTACTTGGAAACCCTAGATAGAATCGCTATGAATCATAACTGACTCAATGACACTTAACAACAACAACAAGGTGATGAGGAACTGTGATGGCATACTGGTTTAAGTGCTTGGTTACTAACCAGAGGGTCATCAATTCAAATCCACCAGGCTCTCCATGGGAGGAAGAAGTAGCAGTTTGATTCCATGAATATATAGCCTTGGAAAATATCTACGACCTCTGTTGTTATTGTTGTTGTTAAGTGCTGTCGAGTGGTTCCCACTCATAGCGACCTTGTATAGGGTTTCTGAGGAGTGACTGGTGAGTTTGAACTGCCGACTTTGTGGTTCAAACCTACCTTAGGGTCGAGTGCTTATCCTACAGCACCACACCTGTAGGGTTACTATAACTCAGGAATGACTCAGAGGCAGCAGGTTTCGATGATCATAATTATAATAAGTTTAAACTAATTAACTTACTTAAAAATTTAAAATCACCACTAACACATGTTTTCCATACCTTTATATTTGTTGTTGTTGTTATGTGCCGTGGAGTCAATTCCAACTCATAGCGACCCCTGTACAGGGTTTCCGAGGCTGTAAATCTTTATGGGAGCAGAAAGCCTCATATTTCTCCCACAGAACAGCTGGTAGTTTCAAACTGCTGACTTTGAAGTTAGCAGCCTGATTTGTAACCACGGCGCTACCAGAGCTTTAGTATTTTTTCCCCTTTAAGCGTGGTATTTCTATCAAAACTATCCTATCTCCCAGAAGAGAGGATTAGCTAAATAATTTCTTGCCTATGTTTGCAATATAAATAAATTTACAATAAGAATGTTGTTTCAGCTCAAAAATGAAGATTTCCAAATTCCACAAAAGCCTTGGAGATGAAAAACGTGGGGAAAAACTCAGAGACATAGAGGTATGATCTAGAAAGTCTAACCTCTATTTAATATGTTTAAGAAAAAGAATACAGAGCATGAGGGAAAAATCCATAATCAAAGAAACGACAGAAAATTTTTCTAAAGCTAAAAAAAGATTAAAATTTTAAGATCAAAAAGCTTACCAAGTTCTAAATGATATCAGTCACACACACACACACACACACACACACACACACACACACACACAC
>NW_006408831.1:2050993-2061220 GCF_000296735.1 Chrysochloris asiatica
CACACACACACACACACACACACACACACACACACACACACACACTTAGACATGTCCTCATGAAATTTCAAAATGACAAGGATACATGAAGGATTTCAAGAGTTTCCAGACAGAATGAAAAAAGGTTCCTACAAAGAAACTTGAATCAGGCTAGTTTCAGAATACTTAACAACACTGAAGAGAATTCTGAGAAAATGTATTTTTCAATCTAGAATTCTATGACCAACCAGAATAGCAATCAGGTGTGGTGGTGAAATAAAACAATTTTAAACTTACAGGAACTCAGAAAGTTAAGGTCACAGGTATCCTTTCTGCAAAATTTACTTGAGTATGTGCTCTAGCAAAATCAGAAATCTGTGGTAGTTCTAAAAACACACCACTCCACTCCAATCTCTGCTCTGGGAAGTGTAATTGACTAATAATAGCACCAATTAGCACAGGTTCTTGCAGAGGCGTGTTTCCCCTGGCTATTGTCAGTGAATAGTAAAGGATGACAAGCATAGTAATATAGGATAGTAATTTCTGCATAAGCAGAACTCTTCTGACATCTGACTTTGACTCAAAGACCTCCTCATACTCCACCAACTAAGCAAAACATTCTTAGAAGTGTCCTACTTAACCCTCTTTCCTTCCTTCTCTCCTTCACATGTTCAGATCTGTATCTCAACATGATGGCTTTCTCTACCTCCTCTGGTTCCCTTCTCATTTTCCCTCACAGATGTTTTCCCCAGATAAATTTCTTGTCTGTCTAATTCTGTCTTGGCATTCCAAAGAGAATTCCAATTAACACAAAATCTAAGGAAGAGCAGAATATGAAATCTGAGAAACAGCAGACTTAATCCAAAAGTGTTATTGTTGTTGTTAGGTACTGTCAGGTCAGTTTTAACTCATAGCAACTCTGTATAATGTTTCAAAGACTGTAAATCTGTACAGGAACAGGATCATATAATATAAAATTATCAGTATGTAACTGTGCAGTGTGGCCAGAAAGCAATGACCCAAAACAGAACAGCAATTAAGGAGCCCTATGAAAAATGTTGTCAATAATAAAGTGGATTGACTATAGAAATAGAATAATTTATAAACTGCAAAGAGAAGGTGAAGGCCTTTTATTCTCCTGTCAGCAATGAAAAAGGAAATTAATTAGAAATACCCAGAAAAATCCAATGCTGTACAAAGAAAATCATAGTCCAAGCATGAAGCAAATTAAAATATGGCATGAATCTGAACAATTGATGTAATGTAAGAGAAATGAATCCATTTGACCTTGATGCTTGAAACATTCTCTTTCAAACGGTTCAAGTTCTATAATAGGATTATTTCTCCTTGCCATTACTCCATTCATACCACTTGGTTCTGCAGTAAGTAATATTTAGAAAAATTAATAATGTGATGGGATTTTTGACTGAAAGTTTTTTTTTTTTTGGAGGAACCGAGATATTACAGATATCAGATATCAAAGTGGGTTTCAAGACAGACCACACTGCAAACATTTCAAAGTAGGTTCCCTAGATCCAGTCAGATAACTTACCTGACTCTAAATTGGAAAATCTGGAACACTGTTACTTTGCTTATGAGCAGAGTGGGTGCTACTACATTGGGGTCAGATCACACTGTATAAGTTATATGTGGATAAAGGAAGGATAAAGATCCTTTAGACAGTTTTGGTCCTGATGGAGAAAAGAGCCAGCTTGGAAGTTATGTTAAATCTGGCCCAAGAGAATCAACAGGAAGGACAATGGGACCCGTAATGTGGGATAGATCTGGAATGGCCTGTTGAAAACCCAGGGCCTGAAGGGGAAGCAAGCAGCCCTGGTAGGCTGCTAACCACAAGATCAGCTGTTCAAACCCACAAGTTTGCTCCACAGGAGAAAGATGAGGCCATCTCTCCTGTAAAGATTTACAGTCTCGGAAAACCTATGGAGCAGTTCTACTCTGGAATTGTAAGATAAGCACTGGACTGATAACCAAAAGGTTGAGGGTTCAAACCCTTGGAACCCTACAGTTGTAAGGTCACTATAAGTCGGAATCAACTGGACAGAAGTGGGTTTTTTTGAGGGGAAGCAGCAACCAAAAACATACAGTGCTTATTGTGTGAGAGGTACAGACAAAATTTCCCCATGGAAGTCTTTGAGGAACTCTGAAAGTGCTCAAGAAGTTCTGCTAGGCTCAGAGACTGCAGTCTTCCTGGTAGGGTGCAACCAACTAAAATGACGTTTCCTCTCCTTTTCTACCCTCTCTCTTCTTGATTTGATTCTGAAGAGGTCAAAAAACCATGATTAGTAAGATGGGAGAGAGCATTGGGAGCATAATGAGAGAAGAAGTCTTCAATCAGAAGGTCTGATGAAGGTGTCTGCTGGAAAACAGGAAAGAAAGGTTATACGTTTGAAACAAGTTCTGAGTTTTGATTTTACATAGAAATGACTACTTCTTGAAAGTGAACTGACACTGTTTGCAAAGTAAAGTGAACTTTTACAGAACTTTCTATTACCTAAGAATACTGAGATAGGTCCTGAAGCATATCAGTATTTTCAAACAGAGGCAGAAGAAGGGATAGAGTAGGTTTAAAGAGATTAAGGGAATTAAAAATAAAGTTAAGTTCTGATTATATTTCATGAATCCTGCTTGTTAAATCTTGTTGTTGTTGTTGTTGTTAAGTGCCATTGAGTTGGTTCTGACTCATAAAGACCCTATGTGTGTACTGTTTCCAAGGAACAACTGGTGGGCTTGAACCTTCAACCTTACGGTTAGCAGTCCAGTGCTTACCCTACAATTCCACACCAAGACTCCTGTTTAATCTGACGGATATAATGTTATCAATTCTGTCCACTGACTCTCCGTTTTTAGAATCAATCTATAAACCAAGCATGGAAAACTTAATTATAGTTACAGAAAAGAACCTATCAGTTATAAACCTTGACATTGTGAAAATAATGATACGATTTCAATAAAACAAGTGGTGGATATGGGAGAAAGTAGAGAAAAGCAGATGGGAGTCAGTTCTTATAGAGAGTACAGTCAAGAGATGCTGTCTAATATTGATGGATTTAGAAAAAGGTAGTTAAGTATGTGATTTAAATTTATAGACAGTCAACTAAAGAAATAAAAATGTAATAAATCAAAATTGAGAAAAGGAGTATTAGGGAAAGAGGTTGATTATGTGAGTTAAATTCCTTAGTCTTCATAGGGAATCATCAGTAATTATTGCTTCAAATTGATAAAAAGACAAATAGAGACACTAGACCTCAAAACACAAATTGGATATGGGTTAGTTCTGGGAATGGGATGGGTGTTGGAAGGGAGGCAATTTTTACTTTTTATTTTATATGCTTCTATTGGATTCATGAAAAGGAGCTCTGGTAGCGTAGTGGTTACGAATCGGGCTGCGAACCGGAAGGTCAGCAGTTCGAAACTACCAGCTGCTCCGCGGGAGAAAGATGAGGCGATCTGCTCCCGTAAAGATTTACAGCCTCGGAAACCCTATTCAGGGTCGCTATGGGTCGAAACCGACTCGACGGCACTTAACAACAACAATTGGATTCATGGAGTCCTGGTATGGTGCTGTGGGTTAATGCATTGAACTGCAAAATTGGTTTGAATCGCAAGGTTGGAGGTGCAAGCTCATCAGCTGTTCCTCGGAAACTCTATACAGGGTCCCTATGTGTAGGAACTGACTCGACTTAACAACAAAAACAGTAATTGGACTCCTGGTGTAGCGCTGTAGGATCAGCACTGGACTGCGAACCACAAGGTCGACCATTAAAGGGTTGCTATGAGTTGGAACCACCTTGATGGTATTTAATAACAGCAACAATTATGCAGTCCTGGTGTGGTGCTATATGATAAGCACTGGACTGTTAACTGCAAGGTAAACAGTTCAAACCCACCAGTGACTCCTCAGAAATCCTATACAGGGTGGCTATGAGTCATAACAGACTGGATAGCACTTAACAAAAAACATACCGTCTGAATTTTTATTACCATGTACATGCACAACTTTTATAACAGTAAATAAAATGAGATTCAGGGAAACTTGTAAAAATTTTAATAAAAAAACTCTTACCTTGCTCTAATCCAGGGTTTGGTGTGCATGTCCAAACCACTTCCCCAGCTGCCATGTTTTTCTGAAGCTGGTGGCAAAAATCCCCTCTCTGGGGCCAGCTCCTCTGCAATTGCCCGGATGTGGTAGGGCTCAAATCCACAGCAACCACCAATGAACCTGACACCCATGTTGTAGGCCTCTCTGGCGTACTTTTGAATATCCCATCTGGTTGCAAGTCTGGGCTCTAGTCCTGTAACACAATGGTTATGGCATTTCTGTTCCCATCCCTATTTTCAAAGGACAGGGATGGGATATACTTTTTTTTCCCCTAGCAAAATGCTATAAACTTTAGAGTGTGTTCTCTTTAAATACCTTATTTTAAAATAAACTGTGGTGAAATATATAACAAAAAATTCAAATGTTTCATTCAGTGACATTAATTACATTCACAATATTGTATAACCATCAACTTAGCTGTTTCCACACTTTTTTTTTATCACCCTTAACAGAAATTTAGTACCCTATAAGCACCCACCTCTGGTAAACACTAATAAACTCTGTTCCTTGTTGTTAAGTGCCTCAAGTCAGTTCATGTGTCCTTTTGTGTCTGACTTATTTCACGCATCATCATTTAAAAACGTTTTATTGTGATTTGGGTGGAAATTTACATAGCGAATTGGCCTTCCATTTAACAATTCATACACGTTTTGATTCCTGACACTGATGACAACCCCCACAGTGTAACAGCACTCTTTTCCTTTCCTCCCTGTGTTTACCACTTCTACTCGCCCTTCTTTTCTATCCCTTCCTGCTTTCTGAGCTTTGTTGCCCTTTTAATCTCACATGATTGACTGTTCTGAGGAGTCCATACCTGCCTGCTGTTACTGCTCACCTCATAAGCCTGTGCTTTGACTGAAAGTTGAGCCAAAGAGGAGAGTTAGTACCAGGACTAAAGGGTGTCTAAGGGGCACAGTCTCGGGGGTTCCCCCAGTATCTGTCAGACCAGCAAGGCTAACCTTTTTTATTGTTTTGTTCCATATTTTTCTCCCACTTAGATAGCTCATATTTGCTTAACATTAAATGTTTTTGTTTTATTCAGTCTCATCTGGTCAGACTGCACAACTTATATCATTGTTGTATACTGCCCAGCCTATTCTGACAGAGTAACATTGCCCAATAGAGTTTCCTGGAACTGACTCAATGGCACCTAACAACAAAACAACAACAACCATCTTTACACCCAAGTCATTTCTTCTGAGCAACAAGTTTGTTTCAGTTAGCAACCAAGCGCTAAGCCTTGCACCACCAAGGTTCCTTGTGTAACTTATGTTGTTGTTGGTGTTAGGTCCCATTAAGTCATTTCCAACTTATAGAGACCCTCTGTATAACAATATGAAACACCACCTGGCCCTATTTCATTCTTACAATTGTGACCTTTGAGCCCATTGTTGGAGCCACTGTGTGAATCCATTTCATTGAAGGTCTTCCTCTTTTTCAATGACCCTCCACTTTATCAAGCATGGTGTCCTTCTACAGGGACTGGCCCTTCCCGACAACATTTTCAAAGTACAAAAGAAGTCTCACTATTGTAGTTTCCAAGGAGCAATTCAACAGTACTTCTTCCAAGACAGGTTGGTTTGTTCCTCAGGAAGTCCATGGTATGCTCAATATTCTTTGCCAAAACCATAATTGATACATAATTGATACATAATTCAAATGTATCAATTTGTCTATGGTCTTCCTTATTCACTGTCCAGCTTTCACATGCCTATGAGGCAACTGAAAATACCATGACTTGGTATACACCTTAGTCCTCAAAATGACATCTTTGCTCTTTAATACTTTAAAGTGGTCTTTTGCAACAGATTTGCCTAATGCAATATGTCATTTGATTTCTTGACTGCTGCTTCCATAAGAGTTGGTTGTTGATCCAAGTAAAGAGAAATCTTTGAAAACTTTAATCTTTTCTTCATCTATCATGATGTTATTTATTGGTTCATGTGTGAGAATTTTTGTTCTCTTTGCATTGAGGTACAATCTTTGATCTTCTCCAATAAGTGTTCCAAGTCTTCTTTGCTTTCAGAAGCAAAGTTGTGTCATCTGTAAATTGTGAATGAGTCTTCCTCCAATCCGGATGCTATGTTCTTCTTCTTATAATGTAGCAGCTTCTCAAATGTGTTTGCTCAGCATACAGATTGAATAGGTATGGTGATAGGCTACAACCCTGATGTACACCTTTTGTGATTTTAAACCTCTTAGTATCTGTTCAAATGACTGCCTTGTGCTCTATTCACTGATTGCTCATGAGCACAAATAAGCATTCTAGAATACCCATTTTTTGCAATGTTATCCAGAGTTTGTTATGATGCACACAGTCAAATGCCTTTGCATAGTCAATAATGCACAAGTAAACACCTTTCTAGTAATCTCTATTTCTAGCCAAGATCTATCTCATGCCAGCAATGATATTTCTCATTTCACTTTCTCTTCTGAATCTGGTTTGAATTTCTGGCAGCTCCCTGTAAGAAAGTATTAATGTAATCATTTTTTAATTATCTTCAGCAAAATTTTACTTGAGTATAATATTAATGATATTGTTTGATGATTTATCACCTTTCTTTGGAACAAGCACAAACATAGATTTCTGCCAACAGATTGGGTAAGTAACTGTCTTCCATATTTCTTGGTATAGATAAGTGAGTGAGTCCAATGCTGCATCAGTTTGTTGAAACATTTCAATTCATATTCCATCAATTTCTAGACATATTCCTTCAATACCATCAGTTCTTGATCATACACTATCTCTTGAAATGGTTCAGAATTGAACCATTCTTTTTAGTACAGTGACTATATTTTTTCCATCTTCTTTTGATGCTTCCTGCATCATTCAATATTTTGCCCATTATTTTGTTGAGTTGGTTCCAACCCATAGCGTCGTTTTCAAGGAGCAGCTGGTGAGCTAGAACTGCCAACCTTGTGGTTCAAACAAGATGGATTGGCACAGTGGCAGCAGCAATGGACTCAAGCATAGCGACTATGGTGCAGGACTGGGCATGTTTTGCTTTGTTGTGCATAAGGTTCGCTATCAGTCATTACTGACTTGATGGCACTTAACAACAACAAAACACAAGGACCTCACTAGATAGATTACACAGGAATCAAATCAACTACATCTGTGGAAGAGACAATGGAGAAGCCCAATATCATCAGCCAAAACAAAGGAGCTGAGTGGAACAGACCATCAATTGCTCATATGAAAGTTCAAGATGAAGCTGAGTAAAATTCAAAAAAATTCACAGGAGCCAAAATACGACCTTAAATATAGCCCACCTGAATTTAGAGGGGCTCTCAAGACAAGATTTGATGCATTAGACACTAATGACCAAAGACTAGATTAGTTGTGGAATGACATTAAGAACATCATACAAGAAGAAAGCAAAAGGTCATTTAAATGACAAGAAAGAAAGCAAAGACCAAAATGGATGTCAGGAGAGACTCTGAAACTTGCTCTTGAACATAAAGAAGCTAAAGCAACTGGAAGAAGTGAGGAAGTAAAAGAGTTGAACAGAGAATTTAAAAGGGCAGCTCAAGAAGACAAAGTAAGGTATAATAAAATGTGGAAAGACCTGCAGTCAGAAAACCAAGAGGGAAGAACATGCTCAACATTTCTCAAGCTGCAAGAATGGAAGATAAATTTCAAGTCTTGGAGAATATATTGATGTCAAGTACGTCATTTTGCTCGATCAACCCATCACAACACTCATGGAAACAGTAGTTAAGAAATTAAGAAACGTGTTACAATAGGCAAATCTTCAGGACAAGACTTCTTTGAAGTGTTCAAGAATAAAGATGTTAGTTTGAGGACTAAGGTGCACCTGACCCAAATCAGGGTATTTTTAATAGTCTCATATGCATGTGAAAGTTGGACAAAGAATAAGGAAGACTGTAGAAGAATCGATGCATTTGACTTATGGTGTTGGAGGAAAATATTAAAAGTTCCATGGATTGCCAGAAGAACAAACCAATCTGTGTTGGATGAAGTAGAACCAAAGTGTTTCTTAGAAGCCAGGATGGCCAGACTTCATCTCTCATACTTCTTACAAGTTATCAGGAGGGACCTGTCCCTGGAAGGCCAGTGAAAAGAGAGGAAGACTCCCCAAGAAGACAGATTGGTACAATGGCAGCAGCAATGGGCTCAAGCGTAGTATTGATTGTGAAATTGACGCAGGATCTGGCAGCGTTTTGTTCTGTTGTGCATAAGGTCACTCTCTTTAGGAAAATTTTACTTGCATGTGCTATTAATGATATTGACTTGACAGCACCTAACAATAAGTAATTGACGGAAGCTCTTCCCCAGTCATATTTTGAGCACTTTCCAACCAAAGGGGTTCATTTTTTGTCACTATATCAGACAATGCTTTGCTATTTTTCATAAGGTTTTCCATGGCTAACCCTTCAGCCATGGTCTGCCTCTCCTTCTTCCTAGTCTCCCTTAGTCTGGAAGCTCCACTGAAACCTGTCCATCATGGGTGACTGTAGGCATTTAAAATACAGGTGGCATAGCTTCCGGTATCAGAGCAACACGCAAGCTACCAGAGTATGACAAACTGACAGATGAGAAGTGGTTTGGAAACTTATAGCTGTTTCAACTTTGTTACAACAAGCCATACGAATTCTCCATATGCTCACCAAAGGGATATTCTGGAAGGTCCACAAACCCTCCTTTGCCACAGTCAGGTGTGTGGAATCCCAGGGACTGCACCATGAGGTGTGCCTTCATCCCTGTAGCCTGAAGGCCCTCCTTCATGAGTTTCATTGTCTTCAAACTGATTCTGGGTCCAAATCGGCAGTTCACTCCAATGATTGAAGCCCCTAAGTAAAGAAACAAAACCCAGCCCATATTAAATCTACTGCCATTGAGTTGAATATGACTCATAGTGACCCAGGATAGGGTTTCCAAGGAGCAGCTACTGAGTTTGAACCCCCGACCTTGTGTTTTAAACTCACTTTGCAGTCCAGCACTTTAACCCGCAGTGCTACACCAAGACTGGAGACTGGGAATCTTTACCAGAGCAGATGGAGTCATCTTTCTGTTGGGGAGTAGCTGGTGGGTTTGAACCACCAACCTTACAGTTAGCAGCCCAACGCCTAACTCACAGGGCTCCTTAAGCAAAGAAATAAAGAACATGAAATTTTATGTATTTGCATGTTTGCTTAGTCTTTTTTTAAACCTGCTGCAGTGATGCTGAGTCTAACTCTTGTTTGAGTGGCGCTATCATCCATAGTGAGGTTGGCCCAGGATTGGCCGGTGTTTCATTCTGCCATGCATAAGGTCGCTATGAGTCAGTACAGACTCGATGGCACTTAACAACAACATGCTCCATAGATTTTTCAGTGGCTGAGTTTTCTAAAGTAAATCACCAGGTCTTTCTTCCAAGGCACCTTTGAGTGGACTTGAACCACCTATCTTTTGGTTAGCAGCTGAATTTGCACCAACCAGGGGCTCTAGAAAGTGCTTTGTTGTTGTTAAGCACCATTAAGTCGGTCCCGACTCATTGTGATCCTGTATAGGGTTTCTAAGGAGCAGCTGGTAGGTTTGAACTGCCAACTTTGTGATTCACAGTCCAGTGCTGATCCACAGTGCCACACAGTTGCTATTTCCCTTCCCTCCCCCAAGTTTTACAGACAAGGTCACTGATTATGGTGAGCTTTTTTGATGTTTGAATTACTTTCACAATACTAAATGAACATTGCTGAGTTTCCTAAGCAACCGAGCTATTTATTACATAGTATGGTGCTCCTTGGAAACCCTGTATAGGGTCACTATGGGTTGAAGCCAACTCAACGGCACTTAACAACAACACCAACATAGATTCTCATTACCTGCTTTTACCAGTTGAATGGCACATTCTCCTGGTGTTACCCCATGCTTGTCTCCCTCTGGGCCTATGCACATGGTAGCTGCCACAGGTTTTCCAGCTTCCTTTAAGACTTCCACAGCCCACACGGCTTCTTCAGCATGCTCAAAATACTAAGAGAATTTCAGTTTTTATTGGTCCAAATAAAAAGCAGATTTAGGATAGGAACACTCAATGGTATGAAATGGTTTTGTACATTGCCAAATATAGCATGTGTGATAAAGATTGTTAAGGAATGTGCTTCTATCTGACTGAATAAAGTGTATA
>NW_006408831.1:2061777-2069022 GCF_000296735.1 Chrysochloris asiatica
TCAGGTGTGGCAGCGGTCGTGAGGTTGTTGGCCCAGGATCGGACATTGTTTCGTTCTGCTGTGCATGGTGTCGCTATGAGTCGGTTCCGACTCGATGGCACCTGACAACAATATTGTTGTGAAGTGTTGTTGAGTCGGTTCCAACCCATAGTGACCCTGTACAGGGTTTCTGAGGCTGTAAATCTTTATGGGAGCAGAAAGCCTCATCTTTCTCCCATGGAGCGACTGGTAGTTTCAAACTGCTGACCTTAAGGTTCGCAGCCTGATTCGTAACCACTATGCTGCCAGAGCTCCTTTTTTGGGAGGTAGATGGAAGAAAATGTTCTGGGTCTTCACGTCCAACCAGTGATCAATTCCTACGGATTCTCTCTTTACCATAGCAACAAATATGTTATCACATGAATGGAAGCAGAGCAGTGAGAATGTGCAAGACATGGATGGATGAGGGTAAGGAAACATCCGGGAACTTAAGTAGTATTAGTGAGGTCTGAATGAGCCCGAGCAGACACCTCCCTCCTAGGCTTTTCTCCTTCACAGTCTCCAGTCCACATACTCAGATCCTTCCAGACCTGCCCTTTCCTCAGTAGAGAGTGCTCCCTGAGCCACTGTCTCCTCCTCTCACACTCCATGCAGGGTCCTTAGACAGAACGACTGTTCCACCCAGAACTTAGAAAATCAAAGACTACGGCCACTCCTCTCTTGAGTGTCTCCTTTGGTTTCATAGAGAACCTAGCAGAGATTTGAGAGGCTATCGACCTCTACTGTAGTACATTTAAATAAACCTTTGACCATCCACACGGAGGAAATGAGGGCAAAAGGCAGTCCAATGCCCTAATGAAAGTTTAGATTGTACAGATGATGCTTGTCAAAGGGATATAAACCTTTCCTTTGAATATGAGGCTTACCTCTGCAATTACAAAGTCCACATTTTTCCTGGCAAACACCTCTAGCTGTAGTCGAAAAATGTTTTTGATTCGAACTTCATTCTTATGCTGTTTGTACATCGATGTCTGGCAGATCCCCCCTGCTACCAAAGCATCACCTTTTTCAGCCACTTCCCTGGCGAGGTCACAGGCAGCAGCATTTACCTCTTCCCACTGAGATTAGAAAATCAGAGTACAGAAGGTAAGCTTGGCATTTTAAAGGTAAAATATAATAGACAACAGAGAACGCTTTCAGAAAGCATGATGTACACACGACAATAGGAGAAGACTGACAGAATTGGGTACCAACTCCCCTGCTATCAGTGATTTTATCTTTCCATTATTATACTTACCACACTAGATTTTAATGACTAGTTATTTGTTTGTCTATCACACTTGAATATGAGCATCCTCAGAATAGGGTCTGTGCCCTCGAACCTAGCAGATAGCACAGTGAATGGACTTGATAAATGTAGGCTGCTTGAATGAATAAACAAGCATTTAAATTTACAAGAATTAACCATTTTCATTTGTAGAATACTTTATAATACTTTCACATCTTTCATCTTACCTACCCTTTTCAACAACTACCATTGTCTCCATCTGTCAGAGGGAAAATGGATACTCAGTGCAGTCAAGTGTCTTACACAAAACCACAGTTAGTAGGTGGCAGGATTAGATATCAAACACAATTCTTTTCATTCCTACACCAGTGCTGTATTCCTCAGAGCCACCCTGTCTACAGGAGAACAAGATCAAAAAGAGAAATGTGAAATGAGGAGGTCCAAAGGGAATCTACAAAGTGTTCTTTCTCTCTTAAAAACATGTCTTCTAGTACCCATTTGACCTAGCTTCAATGGCTTGATGCCCAGAACTCGACTAGAGGAAGAAAGAAGAGGGGAAAAAAAAAGTGTATTCTGCTACAATTTGATGAACTTGACCTATACTTATGGATGTAGTAGCTTAAAAGAGGGAATGAATCTTTATAGCAAGCATCATTCCCACCTGCTCTGTACATAGGGTTGACAGGGATGGGCAACTTAGACATTGGCTACCCAAAATGGCAGGGGCAACAAAGACATGAAGTGACTGGCTTACAAGTTTTCAAGAGGAAGCTTAGTTTCAGAGGATGCCGGGGGAAGGTAGGATCTCCACTGAGTGGTTTCCAACCTGTCTAGATGGGACTGGTGAAAGGAGATGGGGGATAAGACTCTTGAGATTCAATGTGAATAATTGCTATCCGGATTGACTGTGAATGTTGCAAATGTACAGGTAGACGTTTTGTAACAAAAGGAGGGGAGTGGCTGATCTTGCAGTCCAGGAGCAGAGGTCCCTGGGACCATCAAGGTAGAAGAGCAGAGTGCGGGACCCTATCCAGAGAAGCAGTGATGCCAGACATGGAGGCAGAGATGATGATATGGAGAGACGGAGTGGCTGGAGACTCTGGACTCAAGGAGGGAGAGGGGCTGTGTGCTGGTAGCCAGGGGGCTGGCTGCAGGGTATACCCTTTGGTGGTTTGAATGGTTATATATTCCTGAGTGCTTTGATGTACATCCAAAAAAACAACAACAGAGGGATTGGAAGCAAATGCTGTTGAATGATGATGCATGGAGGGGATTGTAATTATTGCAGTAAACAAAATACAATAGGATGAATGTAAAGCTGATGCTCTTCCATGTAAACGATCACTCAATTCACAATAATAATAATAATAATATAAAAAATCTCTTCTCCTCCCTTAGCTAAAGAGACAGAAAAAGCTCATTTATTTAATATATGTGTTTGTAAACTCTTTAATTAATTAATAAATAGATACGTTATATGGATATCTTTCAATGAAGTGTGGTAACACATCTTGTCAATTCCATAGTTCCTCATCAAGAGGTTATTGTTAGATAGATTATTCCCTCACCTACATATTTACCTTGCTATCCATATTGTCCTCACTGGCAGAAAAGGTGAATGTTTGCATCACATTTGATCCCGCTCTCAAGAATTCCATGTGAAGCTGACGAACTACACAGCAGTTGTTTTTTTTTTTAAAAAGTGAAATAAAAGAAATTAAAAACCATGGATGCTATTATTTTCCATAACAGCAGCTCATCCACTCATCCTTTTCAATCCTACAGTTTCAAATCTAGTACCTATAAAAAATTGCAGATGAAGGTCAGTGGAATTCAAAGGCATCACTAAACATGGCAGAATATCATGTTGGGACTGTTAAAGTAGCCTCATATCATCCTGCTGATTTGTTTCCAATGCTCTGGTGCTGTCAGATGTCAGACCAGGCTGTCCAATTTTCTTGCAGTCTCTTGATTTAGAGACAGTTTATATGTATATACCAATGATGTGAAGAACGTAGTGGGTGTATACTTACAGTCACCAATAGGCAATCCAGGAAGTAGAGTAAAGAAATTCTCATGTTGGGCAGAATATACATGAGTAGTTGTTGTTGTTAAGTGCCATTGAGTTGATCCTGATTCATAGCGACCCTGTACAGGGTTTCCAAGCTGGGTTTGAACTGCTGACTACATGAACATATCAAGTCAATTAATCAGTCACAGCACTAGGGAAACAGACCTTTTCTTGGCTTGTCAGAAAGTTTTTCCTCCCTCTGCCTCCCTTTGTGCCTTTCTTTAACTTGCTTTTTTTTTTTTTAATTCTTGCTTTATTAACACCTTCTTATTTATGTCTTCTACATTTACGAAAAAGTTCTTCTTGGGCCATATGAGGTCTTCCTGCCAAGCACCAGGGAGGCAAAACTTTGTTTGGTCTACAACTTGGAGGTTCTGATAAAATATTAGGTACTAAATGATATGTTGTAAGGAGCTCTGGTAGCATAGTGGTTACGAATTGGGCTGCTAACCCAAGTTCGGCAATTCAAAACTATCAGCTGTTCTGTGGGAGAAAGATGAGGTTTTCTGCTCCCATAAAGATTCGCAGCCTCGGAAGCCCTGTGCAGGGTCACTATGAGTCGGAACCGACTCCACGGTACTTAACAACAACGACAACAATAATGATATGTTGTAGGATAACCACAAGGTCAGAGGTTCAAACTCATCAGTCACTCCTTAGAAACTCTACACAGGGTTGTTATAAGTTGAAACTGACTTGATGGCACTTAACAACAACAATGATATTCTGGGAATTACATACAGATAACTAATAAGTCCTCACAATTACTCCATATCATATCCCCATGTAATAGATGATGAAATTCATGTTTGTAGAGATCAAGTGATTTGTCCAAGGTCACACAGCTGGTCCATGGAAAATTCAGGAGAGGGACCCAGGTTTGTCTGCTACATTGGGCATAAATGAAAAAAATTAGAGTGAAATCAAAAGTTCCATTCTCAGCCTGTATTGTATTTCACCCACTACATACTTTGGCTTGATTTTCCCACTTTAATTTATGGGAACAAGCACAAAAAAGTCCAAATTAAAGTTCTGATTCAATGCCACTTAATCAATCCCAACACAAATTCTGTCTTCAACTATTTTTATTTTTCAGTCAAGAGAATGAAGTAAATATGTGTTTATTCCCTTGCACCTCCCAATAGCACATAGTTGCCTGTGTTCTGTTAAGCTGAGACTATCATTAATCAGACTTACTCTGCACACTGTTATTAGATAGTACATAAATTAGCCAGCAGGCGGAATAGGAAGGAATAACAGTTTTGCTATTCTAAGTAAACTCGGGTATCTATCTACAAAGTAAATATTCATGGAGAAAATACTAAGATGTATATTTTAGCATTTCCTAAGAGTCCTGGTATGGTGCTGTGGGCTAATGCGTCAAACAGCAAAGTCGTTTGAACTGCAAGATCGGTGGGTCAAGTTCACCAGCTGCTCCTTGGAAACCCTATACAGGGTCGCTATGGGTCAGAACCGACTTGATGGCACTTCACAACAACAACATATGCAGATTCAGATGTATGTGTATGTGTGTGTGTGTGTACATAAGACACAGAGAGAGAGAGAGAAAGAGAAAGAGAGATCATTTTCTTCTACACATTTCAGCCCAATTACTGCCCCTGTCACCATATCATAGCAACTCTGGCAGGTGAAGCAGTCCTTAGGAAACATTCACTATTATTTTTTTAAATCGCCTCTCAATCAGATCTAAATAAGACATCATCCAGATAAATAAATGGTGTCACCAACCTGCGTTTGGATGTTCTACTACTGCTTCCGGAGTCCAGAGTCCAGCTTTCACATAGCCCCTTTTTTCCAGAGTTATGAGAAAGCTTCCATCTCCAATGACAACCTCCCCACTCTCTAGACATTCCAAAATACCCTGAAGAAGATAAAGAAAAATCAACTCAACACTTCTTTTCTAAAAACAATTTTTTAAGTTAGGAAATTTATCACTGTGTTCTTAAAATAAACAACAACAACAAAAACCCACTGCCATCGAGTAGATTCTGACCCATAGAACCCTACTCTTCGTTGTTGTTGTTAAGTGCTTTGGGGTCGGTTCAGACTCATAGCGACCCTGTATCGGGTTTTCAAGGCTTTGTATCTTTTCAGGAACAAAAAGTCTCATCTTTCTCCTGCACAATGGCTGGTGAGCTACGACTGCAGACCAGTGCTTAACTTACAGAGCCACTGCTTCTTACAGACTGCACATATATCTCCCACCGAGGAAGAGGCTGATGGATTTGAACCATTGAGCTTTCAGGTTAGCAGCCCTGTGTTTTACTCCCAGCCCCACCAGGGCACTCATGTTCTTTTCTTAGTGTTCCTGTTGTTGTTAGGTGCTGTCAAATTGGTTCTGACTCATAGTGACCCTATACACACTAGAAAGAAACATTACTCAATCCCGTGCCATCCATACCATCGTTGCTATGCTTGAGCCCATTACTACGGCCACTGTGCCAATCCATCTCACTGGGAGTCTTTCTCTTTTTTTGCTGACCCTCCACTTTACCAAGCATGATGTCCTTCTCCAGGGACTGGTCCCTCCTGATAACATGCCCAAAGTATGAATGATGAAGTCTTGCCATCCTGGCTTCTAAGGAGTGTTTTGTTTGGACTTCTTCCAACACACGTTTGTTCTTATGGCAGTCCATGCTGCTTTTAATATTCTTCTCCCACACCATAATTCAAATGTACAATTCTTGTATGGTCTTTCTTACTCATTGTCTGACTTTCAAATGCATATGAGGCTATTGGAATACCATGTTTGGGTCAGGCACCTTAGTCCTCAAACTGATATCTTTGCTCTTGGACACTTTAAAGATGTCTTTTCAGCAGATTTACCTAGTGCAATCAAGATTTGTTTGATTTCTTGACTGCTGCATTCATGAGTGTTGATTGTGTATCCAAGCAAAGTGACGTCTTTGGTAACTTCAGTTACTGGTCCATTTGTGAGGATTTATTATTATTATTTTTTAATATTAAGGTGCAATCAATACTGAAGGCTGTAGTTTTTTATTTTCATCATTAAGTATTTTAATAAGTCCTCTTCTTTTCCAGCAAGCAAGGTTGTATCATTTGCTTATCTCAGGTTCTTAATGAGTCTTCCTCTGATCCTGATGCCATGTTCTTCTTCATATAATACAGCTTTTTGGATTATTTGCTCAGGATACAGATTGAATAAGGATGGTGAAAGGATACAATTCTGGCACACACTAGTCCTAATTGTAAACCATTATGGAAAGCAGTATGGCGTTTTATTACAAAATTGGACGTATGACCCAGGAATCCCTCTACTTGATATATATCCTCAAGAAATAAGAGCTATGCCATGACTAGATATATACACACCTATGTAAATTGCAGCACTATTTGCACTGGCAAAAGATGGAGACAGCCTAAATGCCCACCAACAGAAGAATGGTTAAACAAACTTTGGTGTGTACAAACAATGTTATATTATGCAACTCTGAAGAGTAATGATGAATCTGCAAAACACCTCACAACATGGATGAACCTGGAGGACATTTTGTAGTTGCTCTAGGTGTCATCGAGTTGGTACCAACTCATTGCGACCCTATGCACAACAGAACAAAACACTGTCTGGTCCTGGGCCACTTCACAATTGTTGCCATGCTTGAGCCCATTGGTGCTGCCACTTTGCAAGTGCCTTCCAACCTGAGGGGCTAATTGTCTGGCACTATATCTGACAGTGTTTCTCTGCTATTCATAGGTTTTCAGTGACTAAATATTTGGAAATAGTTTGTCTCTTCCTAGTCTTTCTTTGTCTGGAAGCTCATCTGAAACCTGTCCACCATGGGTGACCCTGCTGGTATTTAAAATACTAGTGGCATAATTTCTAGAACCAAAGCAACTCACAAGCCACCACAGTATGACAAACTGA
>NW_006408831.1:2074743-2080078 GCF_000296735.1 Chrysochloris asiatica
CCCCCCCACCCCCCTTTAGTATGGGTTCTTTCCCTTAGTACAAAGATTATTTTTAACGTACTGTTGGATTCTATTGGCTAGGATTTTGTTGTAAATCTTTGTATCTATGTCATCCACAACTCTTCTGGTCTTCAGTTATTAGTGTCTAATGCATCAAATCTATTCTTGAGATGGTCTCAAAATTTAGAAAAGTTATATTTGGTGTCATATTTTGGCTATCATGGACTTGTTTACTTAGTGTTAGCCTGAACTTGCATATGAGAAATTGATGGTCTGTTCCACAGTCCACTCCTGGCCTTGTTTTGGCTGATGTTACTTAGCTTTTTCATTCTTTTTTCCCACAGATGTAGTCCGTTTGATTCCTGTGCATTCTATCTGGTGAATCCCATGTATATAGATGCCTTTTATGCTGTTTTAAAAAGGTATTTGCAATAAGCAAGTCATTGATCTTGCAAAATTCTATCATGTGATCTCCAGCATTATTTCTATCACCAAGGTCTTATTTTCCAACTAGTGATTCTTCATCTTCTTTCAAACCTTCACATTCCAATCACCAGTAATTATCAGTGCATCTTGATTGTATGTTTGATTAATTTTAGACTTAAAAAGTTGGAAGAATTCTTCAATAACTGGCTTTAGTGGTTGGCACATAAAATTGAATAATAATGGTATTCATTGATCTTCCTAGTAGGCACATGGATATATATACAACATTGTACTTCAAGATAGAAATTGAAATCTTCTTGACGATGAATGCAGTGGCATTCCTCTTGAATTTGTTGTTCCTGGCATAGTAAACCTATGATTGTCAGATTCAAAATGGTCAATACTAGTCCAGTTCAGTTCACTAATGCTTAGCATATGGATCTTTATGTGTTTCATTTCATTTTTGACAACTTCCAATTTTCCTAGGTTCATATTTTATACATTCCATGTTCTGATTATTAATTGATCTTTGCTATTGCTTCTCCTTATTTTGAGTTGAGCCTCATCAGCAAATGAAGAGCTCCAAAGCTTCACTCTATTTGTATCATAATGGTGAACTGTACCTTTTAAATTTTGTTAATTTTATAAAGTACACTCATTAAAATAACTGAATTATCAATATATGACTTCATAACATCCTTTAGCTCTGCCTTCACTGAGTTATTGTTGATGTTGTTAAAGAGTTGTTGGGTTGGTTCTGACTCATACAGTGCTTCTGGGGAGCAGTTGGTGGATTTGAACTACTAGTCTTATGGTTAGCAGTCCAGTACTTATCCGACAGTACCACATCTATGTACCTTATATACCTTTTCAATTAACTACTACCTGTATGATATAAAGATAGTTCTAGAATGATTGTTTTATGGAGGAATGTGTGAAACAGAGAAATACTAGTTTGTGGTACACTATCATTTCATCCTTCCCTTTGGTTTGGCAGTATAACATATTATCCCTGATCTGATACTGAGCTTTATTATTATTGTTATTATCTGCTGTTGAGTTGGTTCTGACTCATAGCAATCCTGTATTGGATTTCCAAGGAGTGACTAGTGGGTTTAAACTAATGATGCGGTTCAGCACTTATCCTACAGTACCACACAGGGACTCAGAGAGTGAGCTTTAGAGTTCATTGATACCTTCTTTGAGATATCAGCACCTATCACCTCTGGTTTTAAGGTCTGGCTCAGGACAGTGCTATCAATCTGCCAGCTGCTCCAAATGAGGCTTTCTGCTCCTGTGAAAACGGAAAGCCTTGGAAACTCTATACAGGGTCGTTATGAGTCAGAACCAATTTGACGGCACTTAAGAACACAACAGCATTCATATATGGAATCCTGGTGTAGCATTTCAGAATAAGCACGGGACTGGCAACTGAGACGCTGACAGTTCAAACCCACCAGCAGCTCCTCAGCAACCTTATATAAGGCCACTATGATACGGAGTCAACTTGACGGCACTTAACACAACAGCAACATATTAATAAATACCAACTTCATTTTGGAGAGGTCAGAGGGCCCAATTTGCCTAAAATATCTCCCCAGCAGCCATGCGAACAGGACTGCTTATTAGATTATAATATTAATTGAAGCTGTTGTCTGTGCCAATTAAATACACTTTTAGAAGGTGCCTGTTAGCTGAGAAAAGCGGTGGAATTTGCTCCTTCCCGCTAACATCTTAGACCCTTCCTACATATTAACGTGGTCTAGTGTATGATAATGCTGTTGCTGTTGCTGTTAGTGTATAGGTGCTGAAGAAACTGAACAAGGGACAGCATATTTTTAAACCTTAAAAAACGACTGTAAAAGTTTTTTGTTAAGTGTTGTTGTTAAGTGCCATCAAGACAGTTTGCACTCATAGTGACCCTTTATAGGGTTTCTGAAGAGCAGCTGGTGTGTTTGAACTACCGACTTTGCAGCTCAAACTGACCTTACAGTCCAGTGCATTATCCTGCAGTGCCATACCAGAACTCCAAAGTGAATATAGCATTACAGAAAAAAAAGCACCAGAATGATCTTTGCTTTTTCATCCTTTCATGCTGTTTTCATCACTGCCCCCATCTTAAGCTTATAATCAGAAAAATACATCCTAAACCATGCTTTTAAAATCCTATATTCCTTATGTTTTGTAACATATGGGGCCGCATAATATTACCATTATTGTGCCCATTCTTTCCAGTGTTTATATAAATATTTCATCTAGTTGGGCTTAGTCTGTGATATAATATCTCCTTTTGTAACTTCATATTGCCAAAGCACTTTTTTTGTTCTATAAAAGACTAATAAATTAGTAGGAATCCTGGTGTGGCGATGTAGGATAAGCACTGGACTGCCAACCTCAATGTTGGTGGTTCAAACCCACCAGCTGCTCCTCAAAAACCCTACACAGGGTTGCTACTGTCAGAACAGACTCCCTGCACTTAACAACAATAACTCATTAATTGGGTGAACCGTAAGTTATTTCATGAGCTCCCATTGTAAGACATCTTGGTTATTCCTAATTTTTGACATAATAAATAGGTAGTGTACATTTCTATAGGAGCCCTTGTGGCACAGCGTGGTAAACTTTGGACTGCTAAACAAAAAGTCAGTGATCAGAATCTTGGATAGAGGAAAATGTGACAATCTGCTTCTCTACAGCCTTGAAAACCTGAGGGTGTTATTCAACTCTGTTCTGTAGGGTTCTTATGATCAGAACTGACTTGATGATAGCCGGTTTGATTTGGGTTAGGTACATTTCCACGTCTATATCCTTCCTCCTGGAGTCCAGGGGTGGCGTTGTGGACTAATGCACTGGATTGCAAAGTCGGTTGAACCACAAGGTCGCCAGTTCAAATTCACCAGCTACTCCTTGGAAACCCCATATAGGGTCGCTATGGGTCAGAACCGACTTAACAAAAATCCTTCCACCTGCCCGCACCCCATTTTGAATTGCAGTCTCCATTTTGAATTGCAGTCTCAAGTGGGTTGCTTTGAGGGGTCCTGTTATGTTCTGCATCCAAGTTCATGATTTTCTTTATTTTGCTTGCTCTCCACCACACCCAGGGTAGAAAGGGAAAAGACAAAAGCCAACAGCTAGCAGTGAGGACTAGAGAGAGAAGGTGGCCTAAGGAAGGGAGCCAGGGAAAGAGCCCGGGTACAGGCGGAGGGGTGGGGGAGGAATCAGCGCGCACCCACCCCCGCGGTGCCTTTGGGGTGTCTGGAACTAGTTCCAGGCGTATCCACAGCTCACAGCTTCTGGCAGCGGCCCTGCCCAAAATGCAAGGGTAGTTTCCAGGAGGTCTGGGGCTGCAAGAGCCAGAGGAGCTGCTAATGGCAGACCAGTAAGGGAACAAAATGTAAGTGCGGCACTGAAGACCCAAAGCTGTACTTCAAATTCCAGTTCCATCCTGAATTAGATTGGGGACCCTGAGCTAGTCATCTAACGGAGCCTCAGTTTCCTCACAGTCAAAATGAGGATAATACCCATTTATGTGGAATGTACGTACAGAGGTGGAGATAATTAGCGTAAAACACCCTGCACAGTGCTTGACATTTAGTGAGCCCTCTGTAAATATTGGAATCCTGATGTGGCGCCATAGGATAAGCACTGGACTGCTGACCACAAGGTAGGCGGTTCAAACGCACCAGTCACTCCTTGGACTGCAGGATAGCTATGCTATAAATATTAATAGTATTCTAGTCCTCACATTGAAGCAATTCCAACATCCACAATAACCTGCTATTTGGGTTAACTGAGTTGGGCGGGTAATTTGCCTAAGGCTGCAGAGATTGGTAAGGGGCTGAGGATTTGAACTCCTATCGCTGGTAACCTCCCAACCAGGAGGGCTAAAAATCTTCTGGCCTCCCGGAAACTCACCTTCTTGGCCCCTGGGCCACCCGCTGGTGCCATCATACCGCGACTTCTAGAGCGTCTGGTGCCCCAGGCGCGTACCAGGCCAGAAGACCGCCCCTAGCCAGCCCGCCCCTCATCGGGGGAGGGTCTGAAGGCTGCCAGGAGGGCCCCAGTCTCCAGCCTGTTGTAAGCAGGTACCGGTGCCCTAGGCCTCGCCATGCTCCGCTCGGGAGCGCAGCGTCTGGGGGGCCTCGCTCTGCGGACTGCCCCTCTTCGGGGAGCGCAATCAGTGTCCTACCCAGGCCGCCTGCGCTCAGTCTACAGCCGGGAAGGGTGAGTCCGGGTCCCGTCTGCACTCCGACCACCGGCTACTTAAAGGGGGTGGCAGCAAGGAGCTGAGGCAGTTTCCGGGGTTAGGAGCACTTCTGCCTCTGAGAAATGGACTTTCTTCTAGAATTAACTATGCTTCCTTTAACACGCGCTATGGTGCAAAATGAAACAGTATCAAAGGGCTGTCCATGCAAAGTCCCTTCGGCTCCAATGCCTTTCTCTTGTCAATAGCTGTCAATAATGTCTTCTGTATCCCATAATCCTTTAATTACATTTTCCCACGACTTTTTTTTACCAGCCTAAAATCAAAACAATAGCAAAACCCGCAAAGCTACAGTTGTTGTAAACTTGGACTTATGGAAACCACATGTGTGTCAGGGTAGAATTGTACTCCATAGGGTTTTCAATAACTGATTTTTTGGTAGCAGATTACCAGACCTTTCTTCGGAGGTACCACTGTGTGGATGCAAACATTTTAGCTATCAGCTGAAAGTGTTAACCAGCTGCACCACGGAGGTACTCCTTTGAACTACTTTGTTACGTTGTTGTTAGGTGACCTTCAGTCACTTCTGACCCACAGCAACCTTATGTACAACAGAATGAAACACTGTCTGGCCCCATGCCATCCTCACAATTATTTTTATGTTTGAGTTTATTGTTGCAGACACCTGTCAGTTCATCTCGTTGA
>NW_006408831.1:2080178-2081494 GCF_000296735.1 Chrysochloris asiatica
CAACTCACAAGCCACCACAGTATGACAAACTGATGCTGAGTGAAATTAATCAATCACAAAAGGACAAATAATGTATGTGACCACTGTTGCAAAAAGTTAGGAAAAGATTTTCATGCTAAATTAAACATTCTAAGGTGTGGGGAGGGAATTACCACGGGCAGAGTTAAGAAAAAGGTAGCAGGAGACACAGGGAGGAGTGTAAGAGTTAGAGGAAATAGAGGTAAATATTGTTAACTGATTGTACATGGAGGGAATAGCAAATGGATTTCCAATTTTGCCAGCACCATTTGTTGAAGAGACGATCAATTCCTCATTTAATACACCTTGGCTCTTTGTCAAAGATCAATTGACTGTAGGTGGATTGATTTGCTTCTGCCTTGTCAGTTCTGTAGATTTTGAGATCAGGAAATTAGAATCCTCCTAGGTTGTTCTTTTTTTTAAATGATGCTCTACTTATCCAGGACCTCTTTTCTTTTCATATAAAGTTAGTGCTTCGTTTTCCCAACTATGAAAAGAATAGTGTTGGAATCCAGATTGGGATTGCATTACATCTATAGATTACTTTGGGTAGTGTTGACATTTTCACAATGTTAAGTCTTCCTATCCTCAAGCAGAGTATATTCCTCCATTTCTACAGGTCAATACAAAGATTTTCATGTAATTCTTTGGGATCATATCATCTAGAAACAGAGTGAGTTCTACTCTTTTGCCAATTCGGATGCCTTTAATTTCTCTTTCTTGTCTTATAGCTCTAGCTAAGACTACCAGCACAATGTTGAATAGGAGTGGAGCTAAAGGACATCCTTGTCTGGTTCCTATTTGTAGGGGGAATGATTTCAGTTTCTCACCATTGTGAGAGATGTGGGCAGATGATTTTGTACTTGTTTGTTGTTAAGGGCCATCAAGTTGGTTCCAATTCACAGTCACCCTGTACTGTGTTTCAGAGGACTGGTTGGTGGGTTTGAACAACCAATCTTCTGGTTAGCAGTCTAATACTTAGTCTATAGTGCCACACAAGGACTCCAGGTCTTCTATAAACGCCCTTCATCATGGTGAAGAATTTCCCTTGTATTACTATTTTGTTGAATGTGTTTGTCAGGAATGAGTTTTGAATTTTGTAAAATGCCTTTTGTGCATCAATTAATATGATCATGTGATTTTTTTCCCCTTTATATGTGGTGCATTATGTTGGTAGTTAACTAAACTAAAGAGATGCTAAATCAAATGAGGAGGTACAAAAGCTGAACAGAAAATTTCAAAGGTCAGTTCCAGAAGACAAAGTCAAATATTATAATGAAATGTGCAAAGACCTAGAA
>NW_006408831.1:2081594-2084246 GCF_000296735.1 Chrysochloris asiatica
CTTCAGTCTTCCTTATCCATTGTCTAACTTTCCTATGCACATGAGGCAATTGAAAATACTTTGGCTTGGATCAAGTTTACCTTAGTTCTCAAAATGACACTTTGGTTTTTAAAACTTTGAAGAGTCTTTTACAACAGATTTGTCCAAGATAGTATGTTGTTTGATTTCTTGGCTGCTACTTCCATGAGGGTTATTGTGGATCTTTATAAAAATGAAATTCTTCACAACTTCAATATTGTCTCACTTTTATCCTACTTTTTCCAACTGTCAATGTATCTTGGAGATGGTTCCGTATCATCACATAATATAAATACACACACACACACACACACAGCTACAGTTTAAAAAAGGGAGAATACGACAAATCATTATGTGATGATACGGAACCATCTCCAAAATACATTGATAATTAGAAAAATATGCGCCATTTCAACCATTTTTACATGTACAATGCAGCTACACCAAATAATTTGTGGTATTCTTTTTAACAGTTTAAGGCATGATTTTTTTTTTTTCATACTGTCATTATTTCACAATATAACCAAGCAGTCACCTATTAATTAATACTTAGATTGTTTCTAGGTTTTTTGTTACTGAAAACAGTGTGGGTGTGAGCATCCTTATGCATATATCTTTGAGTACATGTGGGAGGCTGTCTGTAGAATCAATTTATAAAAGTGAAATTGCTGGAAAAATAGTCATGTGCATTTAAAATATTACATGAAAGAGCCAGATTGTTCCCCAGATCCGCGGTGGCTATTGGCATGCCCACTGGAAGTAGGTGAGGGCCTGATCCCACATCTTTCCTGGCACCAAAAGGAACAAACTCTTTGATCTTTGATAAATCTGATAGGTGAAAATAAGATTTTCTTTTTTTCATTTGAATTTACTTAAACATGAGAAAAGCTGAACTTTTATGTTGACAGATTATTTGAGGCTACAAGGAAATTCTTCTGACCACTAGCATCACTCAGTATTATGAGTTGGCTCAATGTTTATTTTACATGCTATGACCTAGAATCCTGAAATCAAAAATCCTGATTTTTAGTTTCATCCTTCCATCCGTCTATCCATCTTATCTTTCAACCAGTATCTTCTGGGTATCTCTGATGTATAGGTTTGGTCCTAATGTTGTGGGGATACAATGGTCACCCAGACACATTGTTCGACAGTTACACGGGACGTGAACTTACACTTCTTACTTTCAGTTTTCCCGTCTATAAAATGAGGCTACTCATTAGTGCATGCTTTGCCTAATCCACAGGATTATGGTAAATATGAAATAAGATAATGAATATAAAAGTGCTTTGCAGAAGAGGAGGCTGGCAGGAGAATGATGAAGATAGGTATGTACATGGAGGTATGCAAGAGTTAAAGGGTACAGAGATAAATAGTGATAGATATACAACCTTAGAACAGCAGTGTTTTGTGAGTAGATACGTGGACAGAGAATGGATATGGGAGAAAGAATGGGATATGTACATTTATAGATCACACAAATATCTAAGAGTTTGAAAGAGGATATTTGTACTTGGATAACCACAGGGAGGAAGCAGGACAACTGTTATAATATGGAGTGGATTGCAACTATTGAGATGAAAAGTAGTATATAATTTGTTGAATGTAAAACTGACGATCTTGTCTGTAAACTTCCCTCAATCCACAGTTTTTTTCCCCTCAATCCACAATTTAAATTGAAAAAAAAAAGTGTTTTGTAAACTGAAGTCGACACATAACCTATTGCTGAGGAGTTGATTTGAACTCTAAAGAGACCCTATAGGACACAGTGGAACTTCCGCATAGCGTTTCCAAGGTGGTAATCTATGTGGAAACAGCTGGCCACATTTTTCTCCTGTGGAGCTGGTGGGTTTGAACTGCCAATCCTTTAGTTAGTAGCTAAGCACTTCATCACGGAGGCATGAGGGCTCCTTAAACTATCACATAGATGTTTATAATACTACTAATACTTTTTATCTAGTACACATTGAAATCAAAACGTGACCAAAATGAATTGATCTGTCTAAAATTGATCAGACATTAAAAGAAGTAGTCCAGAACAATCCAAAAAATGGAATTTGCTCTCTTTAGTAGTGTACAGTTCTATAGCGAACACAAGTTTTTTGGGGAAAAAAAAAATGGCTTTATACTGTATGTTCTTTATGTTTCCATTTCTAAACTATAAAGATGGTGCTTTATTTTGGGAAACACTTAGATAAGTGCATCACTGGCAATTTAAAAATTTCCATTTCTAATCAAAGCTAGGCAACCTAGGTTTCTACATAGCTCTGATTTTATTTAATTTGCAACTTAATTTAATCTTTACAACCATCTCCAATTACTTCCAAATGGAATTTAAGATAATTTATACACAATTTACCAACACAAAACCTGGTCAGAAATCCATTATGCATGCTGAGCAGAAGAAATAATATGCATTTGATATAATGCTTTATTCTACATTATCAAATGGAACCTTCACCATATCATTTCACAGATGAGGAAATTTTGAGTCTCTTAACTAAATTTTCCTAACATAGGTCAATTAGATTGGAATCTCAAATCCAGGTTTTATGGCCTTAAGTTTTCTATTTTTATGTTTCATCCAACTCTTTCCTGAAAAAAATTATATATATATATATATATATATATATA
>NW_006408831.1:2084529-2093789 GCF_000296735.1 Chrysochloris asiatica
CTATGGGTTGGAATCAACTTGACAGCATTTAACAACAATAACAACAACAACATACATACATACGTATATATGTATGTATATTCATTTCAATGCAAAAGAAGAAACTTAAAAAAAATTATTAGTTTGTTTCTACTATAACAGTTTAAACCGGAGTATAAAATAGTTCCAAACCATTTAAAAATGTATTTCTATGTCATAAGTGCATTATTTTATTTCTTGCACAGCACCCAATGAGATGACAAAAGTTATTTGAAAGTTGGTTAAACAAAAGTACTGGAGTGTGACTGCAGAAAGTAAGAAAGTGCTGAAGGAATCATGGGGCATGTCAAAAGGACACAGGAGGCAACTGGAAGAGTCTCCTCCTGGTCAAATCTGGGACAACTTGGTTTCCAAGTAAATGAAGGATAGTAATAAATTATAACCCATTGAAAAAATAAATACCCATGAATTCAGAGTAATATCAATAAACAATAAAGACAAATAAGCAAACAGAAGAAAGGAAAACACTTCCTTCCAGTAGAATGGCAATTTCTACAACTAAGAAATGATGGGATTAGAAAAACATCAGTAGGTGCTAAAACCACTCAGTGAAAACTTGATGAGGCATAGGATATTTATATGGTCTCAAAGCATCACTCCACATATTGCTTAAAATAACTTTACAATGGAAAAATCTAATAGATACCATTTAGGCAAGTCAGCAAACATAACAACATTAATATTGGGATAAACCAACATCACATGTCTTCTAATAAGATATTCTGGGAAGGACACATCACTTCAGTGGCATTTTTGCCAAAAATGTTTAACCTGAATCTAACCATGAGGAAGCATTAGTCAAACCCAGAATGAGGTGAATTCTATTAAATATCTGCTACCAGCCACTCCTTGGAAACCCTATACAGGGTTACTATGAGTCAGAACTGACTCGATGGCACTTAACAACAACTCTAAATATGCCAAGGTCATGAAACACACAAAAGTCTGAGGAACTGACCCCCACTAAAGGAGACTAAAGGGATGTGGGTCTATGCACTCTGAATGCACTTTATCTCATCTGATCTCAGAAGCTAAGCAGTCTTGCTTGGTTAGTACTTGGATGGGAGATTGCCTGGGAGTTCCAGGTTCTGTAGGCATTTTGGAGTCCTGATGTGGCACTGTGGGTTAGTGCACTGGATTGCAGTCTGTTTGAACTTCAAGGTTGGTGGTTCAAGCTCACCAGCTGCTCGTTGGAAACCCTATACAGGGTCACTATGGGTTGGAACCGACTCAATGGCGCTTAACAACAACAACAACAAAGGGATGTGGTACTGGACTGCTAACACCAAGATCAGCGGTTCAAACCCATCAGCCACTCTTTTTAGGGTTGGTATATGAGTCAGAACCAACTTGACCACACTTAACAGCAACAACAAAAGAGACTAGGGGGTACTGATGTGGCACTGTAGGATAAGCACTGGACTACTAACTGCAAGGTCAGCATTTCAAACCCACCAGTTACTCATAAGAAACCCTATACAGGGTAGCTATGAGTTGGAACCTCGACAGCACTTAACAACAACAACAACAAAAGAGACTAAGGATTAGTACAGGACTGGTAATATCAACGTCTGCAGTTCTAGTCCACCAGCTACTTTCGGAAACCCTATGCAGTGTTGCTATGAGTTAGAAACAACTCAAGACACACAAACATCAACAACAAAGAGACAAAAGGACATCCTGCTTGGTAAAGTGGTGAGTGAGTGGAAAAGAGGAAACCCGCCAATGAGATGGATCAAAACAGTGGCAGGAACAATGGGCTCAACCATAAAAACAACAGTGAGGATGGCGCAGGACCAGGCAGTGTTTCGTCTTGTTGGACATTGGGTCGCTATGAGTCAGAACTGACTAATGGCACCTAACAGCAACAAGAAGACATTGAAGGAGCCCTGTGGTTGACTGTTCAGCTGTTGCCCTAAAAGGTTGACCATTTGAACTGACCAGCACTCCACAGTCTGCTTCTGTAAAGATTGTTGTTGTTAAGTGCCATCAAGTTGGTTCCGATTCATAGCGATCCTGTCTAAGGTTTCTGAGGAGCAGCTGGTGAGTTTGAACCAACAAACTTGCTCTTCAAACTGACCTTTCAGTTCAGTGCTTATCCTGTAGCGCCACACCAGGACCCCATCTGTAAAGATTATAGTCCTGGAAATCCTGTGGGGCAGTTCTGCTCTGGCCCACAGAGACTCTAAAAGTCTGAATCCCTATTGGGCAGCACACAACAACACAAAAAGAGGCATTAAATTACTAAACGGGTAAGGGAAAACTTACCTTATTTGGACAAAGCCTATAGCTACCATATCCTAGCAAATTTATCATTTAAAAAATTTTGTCTTCCAGAGAGGGAAAGCCACCTTTATCTACAGAAACAAAATGGAAAGACAGAGCAGAAACAGTGATCATTGGAGGTGGTTGCATTGGTGTGAGTCTGGCGTATCACCTGGCCAAAGCTGGGATGAAGGATGTGGTCCTTCTGGAGAAATCAGAGCTCACTGCTGGATCTACCTGGCACGCAGTAAGAAAAACACCTCAAAATTGTTTAGCTATCATTCTGAATTGTGTAAGAATCTCTTTGCCATTTACAACTCACCACTGCAAAAATTTTGGATTTTCTTTCTTTCTTTCTTTTTTAAGATATTTGAAATAAAACTTTATTCTGGTTCTAAACAGTAGGTATGGGAATGGCAGTAACAAACAAGATTTCACCACTGAATAGTGTGAATAGCGACTGTAGCAGTTGTATATTTGAAACTCAAAAAAGGAAACAAACTGTGTTCCAACAGCTAGATATGCAGTTCCAAAAATGAAGGTATTTTTAACTGCTACATTCAATCCAAAGCCCATTCATCTCCTTCAGCATCCCAAAGATTAGCACATGTTCTGCTTGTTGTTGTTGTTGTTGTGAAATGCCGTTGAGTCGGTTCCTACCCATAGCGACCCTGTATAGGGTTTCCGAGGATCACCCGGTGAGCTTGAACCACCGACCTTGCAGTTCAAACGGCTTTGCAGTCTGGCACATTAACCCACAGCACCACACCAGGAGTCCATATTCTGCTTAGCTATATATAAAAAAGTGGCAAACACGCTGCACCTGACATCATAGGACAGTTGCCTATAAAACTAGACTTCTGACACTGGGCTCCAGCTTCGTTCTCTTACAGGTCATCATCCTTGTCCAGGAGAGCAGTTGTTTACGCAGCCTCTAAATCATGCTCATATTGTGCTGCCAAAACTGGGTCCATGACAACTTCTGGTGGGGCAAGAGCAGGCATTGCAACAAACACCAAGTTAGGATCACCAATTAGTTTTCTAGCAAGCCAAAGGAAGGACTTTTCAAAGTTGTAGTTACTTTTTGCAGAAGTATCATAGTACTGAAGATTCTTCTTTCAGTGGAAGATGATGGATTTTGCTTTAACTTTCCTGTCCCAATGTCCACTTTGTTGCCACACAAGATAATGGGGATGTTTTCACATACTCGAACTGCACTTGGGGTTCTCCTTGGGTAGCCATCACAATGGTTCTTCCAGAAGCCTCTCCGGGCTGTGACTGACTGAGGGCTGGTTTCCTTTTAATGGAGTAGGAAAGTGCATTGCAGTTTCTTTGGGGCACTTCGACGTAGTGGCTGACATGGTGGTGCTATGGGTTTGGTGTTAGGCTGTTAACTATAGGTTGGTAGTTCAAACCCATTAATTAACTGCTCTATATGAGAAAGATGAGGCTGTTTGCTCCCATAAAGATTTACAGTTTCAGAAAAACCTATTGAGCTTCACTCTGGGTTGGAATCAACTCAAAGGCAATAATTAGGTTTGGTTTTAGCTTGCCTTCTAGATCCAAAATTCTGGCTCTTTTGCTTTCTGCCCATGTAATTCCCAGTAAGTCATTTAAGTGCCTGTTTTCCTGATGTATATAACAGGGGTAAAAATAGGACCTACGTAGTAAGTCTGTCATGAAGATTAAATGAGCTAATATGTGTAAAGTTATTAAATACAAATGTGTTTAATAAATGTTAGCTTTCGCATTAAGCGATACTGACGGTGCAAGCCTGAACATGGGCTCAAGTCCTCTACCTGTACTCCCCTGGGTTTAGTGGTCCCTTTATTTGTATTAATTTATGATTTTAATTTTGTGGTCTGAGATAATAGCTTGCTTCATGAGTGTTTAAATATGAAGACTGAGAATGTGGGACACAGTTTTAGTGTTAAATGAAATAAAACACATGAGTAAGTCAATCTTGCATACTTCATAGTATATGTAATTGTCCCAGTGCTGCATAGTAATTGGGCTTAAATGGAAAGTGTTTCAGGTAAATGATATAATTAACACCTCTTTCATATTGCCAAACCAATTATTTCTGAAGTCCAACAAGGATAGGAAAGGAAGTTTTTATGACTGCTGGCACCATTTTCTTCTGGAGGAAGAGCTGGGCAGAGAGTTCTGGCGTGGAATTGTGGGATAAGCCCTGAACCACAAGGTTGGCGGTTCAAACTCAACAGCCACTTCTCAGAAACCTTATACACTGTCGCTATGAGTTAGAACTAACCCGAAGACTCTTAATAACAACATTCTCTGCTCAGCATCCCTTTCCTTTTTTTTTAGACAATATATAATTTTATTAATGAATAATGTGAAAGCGTCTGTGATAACTTTTATAACATTAAATTCTTTTAAACATCTTGCCTTTAATATTGTGCACATTGGCCTCTCTGGCACAATAAATACATGAAAATATCCCCATTTCCATGCACAAAATTTCAGCTATTACAACATTCACATATTATCATAGACAAAATAATCCTTCACAATAATTTATATTAATCTGAACAGCCACAACTAAATGAACATTGAATTAAGTGAGAAATGCTCTATGAATTAAGCAAGGCATACTCTATATTCAATGTCTCAAATACGTGGTAGTGTATAATATTATTTAAAACTTAACTTCCGTATTTTCTTTAAAGGGGCATCTTTTGTATATGTAGGTGCTCCACCGAAAGTTGAAGAATACATTCTTTGACCATGACACAAAATTCACACCCAAAAGGACGTTTGTCTCTCTCTTCTAAGAGAAGCAAAACATTTATACATCATCATTCCAGGCATCGTTTCTCTTATTATTAATGAAAATGCTTACAGGTAACAATCCTAAAATTTTGTCTTCAAGGGAAAGTTACAGAGTTTTAAAAAAAGAGCAGTTTGTTGTGTATATATATAAATTCCAGCAACATTAATGCTAAAAGTGACATTAAATTTATTTGGCATCCACAAAGTATAATATTTCCATGGGTTTGCAAATTTATTTTCCTTAAGAAGTAAAATGAAGTTTGAATTGCATGATCTGTGGGTGATATCAGTAACTGCCAGTTCTTGTCCATCAATGAGTCCCAACTCTTTCAATGTTGTGGAGAGATTTGGCCTTGTTCATTCTTCAATAGAAGTTACCGACTATAAGTAAAGTGTTCTATTTTTCCCCTTTAATGTGGCTGCAATGGCTGGAGATTTCACTTGCAAAGAAGCACTATTAGTTAGATAATCCAAAACCTCCTGCAGTTTAGCTGATGGCTGAAACGGAAAATTTTGAGGAAGCTGACTACAAGCTGGGCTATTTTCCTTTCTCTCTGCTTCAAATGTGTATGTATATAGCCCATCTACATAATTGAATATCAAGTAATTATCAAGTGGGATGTATGCACTTGTTTGTCATACTTGTCTGTCAGTTTGTCGTACTGTGTTGTCTTGCGAGTTGCTGTCATTCTGAAAGCTATGCCACTGGTATTTTAAATACCAGTAGGGTCACCCATGGAGGACAGGTTTCAGATGAGCTTGTAGATGAAGACAGACTAGGAAGAAAGAGTGACGAACTACTTCTGAATATTTAGTCACTGAAAACCTTATGAATAGCAGAGAAACACTGTCTGATACAGTGCCAGAAAATGAGCCCCTCAGGTTGGAAGGCACTCAAAATGAGACTGGGGAAGAGCTGCCTCCTCAAAGTAGAGCTGACCATGATGACACAAATGGAGTAAAGCCCATGCGAGAAGAGCCAGCGGGACCTTCATTTGCTGATGGGGCACAACTCAATGAAGAGAAACAGCTGTAAGCATCCATTGAATATCACAACATGGAATGTACGAAGTATGAATATGGGATAATTGGAAGTTGTCAATAATGAAATGGAATGCATAAACATCAATATCTTAGGCATTAGTGAGGTGAAATGGACTGGTATTGGCCATTTTGAATCTGACAACCACATGTTTTACTATGCCGGGAATATCAAATTGAAGTGGAAAGGTGATGCATTCATTGTCAAAAAGAACATATCTAGATCAGTTATGAGACACAACACTGTCTGTGATAGGATAATATCCATGTGCCTACAAGGAAGCCCAGTTAATACCACTATTATTCAAATTTACACACCAACCACTAAAGCCAGTGAGGATAAAATAGAAGAATTCTACCAATCTCTTCAATCTGAAATTGATCAAACATGCAATCAAGATGTATTGATCATTAGTGGTGATTGGAATGCAAAGGTTGGGTGCAAAGAGGAGGATCAATAGTTGGAAAATATGGCCTTGGTGATAGAAATGATGCTGGAGAACGCATGATAGAATTCTGCAAAACCAATGATTTGTTCATTTCAAATACGTTCTTTAGACAGCATAAGAGACAACTATACACATGGACCTCACCAAAAGGAATACATAGAAATCAAATTAACTACATCTGCAGAAAGCGATGATGGAAAAGCTCCATGTCATCAGTGAAAAGAAGGCCAGGGGAAGACTGTGGAACAGACCATCAATTACTCATATATAAATTCAAACTGAAGCGAAGAAAATGAAAACAAGTCCACAAGAGCCAAAATATGACCTTGAATTTATCCCACCTGAATTTAGAGATCATCTGAAGAACAGATTTAATACATTAAACACTAAAGACAGAAGACCAGAAGAGTTGTGGGATGACATCAAGAACATCATACATGAAGACAGCAAAAAGTCATGGAGAAGACAAGAAAGAAGGAAAAGGTCAAAATGGATGTCAGAGAGACATTGAAATTTGCTTTCCAGCGTAGAGATGCTAAAGCAAATGGAGGAAATGAGGAGGTCCAAGAGCTGAACAGAAAATTTCAAAGATCAGCTCGAGAAGATAAAGCCAAATATTATAATAAAATGTGCAAAGATCTGGAATCAGAAAACAGAGATCTGGAATTAGAAGAGCACTCTCAGCATTTCTCAAGCTGGGGGAACTGAAGTAAAAATTCAAGTCTTGACTTTTGTTACTGAAAGATTCTCTGGGCAAATTATCGAATGATGCAGAAAGCATCAAAAGAAGATGGAAGGAATACACAGAGTCACTGTACCAAAAGGAAATGGTTAATGTTCAACCATTTCAAGAGGTAACATATGATCAAGAGCCAATGATACTAAAGGAGGAAGTCCAAGGTGCATTGAAGGAATTGGCAAAGAACAAGGCACCAGGAGTTGATGGACTGCAACTTGAAATCTTTCAAGAAAATGAGGCAGCACAGGAGGCACTCACTCATTTCTGCCAAGAAATTTGGAAGACAACTATCTGGCTAACTGCAAGAGATCCATATTTGTGCCCATTCCAAAGAGAGGTGACCCAACAGAATGCAGAAATCATTGGACAATCTCTTTCATATCCCATGTGAATAAAGTTTTGCTAAAGGCAATACAGAAATGGCTACAATCGTACATTGACAGAGAACTTCCAGAGGTTCAATCTGAATTCAGAAGATGCTGTGGAATGGGGTATATCATTGCGGATGTTCAATGGATCTCGGATGAAAGCAGAGAATATTAGAAAGATGTTTACCTGTGCTTTATTGACTAAGCAAAGGCTTTCGATTGCATGGATCATGACAAGCTATGGACAACATTGTGAAGTAGGAGTATTCCGGAACACTTAAGGAACACATGAGGAATCTGTACCTGGACCAAGAAGCAGTTGTTTGAACAGAACATGGGACCACTGAATGTTTTAAAATTAAGAAAGGTGTGCGACAAGGTTGTATTCGTTCACCATTCTTATTCAACCTGTATGCTGAGCAAATAATCTGAGAAGGTGGGTTCTATGAAGAAAAACATGGCATCAGGATTGGAGGAAGACTTATTAACAACTTGCAATATGCAAATGATACAACCTTGCTTGCTGGAAGTGAAGAGGATTTAAAACATTTACTGATGAAAATCAAAGAGCACAGCCTTCGTTAACTCTCAATATGAAGAAACCAAAATCCTCACCACTGGACCAATAAACAACATTCTTATCAATGGAGAAAAGATTGAAGTTGTCAAGGGCTTCATTTTTTTTTTGGATCAACTATCAACACTCACGGAAGCAGCAGTCAAGAGGTCAAACGATGTATTGCATTAGGCAAATCTGCTGCACAAGACCTTTTTAAAGTGTTGAAGAGCAAAGATGTCAACTTGAGGACTAAGTGACATGTGACCCAAGCCATGGTATTTTCAATAACCTCATATGCATGCAAAAGCTGGATAGTGAATAAAGAGGACCATAGAAGAATTGATGCATTTGCGTTATGGTATTGAGGAGAATATTGAAAGTGCCATGGGCTGCCAAAAGAACCAATAGATCCGTATTCGAAGAAATGCAGCCAGAGTGCTCCTTGGAGGCCAAGATGGCCAAACTTCGTTTCTCATACGTCGTACATATTGTCAGGAGGGACCAGTCGCTGGAGAAAGATATCATGTTTGGTAAGGTGTAGGGTCAGAGAAAAAGAGGAAGACCCCCAACAAGATGGATTCGCCAAGTGGCAGCATCGATGGACTCAAGCATGACAACAGTAGAGAGGTTGGCCCGGGATCAGGCAGTGTTTCATTCTGCTGTGCATAAGGTCGCTATGGGTTGGTACTGACTCGATGGCACCTAACAGCAGCAACAAATATTATATTGTGATGCTCTCTCTAGGGATTTCTGGAAAATCCACTGAATATGATCAGGATCATCTCCATCTGATGGAATTTCTTCTCCAAAAGGCAGTCCCTTAGGCCACTGTAAAATTCTTGCATATTCAATACAATGTTCTGGTAGCCTGGGCATAGACGCGCTGATACACATGGGAAAATTAGCCTGAAGAGGGTAAAGTTCCAGTGTGCTCTCAAGCAGTCATTCCAGGCGGAACTACTCTGACATTCCCTTTAAAGCCTTCAGTTTAAAGCCATCTATCAAGG
>NW_006408831.1:2094198-2125342 GCF_000296735.1 Chrysochloris asiatica
CCTCAGCACACAGCCCCTTTCCCTCTCTGGGTCTCAACTCCCCAGGCACTCCATCTCTTCACATCATCCTCTCTGTCTCCATCTCAGGCTTCACTGCTTCTCTGGGTGGGGTCCCGCTCTCTGCTCTTCTCCGCTGATGGTCCCAGGGCCCTCCACTCCTAGACTGAAAGGTTAGTCACTCCCCTCCTTGCTATAAAACATCCGCCCCTACATTTCCAGTCCTTACAATCAGTCCTGGTAACAATGATCACTATTGCATCACATGAGAGCCATCTGCCTTTCTTTTCATCAGCCTTTCCTAGACAGGCTGGGTACTATTCACTGGAGACTCTACTATCCTCCCCACCCTGTGGATCTAGGTTCCCTCTTGAAAGCTTGTAAGCCAGTCACTTCTTATCTTTGTATCCCTCCCCCCATTTTGGTGTTCAAGTTGCCCATCCCTTTCCACTCTTTGTGTGGAGGGGGTGGGAATAACTCTTGTAGCTGGGAATTGTTTCCTCTTTTGAGCTACTGCAGTTATAAGTGTAGGTCCAGTTCATCCAGTTATATCAGATGACATTTTTATTTCCCCCCTCTTCTTCCTTCCCCGGGTTGAATTCTGTTCATCCAGACATTGAAGCCAGGTCAGGTGGGTATCATCTGCAAGTGTGGGTGTTCTTGCGTCTGTCTGCCCTCTTTTTATCAGCTGGTCTCATCATTCTCCACTCTAGTCCTCTATGGCTGTGTCACTGACTCTGAGCCCATGAGTCCCCCGGTCCTGCCTCACTGCTGGGAGACCGAGTCTCCACCCGGGTTCACAGTAGTCTGTTGAACGATGTAGGGCTTAGCTCACCGCTTCATTGGTGTTCTTCGGTCACTTCTCTTTATGGATGACGTGCGTGGTCGCCCATCAGAGCATGTATTTCCCTTGCATCTTAGTCTTGGGAGAGGATTTGCGCTGAGAGGACCCGTCCACTTGCCTTGATGACTCCTGAGCTAGCAACCTACTTGTTCTTGTGGTAGCAGTCGGACTGCCCTTACTGTTCTGTGTTTTTCCTGTACGTCTTTCTTTCAAGAAGTGTTTTCTGTTTTTCTGGCTGCTCCAGGCTGGTCTGCTTGCCCTTTCGAGAGGAAAGTTTTCTGTCTCTGAAAGTCTGGATGTGGTTAGGCTTCGATCTGTATTCTTCTGTACTGTCGAGGCTCTTCAGGAAACCTCCTTCACTGGATACATTGTAGTCCCATTTTAGGTATTTCAATCAGTTATAGGCAGAAGATGGACTTACAAGCTTTCTATGGTGACATGTCTGGCTAATAATAGGAAATTTTTGATAGAAAGTGTCCTTAAAATCCTGAATTTTGTTGCAATATGGAACTACATTGCAATGAGGAATTTTGTCATTTAGAAATTCTGCAGCAACTTCAGGCTTAGGTCTTCCAACGTCTTTAGGTCTAAACAAAAACTGCCTGTTTAGATTGGAAACATTTATAATGTCTTTGACATGCATCTGTCTAAAACCAGACAATGCCAGATTGTTCAGGAGCTCACATCCTAAGCCACCATTTGCAATGACTAGAAATTTACAGGTATCTAACAAAAACTGAAGAGATTCAGTGCTCAATTCAAAATCAGGGTGTGTGTGTCAAGGGTCCAGATCACTTGTGGAACTTCTTTACATGGTTCCAGCGACCTTCCAGTCTCCAGTGTCCCCACATCCACCATCAACAGCCAGTTTCTCAACCAGCAGCTCCTCTCGTCTCCTTCTTTTCTTCTCTGGCTCCTTGCAATCCACCATATTGTTCTCCGTCTCTCTCCATCCCTTTCCATTTTAAACTTTCCTCTTCTGAGACTGTAAGAAAGAACTCTGCTTTTAGGGGCGTTTGGACATCCAGAACCTTATGAATGGATGGGGTAGAGAGTTGAGCACAAAGGATCACCTGCCTCCAGCTGAATTTGGGGAAAGAGCTGTTCAGATTTTAGAAAACTTGTTGGCCCTAGAGTACCAGTGGTCACATAGTTAAACCACACATACAGGTTGGTTAGAGGTGCCTAGAAAAATCTGGTTCTCTTCTAATCTTTCCTCTTCCTCCCAAACCCTTTCTTTCTCAGTCTGAATACAGACTCTCCACATTCACACTTGCTTCCTGCGTCACCATTTCTCCCTGAATTCGCTTCCTCATATCTGTGAGAGGACTCAGGCAAGCTGCCCACACCCCTGGTTCTTCTATCCTCAAACTAGATTTTATGTCTAGACCTCTTGTTATTGCTTAAAAGAAAGCTTGTATTTCTGTGGCTTCTCCTATAATGTTTCCTTAGCACGCATTCTGTCACCTGTCAATACACATGGATTAAAAGCCCTGCTGTGTCTGGCCAGCACTGCCCTAGGAAGTGAGAACACAGCAGTAAAGACAAAAAAAGTCCCTGCCTTCTTGGAGCTCACATTAGGTGGGGCAGACTGAAAGGAAACAAACACGGTACACAATAGTAGATAGATAGCCATGCCGTAGGAAAAGCTAAGCAGGATAAAAGGAGGCAGAGTACTGATGGGGGTTACTCTGAAGAGGTGGCATGTGGGCAGAAATCTGGAAGGACTAAGAGAGGGAGCCTGCCTACGGGGCTCTCTTCCTCAGAGCATCCCGGCAGAGGGAAGCACTAGTGGTTACGTCCTAAGGCTTATACCTCCTAGTACATTCAGACAGCCAAGGAGGGCATACATTAGAATACTTTAATGACTTATGTGTTTATTGATACCTAATTTGACTAGATTACAAGATTCTTCGCAATTTTGCTTCTTAAAAAGTAGCAGTCTTAATTCTTTAAAGAATAGGCAAACTTCAAAAAAAATGTTTTTATTGTGAATTGAGTGACGGTTTACATGGGAGAGCATCAGTTTTACCTTCATTCTATCATATTTCATTTCATTGCAATGATTTCAATCCCCTCCATGCATCATCATTCAACAGCATTTGCTTCCAATCCCTCTGGGTTTTTGTTTTTTTTTTTATGTACACAGAAGCACTCAGGGATATACAACCATTCAAACAATCAAAGGGTACACCCCACAAGCCTGCTTCCCTGACCATCAGCACAGAGGCCCTCTACTCCCTGTGTCCTGAGTCCCCAGCCACTCCATCTCTCTACATCATCATCTCTGCCTCCATCTCTGGCATCACTGCCTCTCTGGGTAGGGTCCTACACTCTGTTCTTCTCCCTTGATGGTCCCAGGGTCCTCCACTCCTGGACTGCAAGATCAACCACTCCCTTCCTTTTTTTACAAAAGGTATAAGAATAGGCAAATTTTTAAGGTTATAGCCTGTTATCAAAAGTAGGTGGTAGTTATGTGCCGAGGAGTCAGTTCCGACTCATAGCAACCCTGTACAGGGTTTCTGAAGATGTAAATCTTTATGGCAGCAGAAAGCCTTATCTTTCTCTCACGGAACAGCTGGTAGTTTTGAACTGCTGAACTTAAGATTTGTAGCCTGATTCGTAGCCACTACGCTACCAGCGTTAGGTGTGTAAAAACAATTTTCCTTTAAACAAAGAGATTCCAAAGTGAGTAGTAAAGACATTATTCTGCTTCATGGCAATGCTATGGTTTCCAAAAGGAGGATTAGTACAGTTTTAGCTCAACATAGTCAGTTGGCAGACACCAAACTATTTAGCCCTGTAAGATAAAGGAAAAGACAAGCACGTTGCCCTAAGAAGCTGATTCTAGGACCTTTTGTGAGGCAAGGAGATGTCTCTTTAGTGAGCAGCATGAAGAAGTCCACATGATAGGAATAGTTAACATACAGACATTTCTGGATTGGACATACAATGAAGAAGTTTGGGGAGCCAGCCAAAGCAGACCACATAAATAAAGGGTGTGCACTAAAGTATAAAACTTTAGTTTCATTGTTTAACTGGCCGGAGATGATAGGAATAAAGTGCTTTGGGAGGAAAGCACAGCTTACAAAGTGTGTATTCAAAGTGGAGCTACAGTTCCATAAATCCTGAAGTGCTGCAGTATTTTAACAAGGCTGCTTTCTCAGCACATGACACTGCTAATAAAGCAGAGCGTTTTATGGTCGAAGAGAGGCATAAGGGAGGGATGGAGTAACAAGCAAGTAATTTTAGAGCACGAGGTATTTGGGAGAGGGTTGACCCTGGGTCTGGTGCCCAAGAGGGCATTTGGGAGGGCTGATGATTAAAAGTGCAAGATGATCTATTCAGGGTGTAGGAAGAAAGCATTAGCAATTTTCATCTCTTTTTTTCAATCTAAAAATGTAAGCAGGAAATTAAGCTTTAATAGTCCTGGTGTGGGTTAAAGTGCTGGACTGCAAGGTCAGTTTGAACACAAGGTCGGCAGTTCAAGCTCACCTGCTGCTTCTCGGAAACCCTATACAGGGTCACTATGGGTTGGAACCGACTCAACAGCACTTAACAACAACAAGATTTATAAGTAGCCCTCACATTAATGAGGACCACATATTGGGCATAGTTCCAGAGGTTAACGAAGGGGGAAGTTAACACACCACTGGTGAAATATTCTCATTCTTTTGCCTTTAAAACATTCATGACAGATTACTGTAGGAGGTCATCTTTGTAGTTATTTTTAAAAAGACCGGACTTTAAATCATCTAAGTTTGCAAAACTCTGTAATGAAGCGGAGAGGCGGGGTTGATCTTGAGACTCTTGTATGACACAGATGTTTGTTGGTTCTCACGTAGCCAATAATTAAGAGTTGTGAAATGTGAACCTAAGTTTTTCTTTTACAAACAGCCCCAAATGTGCAGACTTTTCTAGTGGTGCAAATGTCTGTCAGTGTTTCTTCTTAGCAAAGACGTATGAAGAATCAATGCAACTGACTGTTTAGAAAGGGATCATGATAGAGGTTTCTGGATAATTGCAGTTAAATGTTGTCAAATCCATACTGACTCATAGTTACCCTGCATATGGTTTCCAAGGAGTGACTGGTGGGTTTGAATTGTCAACCTTGTGATTAGCAGTTCAAGTACAGTGGAAGACAATGTGGAGCAAAACTCAAAATTATAAAAAGACTGGACATACTGGTCTGACAGAGACTAGTAGCAGCACAGAGGCCAATGAAAGCCCTGAGACCATGGCCCTTGGACACTGTTCAGGCCTGAAACTGAACTCACCCGCATGGCTTAACTTCCAGTCAATAACCTCAGGGAGATAAATACTACTTACAACAATCAACTGTAAGAAATCAAAAGGTCAGCATGTAGATAGGAAAAACCTCAGAAGGCAGAAGTGGCTGGGAAAAAGGAAGCATGGGAATGGTAAACACAGGCAAGAAGTGGCAAGAGTGTTGTTACATTGTGAGGTATTACATTGCAATCAATGTCATGAAACAAATGCGTATGAATTGTTAAATGGAAAACCAACTTGCTTGTAAAATTTTACTCAAATTACAATAAAAAGTTTAAAACAAGTAAGAGGCAACTGGCAAAGCAGAGTGATCCAGGATGGCATGGGATCCACAGACCATCTCCAATAAGAATTCTTTGGAGGGAGAAGGAAAATATGACCTGGAATGGAGGACATCTGGTAGGACAAGGAGGGACTTAAACTGCTTGAAAGACTGACGTGTAAAGTAGAAGCAGAATTACTCTGCATTTCACATAAGGTAAAACTGGGACAACTGGGTAACGAAGGAGCTCTGGTAGTATAGTAGTTATAAGTCAGGCTGCTATCCTCAAGGTCAATAGTTCCAAACTACCAGCCATTTGGAAGCAGAAAGATGAGGCTTCTGGTCCTGTAAAGATTGATAGCCTCTGAAACCCTATGCAGGGGCACTATCACCATCATCACCACCATCACCGGGCAATTACAGAGTGAAATTTTACTTAAAAGAAGTTTCTAACAACTAAATTTATCCACTACAAAAGTGGTCACAGAGGAAAAAAGTAAAATAAATGCAGTCTGTTCTTTCAGAGTTAAAGGTGATACTTAAAATCAAGTAAGAAACAACTACTTTTTGTAAAATAGCCCTGTTAGAAAGAGAACATTTTGAGAAGGGGTATTTGGAAATTATTGGATCATTATAAGATATTTTTTTTCTGTCCAAAATAATATATCATTTATAAAAACCTCTTATATTGCCAGATAATTTTTTTCTAGCTCATTTAAAAGTTTCCCAAATTAGTACTTTTAGTGAGATTTAAGCTTATTTATTTAAACAACAAAACGGCAATACTTTTCAATTAGTTTGAAATTGCTGATGGACAAGAGAAGATGAAGCATTTGAGATAAATTTCAACAGAAACCCTCATGTAGATGTTGGTTGGGACTGAGAAAGAGGCATTGTGATACAGAAAGCTCAACCCACAGTGCACATCTCCCACTTGGGTTCATCACTGGAAGGTTTCTTTTTCAGTTGTGACTGTCATTAAAATCAGCCCCCAAATAAAATAAACCTAGAATTAGGCCCTCAAATTTCTGTTAATTAAAAAAAAAATGTTAAAGTAATAAAGCTATTTATTGCTTTTCTATACAATAAGTAAAATATTTTAAAACAGATTTCATTCATTCCACATTATTTTCTGTTTTAGGATAATACATACATACATATAATGTGTAAATAAAGAAATACACATATTTTGGAAGATGTGCTCAAATTGGAAGTCAGTGCATGGACAAGAGATCTGGGTCCACTGAGATATAGGGCAGCTTGAGGTCAGTTGTTGGATTTCTTGAGGGAATAGAGGCTCCCTAAAGAAGGGGAAGGGTTCCTTAAGAGACAGGGAGAGCATCACTAGTTTTAGCATCCATTGATGGCTTTCTAACTCCATCATTCCTCTCATATTTATTAATGGTCAATCTATTGTAAGGAAAAACTTTGTTGTTTTTTTTGTCATTTAAATAAATAAGCTTAAATCTCACTAAAATTACTAATTTGGGAAACTTTTAAATGAGCTAGAAAACTTGTACCCTAATTCATCATTTATATCAACAACAAAAATATTCTTATTTTATTCAATTATATTTCTTAATGATTATTTGTGCCCCTGTTATATCTTTCTTCTTTTACCTTCTCCACCATCTATAATAATTTTCTTTTTCCAAATCAAAGGCAAGTCCCTTTCCTCTTAAGGACTTCTATGACCCTTTGAGAATGTTTCTCTTTTCCTAGTTCCCCTTCTTATGTGTTTCACCATATGGTCTGGCAAATAATTGCATACTCCTAACTCAGGTGTTTTATAAATAAAGTATTCATGACCTCAATCAGACTATAAGGTTCTGAAGGACAAGGACACTATTTTCTCCTTTGCCAATCTCCTCATTGCATATATTGTTGTTGAAGTCACAGACGAGCAATGCATGTGCCTTCCTGACATCCAGTGCCACAAGGCTGGCACGTCAATTAGCAACTAATACCATGCCAGACATTACACTTAAATCACTTATAATGAAAGCATGGAGTGGTAGACTCCAATTTAAAAGCACTGATTAAAAGATAAAAGTCAATGCTGGAAAGCAATATGGCGCTTCCTCAGAAAATTGGAAATAGAAATACCTTATGATCCAGAAATTCCTCTACTTGGTATTTACCCACAAGAAATACGAGCCATAACACGAGTAGATATATGCACACCAATGTTCATAGCAGCACTATTTACAATAGCAAAAAGATGGTGACAGCCAAAGTGCCCATCGACTGAAGAAGAATGGATAGAAAAACTGTGGTACATACATATGCACAGTGGAATATTATGCTACCTTGAAGAATAACAAGGAAGCTGCAAGCCACTGCATAACATGGATGAAACTTGAGGACATTATGTTGAGTGAAATTAGTCAGTCACAAAAGGAGAAATACTGCATAGGACCACTACTGTAAAAGACTAAGAAAAAGAACCCGTACTAAAGGCGGGGGGGTTGGATTCTTTGCTAGTTGCTGGGATGTGGGCGGTAGGGTGAGGGGAAGTAGCGGAAGGTCGAGCACAGTGCAGGGAATAGACACAGGATAGTTTGGGTGCTGGGAGGGGGTCAATATACAAGAAGGAGGAGGGGAATGGAAGAACAAAGCAGATGGGAGAACAATTAGGCAGGTTTGGATGGGCTAAGTGGGATAGAGGTAAAGAAGGATGTATGCACAACGCTCTGGGATACAGAGATTGAGAGATGGTTGGAATGGGCAAATGGGGGGAAATAATGTTAAGATGCTTGGCTGTCTTTCGAATCTTGGTTTCCCTTGCAAACCATTATAAAATAGACACTGGAGGGGGAGGAACAAAATAACCAGAAATATCACGATAGAAAGCTTGTAAGTCCATCTTCTGCCTATAACTGATTGGAATAGCTAAAAATGGGGCTACAATGTGCCCAGTGAAGGAGGCCACCTGCGGAGTCCCTGCATTACATAAGACTATAGGTGGCATCCTGAACAGAATCCAGAATCTTCAGAGGTGGGAAATTTCCACTTGAAAGGACAGGCAGACCAGCCTAGAGCAGCTAGAAGAACAGAAGATACTTCTTGAAAGAAAGAACAGGAAAAATACAAAATAATATAGGCAGACCAACTGATTACTACAAGAACAAGCAAGTTTCTCACCCAGGAGACATCAAGGCAAGTGGTTGGGTCCCCTCAGAGCAAACTCCCTTCCAAGACTAAGACTCAATGGGAATACACGCTCTGATTGGTGACCATGTTCATCACCGATAAGGGGAAATGAGGGGAAAATAGCAATGCAGCTGTGAGCTAAGCCCTACAACGCTCAATAGACTACTGTGAACCCAGGTGGAGACCTGGTTGGCCAGGAGTATGGCAAGACCTGGGGATTCTTGCACCCAGAGTCAGTGACATAGCCACAGAGGACTAGAGTGGAGAGTGAAGCATCCAGCTGATAAGAAGAGAGGGCATATCACCCACACTTGCAGATAAAAACCCCTTGACCTGGCTTCAATGACTGGATGATCAGAGCTCAACTAGAAGAGAAAGAAGAGGAAAAAAAGAGTAATCTGATACAGTTTGATGAACTTTACCTACATCTATGGATGCAGTAGCTCAAAAGAGGGAACAAGTCTTTACAGCAAGGATCATTCCCACCCCCCTCCATACACAGAATAGACAGGGATGGGCAACTTGGACATTGGCTACCCAAAATGGGGGTGCTTCAAAGGCAAGAAGTGACTGGCTTACAAGCTTTCAAGTGGGAACCTAGATCCAGAGGGTGTGGAGGAAGGTAGAATCTCCACTGAGTAGTATCCAGTCTGTCTAGGTGGGACTGATGAAAGGAAATGCGGATAGGTCTCCTGTGATACAATAGTGAATACTTGTTATCAGGACTGATTGTGAGGATTGGAAATGTAAAGGTAGATGTTTTGTAGCAAAAGGAGGGGAGTGGTTGACTTTGCAGTCTAGGAGCGGAGGTCCCTGGGACCATCAATGGAGAAGAGCAGAGAGCGGGACCCTACCCAGAGAAGCAGTGATGCTAGAGATGGAGGCAGAGATGATGATGTGGGAGAGATGGAGCAGCTGGGGACTTTAGACCCAGAAAGGGAGAAGAGCTGTGTGCTGACGACCAGGGGGCAGGCTTGCAGGGTATACCCTGTTGTTGGTTGATGATGCATGGAGGGGATTGTAACCATGGCAATGAAACAATATACAATAAGATGAATGTAAAACTAATGTTCTCCCATGTAAACTATCACATAATTCACAATAAAACATTTAAAAAAAAAATCAGACAGATCCGTATTTAGAGACAACCTACAAAACACCTGACCTACAAAACATCTTCAGAAGTATCAAGGTGACAATAACCAGGGAGAGACTCTGCAGGAGGAGATGAAAGAGCCATGACAACTAGATATCATGTGGGATTCTGGGTATCAGTGGAAATCCTCGGGGAAATATATTTTATTGTTGTTGTCAAGTGCCATGGAGTCGGTTCCGACTCATAGCAACCCTACAAAGGGTTTCCGAGGCTGTAAATCTTTATGGGAGCAGAAAGTCTCATCTTTCTCCTGCGGAACCACTGGTAGGTTCGAACTGCTGACCTTGTGGTTCACAGCCAGATTTGTAACCACTACGCTACCAGAGCTCCTTGGGGGAAATATATATACAGTCTTTAATTTAGTCAACACTGCTGCACAAATGTTAATTTCCTAGGTTTGACAAATGTCTTATAGTTAATGGAATCAAGGTAAAGGATCTATGGAAATTCTGTGCAATTTTCAACTCCCTTTGAAGCGCTTCTGTAAATCAAGAATCAAAAAATATTCCAAAACAAAAAGCCAAAAAACAAAACTAAAGAACAAAAAAAAGCCAATGATAAAAAGAGAAGGTACAAACAAATAAATAATATGTTGTTTATGCCCTACTAAGAATCTTGAGCCAAGAACTTACATCTGGCAGTCTAGCTTGAGAAAAGTAGATAGTATGAGTTGCTCAGTAGAAATAGGTGTGCATTTTAATAGAGAGACCAACTTTTCATTGATGATGAATTTCTAAACCAATTTGTTTCCTAACTACATTACATTAGATTTAATGTCATGAATAACTGACTTATAAAAAGGAATCTATGGAGAAAAAAAAAAGAATCTATGACTCTTTTGGATGAAAGATAATTCTGTGAAAATGGTTTTCTTGGGTAGGGCAAAAAGATTTGATACACTGTCGGTAAAAGAGGGTCTTCAAAAAGTTTATGGAAACACGAAATTGAAAGATAATGGATGTTTTTCATGAATGTTTTGAAGCCTCCTCATATAATAGAGCTTTTTTTTTTTTTTCTTTTTCAATTTATTTATTTATTTTTAACTTTTTATTGTGAATTGAGTGAAGCTTTACAGAACAGATCATCAGTTTTACATTGAACAAATCATATACTTTACTTCATTATATGTTTGCAGTCCCCTCTATGTACCAACAGTTAACAACATTTACCTTGAGTCACTTAACTATGTACATTCCTCCTGTGTCTCCCACCACCCTCATCCTTCTTCTTCTAACCTCCCTCTTGCTGTATATTGTCTACACTGTCACACATTCACCCATATCAACATGTATCTGCCCTCTAGCCCATGAATAATTTTGCTCCCCCACCTCCCATAACCATCATAGGTTATTTCTTTCTTTCTTTTTTGAACAATTATATAATTCACAGTTTCAAAGTAACAGTGGCACATCCCCTCCCCTCCTCCCATCTCAAACCTTTCACTGGGACTGAGGCAGGGAGTTTTGAATATGCTTCCATAATTCTTATTTTGCTTGGATATTGGGGCTTCTCCCAGGTAGTAACTCACCCATATGATAGAGCTTTTTGATGATCTGGTTTAACCCTGAAACAGGTGAGAGGAACTTGAGATGTGAACAGAACACAGGCCAGTGATCATGAATATCAGTTTGCTCAACTGACAGGAGATACAAGGACAGCAAATTTGGAGTAACTAGCAAATACTTGGCCAACTGATTGGAAGAGATCCATATTTGTGCCCATTTCAAATAGAGGTGACCTACCGAGATGTGGAAATCATGGAACAATATCATTACTATCACATGAAAGCAAAATTTTGCTGAAGATAATTAAAAAACAGCAGCAACAGTGCATTGACAGGGAACTGACATATGTTCAAGCTTGATTCAGATAAGGATGTGGAATGAGGGATACCATTGATGGTGTCAGATGGATCTTAGCTGAAAGCAGAGAATACCAGAAAGATGTTTACCTGTGCTTTATTGACTACACAGAATCTTGCGATTGTATAGATCATGACAAGCTATGGACAACATTGTGGAGAATGAGTATTCTGGAACATTTAATTGTGCTCATTAGGAACCTGTACGTAGCCCAAGAGGCAGTTGTTTGAACAGAACAAAGAACCACTGAATGGTTTAAAATCAGGAAAGCTACGTGCCAGGGTTGTATTCTTTTGCCATAGTTACTCAATCTGTATGCTGAGCAAATACCATGAGAAGCTGGATTATATGAAGAAGAACGTGGCATCAGAGTTGGAGAAAGACTCATTAACAACATGTGATATGCAGATGATACAACCTTGCTTGCTGAAAGCAGAGAGAACTTAAAATGCTTATTGCTAAAGATGTAAAGAAAACAAAAATTCTCACTACTGGACAAATAAATAACATCAAGATAAATGGAGAAAAGATGAAGTTGTCAAAGACTTCATCTTGCTCAGATCAACCATCATCACTCATGGAAGCAGCAATCAAAATATTAAATGATGTATTGCAATAGGCAAATCTGCTGCACAAGACTTCTTTAAAGTGCTCATTCAAGCCATGGTATTTTCACATCATATGCATGTGAAAGTTGGACAGTGAATAAGGAAGACAGTAGAAGCATTGATGCATATAAGTTATGATGTCGGAGGAAAATATTAAAAGTAAAAGTGGCTGCCATAGGAACAAACAAATCTGTGTTGGAAGAAATACAGCTAGAATGCTCCTTGGAAGCCCGGATGGCCAGTCTTTGTCTCTCATACTTCTCAGACACATTATCAGGAGTGATCAGTTCCTGGAGAAAGATATCGCGCTTGGTGAAATGGAGGGTCAGGAAAAAAGAGGAAGACCCCAATGAGATGGATTGGCACAGTTGCGGCAGCAGTGAGCTCAAGTGTAATAACAATTGTGAGGTTGGTGCAGGACTGGGCAGTGTTTCATTCTGTTGTGCATAATGTCACTATGAGTTGGTACCAACTCAACAGAACCTAAGAGCAACAACAACAGCAAACAAATATCTGAAGTTCAGGAAGTCTCTCTGTTGAACCAGAAAAGTTAATATTTATGCTAACTTCAAGCACATAAAAGGAGAAGGGATGGTTGACCATGTACGACTACAAGATCCATGCTTGACTACCAGTTCCATCTTAATGGAAGCCCATCTCCACTCCTAGTGTGGTGCTGTAGGATAAACAAGGCCGGTTTGAACTGCAAGGTCGGTGCTTCAAGCTCACTAACCTCTCCTTGGAAACCCTCAACAGGGTCGCTATGAGTTGGAACCGACTCAACAGCACTTAACAACAACAACAAAACTTCCATTTTCACATGAAACAGTACTACAAGAGGACCTATCATCTGTTCAGGAATTTTTCTCAGAAAATAGCTGTGCTTTGTGCAAATGTTTACACTTGAACTCAGTAGAAGCCCCATGGTTCAGGTCTATAAAGGATACATTAGTGAACATCAATGGAGTGCTTTTGAGTTCAGGAAATCCAAATGCCCACCACCACCATTGAAGAACCTTAACAGATATTGTTTTGGACAGATTGTGTTTTGATGAGCTTTCCCAGGTATATTAACTGAAATGACACTCCAGAAATTAATCGAGAGAACCTAATTCATGTAATTGCTTAGAATTCTTTATCTGAACACTGCACTGTGTCAGTCAGAGCCCATGAAAGAGGGTTTGGCATAGCTAATATTTAGACCTTTTCTCCTGATAGTAATTAATCAGTAATTATCCAACAAAAACTTGAGAAGTGTCAGCTATGTGCTCATTAACAGGTTACATGTCAACAAAAATTTGTTCAGCAATTTGATTCAATAGTCTCTAATTACCTGGAAATTTCTGATTCTTGAATTTTAAAATTTCTGCAAGGGAAACAGGAGGGCTGCTCCCTTCAAGGGAATGGTGGGGAGTGGGTCCAGGAAAACCCTTTACCAGTCCATAGTCTGTATGCTTAAGGGGACATGCACATGGCTTGTTGGTTTGAATTCATTTTTTATGCCGTCTCACCATATTCTCCCTAGTAGCCTATTTTCCCAAACCTTCCACCTAAATGTTCCCGTTTCAGAACTTTCCAAACAACCCTTTTCCTATTTACTTGGCTGGCTCTCACTTAACATATATGGAATCAACTTGGTTCTTAGAGCTCTGTCCTGAGCCTTATGTTCTAGTGTGTTTAAACTGATGATGTGTTCTCATTCCAAAGTTCTGGGGGGATACATCCAATTTCTTGTCATCAATAAATTACTGCTTAACAGATAAACTATGAAACATTTGAGAATTTTTTTTTTTCTTCAGCATTTTCTTTTCCTCTCAAGGCAGGTTTGACAACGTACTTCCATCCTGGAATAAACTTGAAGAAGATACATTATGACAGCATCAAGCTTTATGAAAAACTGGAAGAAGAAACGGGACAGGTAAATGAGTTTAACTTGAAATTGCCTGTTAAATCAATCTCCCAGAAATATGTAAGATTTCTAAAAGATTTAGACTTATATATAGCTGCACATAGTGACAACAATAGTATGCAAAATGTTTAATGTGTTAGAGAAATCTGATGAGAGTTTAATGTAAGGACCTTTAGAATTTGCTTTTAAGTCAATTACATGTCTTAAAGTGTATTGTCCATGCAATTAACTGTTCTGCCTGATTCTTTCAAATGAAGAAAAGAATTTTACAAGTCTTTCAAAAAAATCTTTAGGCAGGTACTATATCTGAACAATGAAAGTGTAGGAGATCTGACAAGGAATGGTGCGTGCCTCGTTGTCACACAGCTTTGAAAAAGTACTTCACTTCAAATCCCTCACTTTAATTTTTACTCTTTTGCATACTCACTGGTGCTCTCAAAATAAAATGGCAGACTTCCCTAGGCTGAGACTGAAGTCGACTTAAATTGCCATGCTCTTCTCCTTATTTAAATCCATCAAACCCACCATCTACAGGATAAAGGCCAATGGATTAGCCTGACCATGGGAAGACCTCTGCCAGTCGACCCCTGCCTGCCTTTGCAACTCCACAACTGCCACAAGAATGTTTACTTCAGTTCACACTTCATTTCATCATTAGCACCGTTTTGATTTTTTGTAATTGCCTCCTTCAATCCCTTACCTTTTTATCAGATAACTTTCTGTCTGTATGTGCGTGCTCACCCTGTGTTAATGTAATTGTTTTTAGTTCTCTGTCTTCACCTATTGACTATAAGTAAACCCATGCAGGTAGGGTCTTCTTTTCTCCTACTCACTCCTATGTTCCTGGGACTCAGAATAGCGCCTGGCACAATAAAACACACTTAGTGAATAGTTACAGAATGAATGTCTTTTCATAAGTTGCATGCATCTTATATGGCTATCACTGTCTCTACGTAGCCAATCTCTTTGCTTGTACACCTGCATTTTCCTTGCACCAAAAAAGAATGAGTTATGTGTGAGTGCCACATAATGTTTTATCTATGTGTTTTCATTGAAATTATTGTCACAGGTGGTGGGATTCCATCAGCCAGGTAGTATCCGAATTGCTACAACTCCTGTAAGGGTAGATGAATTTAAATATCAAATGACTCGGACTGGTTGGCATGTAACAGAACAGTACATTATTGAACCAGAGAAAATCCAAGAGATGTTCCCTTTACTCAACATGAACAAGGTATTTATCGTAAGAGAATTCTTGCAAGTTATTGACCTAAATTAAAGTTATAAAAAGTTATTTTTAAATGTTAATTAAAATCAGAGGTGGCATTATGTGAACCTTTTAGATGGCAACATGGAGTGAATAGTGCTGGACTATGGGTAAACTAGAAGATGGGCTAATCCCTGGATGGTATAGTCCCTGGATGGTTTAGTCCCTGGATGGTTTAGTCCCTGGATGGTTTAGTCCCTGGATGGTATAGTCCCTGGATGGTTTAGTCCCTGGATGGTATAGTCCCTGGATGGTATGTGCTTGCTGCTAACTGAAAGGTTGGTGGTTTTGCGTCCAACCAGAGGCATTTGGAAGAAAGCCATGTGATCTTCTGAAAAACCAGCCACTGAAAACCCTCTGAACATACAGGACGTTATGCTGAGTAAAATAAGTCAATTACAAAAGGACAAATATTGTATAAGAACTCTATTATAATAAGTCAAGAAAAGGTTTTCACATAAAAAGAAATATCCTTGATGGTTATCAGTAGTGCAGGGAAAAGGAGGGTAAATCACTAACTACAGGGTTGTTGTTGTTGTTGTGTGCTGTCCTGTAGAGGGCTTCTGAGGAGCGGCTGGTGACTTTGAATTGCCAATCTTGTGGTTCAGACCAACTTTGTGGTGTAGTACTTTAGCCCACAATGCCATAGACATGTATTAACTTGGGTGAAGGGGAAGGACGTATACAATAAGGGGGAAGTCAGCACAAAATTATGGAAGCAAAGGAAGATGAGTACAACAGAGGTTATAGCTGTTAAGTGCTGTCAAGTTAGTTTCTACTCACAGTGACCCTGTATAGGGTTTCTGAGGAATGCCTGGTGAGCTTGACCTTGCCATTCAAACCGACCTTGCATACTAGGATTAGTATATACACAATCTTACAATAACAGTAATAACAATGATCTATGAACAGATACATTAGATAGATACCAAGCTGATCAGATGTGGGGAGAAGAATGGGACTATATTGACAGAGGATATTTCTACACATGTACTTGTATTTACCTATGCTACAAATATATCCTTGAGTATAGTAAAGGATACAGAAGGCAACGTTATGAAAACTTAGCCATAAGCAAACACCTTGAGGGAGTGAGTCACTGGATCTGGGGACTCAGGACCATAGAGTCTTGGGGAACACCAAGGTCCATTGGCATAACATAGTCTACAAAGACAATGCTCTAAATCCCAGTTTGGTGAGTAGTAACTGGGGTCTGAAACACTTGTGAGCAGTCTTGTAAGGTACAACTAACTATTGGCCTCTCACCATTTGGTAAAGAGAAGAGTGAAGAAAATCAAAGACACATGGAAACAGTTAGTCCAATGGAGTAATGAATGGAACATTCTGACCTCAGCTTCACCAACCCTGAGACCAGAGGAACTAGATAATACCATAACCAACTGCTCTGAAAGGAATTGCATTAGAAGGTCTTGGATGTTGTTGTTGTTGTATGCCATTGAGTTGGTTCTGACTCATAGCGACCCTGTATAGGGTTTCTGAGAACTGCTGGTGAGCTTGAACTGCTGACTTTGTGGTTAACAGTCCAGTGCTTTTTTTAAATCACCAGTGGGGAAAAATATGGAACAAAACTTAAAATAATAAAAGACCACAATTACTGGTCAGATAGAGACTGTGGAACTTCCAAGATTATGACCCTTAGTCACCCTTCAGTCCTGGAACTGAACTCACCCTATGGCTCAAATTTTAACCAAACAATAGATAGTTAAGGTGAACAATAGCACTAGGGGGGTGTGCTTTTCTTAGATCAATCAATCATTTAAGATCAAAAAGGTAAAAATGCAAAAATCCTCAACAAAATTCTAGCAAACTGAATCCACCCACATATAAAAGGGACTATACTAATGACATCAGACTGCAAAGTCATTTGAACTGCAAGGTCGGTGGTTCAAGCTCACCAGCTGCTTCTTGGAAACCCTATACAGGGTCGCTGTGGCTCAGAATCGACTCAACGGCACTTGACAACAACAACAAATACTAATGACCAAAGGAGCTCTGGTAGCATAGTGATTACGATTCGGACTACTAACCTCAAGGTCAGCTGTTCAAAACTACCAACCATTCTGCAGGAGAAAGATGAGGATTTCTGCTCCTGTAAAGATTTACAGCCTCGGAAACCCTGTGCAGGGTTGTTACGAGTCAGAAGAGACTCCACGGCACACCACTACCACCACAAGACCAAGAGGGATTTATCCTAGAAATTCAAGATTAGCTAAATATCTGAAAAATTGTCAAATAAAATTAATAGCATAAAAGACAAAAGATTATCTCAATAGACACAGTAACAAAATTTGACAATAGTTCCTTGCATGTTTATGGTACTCAATAGATTTTTGTTGAATAAATGATATCTAATTTTAATACTTTCATAATGTTCTATCTTTTAAGTAATTTGGTTCAAGTTTCAATCTTCTTTATAAGCCCCATGGTACCCAACCGGAAGTGGCTGAAGCAAGTATATATTTTCCTGACAGCAGGCACATATTTATCATGTGAATTTATTAACAATATTAAACAATTAAATGTAAATGATGATAATAATGTAAATACTATGCTGTTTCAGAATTAGATTTGTCTTTAAGTGTGAGACACTAAAGTAAGTCTACTTAAATAAGATAGAAGTTTATTTCTTTTTCACTGAGCCAATCCAAAACTTGAATGGTAGCTCTTTTCCACAAAGATTTCCGAGACCTAGCAGCTTTCCAGATCACTGATCTGTCATTTCTAGAGTGTGATGTTTATATTTTTTTCAAAGATGGCAGCTACAGCATCAGCCAGTCATCTTATCTTCATTCCAGGCAGCAGGATGGAGGAAAGGACAAAGAAGAAGAGTCACAGGGCATATGCCAGCTGTCCTTTTAAAATGGTTCCTGGAAGCTGCTACACAATACCTTCCTTTACATCCCATTGACCAGAATTTAGTAATAGTCTAAGCTCATAGCTGGAACTAATAGCTGCCAGAGAAACTGAACAATATGCTCTGGGCTCCCTTCTCAGTGGCTGTCGTTTCTAAATCAACATCAGGATTCCATAGCTATGGGAGGGAGGGAGAATGAATGTTGGAGACAAACGCAAGCCTTTCTCCTTAATGCTCTGTGTGAGTCCTGCCCTACGCCTGAGTTTTGATACACAAACTAGAATTACAGAGCAGTTTGATGCCAAGTGATAGATTATATTGTAAAAGTTTTCATAAACATTTCTGGCAGGATATGTTTACATTGATCAGTAAGTATAGATTGATTCAAATATTGACTCTTTCGTGATTCATTTAGATTTTAGCTGGATTATATAATCCTGGAGATGGTCACATTGATCCGTATTCTCTAACTATGGCCCTGGCTGCTGGGGCTAGGAAATACGGCGCCCTTTTAAAATATCCAGCACCAGTAACTTCTTTGAAACCCAGGTCAGATGGAACGTGGGAAATTGAAACACCAGAGGGATCTATGAGAGCAAATAGAATTGTGAATGCTGCAGGTAAGCATCATACCTACTTTTGTTTTTAGTGTTGTTGGTCGTTGTTTTTTTTTAACTGGCAAAGATACCCATAAAGTAATGTTCCATACTATACGTATTGTTATGAAATATTGTGATAGTCCCAAGTAAAAGATTTTAGCTATTTCTAAATTACAAAGTTTTCCCTCACCACCACCTCTGTCACTTTGCTCTTGGTGAATGAGATACCCCTCTGCTCTGGATTTTCTAGACATAGAAAGTTGGTACTTTACTTTCTTCTTTTTCTTCTGCTCCAGATTGTGTTTTACCAAATTATGCTTCCCCCCACTCCCTTCCTATGCCTACTCCTTCTTTATACTAATGACCAAATTTCAGTGTGCAGAACCATGAGCAGTATCTATGGCCTTAGTTTACTTTTTAGTGAAGACTTGATTATTTGCCTTCTCTTATTCTCATTCAGTTCTGATTACATTTGCCTCAAGTCAAAAGTCCTGCTGTAGCGCCATAGGATAAGCACTCAACTGACCTTAAGGCCAGTTTGAACTGCATGGTCGGCAATTCAAACTTGGCAGCCACTCCTCAGAAGCCCTATACAGGGTCACTATGAGTTGGAACTGACTCGATGGCATTTAACAACAACAAGTCAAAAGACTTAACCATTTTCCTTTCAGAACATTTTCTACTATGGAATCCTGGTGTGTCACTGTAGGATGAACAGCGCCTTATGCTAACCGTAAGGTTGGCAATTCAAACCCACCAGCTGCTCCTGTTGTTGTTGTTGTTAGGTGCCATTGAGTCAGCACCGACTCATCGCAACCCTGTGCACAGCAGAACAAAACACTCTCCGATCCTGGGCCAACTTCACTACTTTTGCCACGCTTGAGTCCATTGATGCTGCCACTTGGCCAATCCATATCATTGGTGTCTTCCTCTTTTTCTCTGACCCTCCACCTTACCAAACAAAATACCCTTCTCCAGCAACTGGTCCCTCCTGACAATATGTCCGAAGTATGAGAGATGAAGTTTGGCCGTAGGAAACCCTATATAGGATTACGATTAGTCAGAACTGACTTGATGGTACTTAACAACAGCAATACATACAAAAATACATTCTAGTAAAAATTATTCTATAATCTAACTGGCTAATAGTTATTATTGTTCCATAGTTCATTTAAAAGTTAAAGTAAACATAAGGCTGTAATTGATTTTCTTGTATAATTTTTGATTCATTATTTAAATTATAAAATGAAAACAAGCTTTATTATTTATCAGGTAGAATTATTTATGAAGGGGAAGTGCCAGAAACATGTATCCCTTATGGTTCTAAATCATAACTTTTGATTGATGTTATTTTGTTTACAAAACACTTTTAGTGTCCCCCAAAAGTCATGTTTTAATATTTAGCAGTCTAAATCAGTGTTTCTGATTATCTGGAACCCAAACCCCCCTTTGAAAAGCATAAAAATCTCACGCCTTCTTTAATATTTCAAATTTTAAAAATGTAAATGAATTGTCTAAAGCATAAAAGCAATGGCATCAAACATTGTTTTGTTTTTAACCTTACTTGTACCCCCGTCTCTATCTGCTACCCCCTTCCTCACTGTCCTAATTCTTCTAGAAGGTCAAAGACAAGGAAATTATTCATAATTTTTCTCAAGTAGCAAGGATTCCATAAAATCTTGTAACAATTTTTATGAAACCAGTCCCTATGAAACTCTTTGACTGTTTTTATAGTGATATAAAATATTAAAGAAATATACAATGACTCCCATTTTCAGCACCTGTAGCAAACAGTGCTAATTGATGACAACACTCATTTCAGATGGGCTTCCATAAAGTAGCCACCATTTTACTCAGTACCATGGTTCCGTCAACCACTCATTCCCAGCTGATATTTTGAGATATAGAAGATCTTAATTGAACTCATTTATCCATTGTTTTCCTAAAATGAATAAACTTTGGTTTACATAATTAATTGCCACTATAATATATACTTTAATAAACCACAAACTGTGGGGAATTAAGAAATCTCTGGAGACCAACAGCCATAATCTCCAAAGATCTCTGACCTAGATAGTTCCAGGACATGGTTACTACTAGATGAAGTTTTCTAAGCAGCTGTGAAATTGAGTGAGATTGGGTGGAGCAGCATTCTGGGTCTGGTCTGGGAAAATGAATCCCTGAAACTAGGTAGACAGTGTGGATCTGTGTGGGGTGCTATTACTTCCCTCTGTTCTTTGACCCTGATGCCTTCTTCCCAGCCACATGGACTCCACATCATGGGTTCCTGGTCACTCCAGGCAGCACCTTGCTTGAAGTTACGTGAAGAACACAACCCTTCACACAAAAGACACAACTGTCTCAATATTTGATCTCATTCACATCAGATTTCTAACCTATAATCAACTGTTTTTACTTCTCCATTTCATCACTTCCACTGGGCAAAATTCTCTAGAAAAATTTAACTGATTGTATGTACGTGTGTGTGTTTAATTATTTTCAAGTCTTTTTTTTAAAAAAATTTATTGTGAATTGATAGTTTACATGGGAGAACATTGGTTTAACACTCATCATTGCATTGCAATGATTACAATCTCCTCTGTGCATCATCATTCAACAATATTTGCTTCTATTCCCTGTTGTTGTTGTTTTGGGGTGGTGGAGTGATGTACACAAAACACTCAGGAATATATAATCATTTAAACAATCAAAGGGAACATTCTGCAAGCTTGCCTTCTGGCCAGCAGCACACAGCTTTTCTCTTTCCATAAGTCCTCAGCTGCTCTCTCTCTCCCCGTCCTCATCTCTGCCTCCATCTCTGGTGTCACTGCTTCTCTGGATAGGGTCCCTCATTCTGCTCATGCTCTTCTGCATTGATGGTCCTGGGTTCCTCTGTTCCTGGCATGTAAAATTAACTTGTTGTTGCTGTCAGGTGCCATCAAGTCGGTACCGACTCATAGCGACTCTATGCACAACAGAAAGAAACACTACCTGGTCGTGGGCCAGCCTCACTACTGTTGCCACACTTGAAGCCCATTGATACTGCCACTTTGCCAATCCATCTCTCTACGAGCATTCCTCTTTTTCTCTGACCCCCTACCCTACCAAACATGATATCCTTCTCCAGTGACTAGTCCCTCCTGACAATATGTCCCAAGTATGAGACACGAAGTTTGGTCATCTTGGCCTCCAAGAAGCACTCTGGCTGCACTTCTTCCAAAACAGATCTGTTGGTCCTTTTGGCAGCCCATGGCACTTTCAATATTCTTCTCCAACACCATAACTCAAAAGCATCCATTTTTCTACGGTCTTCCTTATTCACTGTCCAGCTTTCACATGCATATGAGGTTATTAACTACTCCCTCCTTTATGTTACAAAAATTCTACTTTTATAGTTGTGACAATTGCAATTAGTCATGATAACAATTACTCACTATCGAATCATAAGAATCTTATCCTCATCTCCTTTCACCTGACCTGTCTAGACAAGATGAAAACTATTCAGTGGGGATTCTACCTTCCCCCACATAGTCTGAAATTAAACTTCCTCTTGAAAACTTGTAAGCCAGTCATTTTGTGCCTCTATATCCCCCATGTCTAAGTTGCCTGTCCCTATCAACCCTGCATACAGAGGGAATAGGTTGAAGATTCCTTCCTTCTCAGTTGGTACTTTGAGCTACATCTATAAGAACAGCTCAAGTTCATAAAATTTACTCTTGTTTCCTTTATCATTTCTTTTTTTTAAATCTTCTAGTCGAGTAGTGATCATCAGGCTATTGAAGTTATGTCAAATGAGAACTATATGCAAGTTTAGGCATTCTTGTGCATCTCCCTTCACTTCGTATCAGCTGGCCACTTCACTCTCAGCTCTAGCCCTCCTTGTCCATGGGCTTAGGAGACCCCAGGTCTCACCAGGTCAACGGGGGTCTATGGAACGTGGTCGAATTCAGCCCATATTTTCATTACTGTCTTTCCCCCACTTCCACTCACAAGTAGACCAGTGTGGTCGCCAGCAAGCTTACATGGCTGCTTTTGGGTTTCAGTCTTGGAGTGGGAGTTGTCCTCAAGTCTGTTTTTAAGAAAATTTTATTTAAGGAATAGAAGCTTCCAAAAGGATAAACCTCAGTAATCGAGTGCAAAGGTTTAGATAGGGCTTTTCTGGTATTGAGCAGAACAAAGATTAATTTTATTAGTGAAAGCGCCATTTGTGGAAGGCATCATACTAAGTTGGTTTAAGAATATGTTGGCTGATGAAATGCTTCCCAGGTTCCTGGGGAGACTAGTATGTTTCAAAAATTGGGGCCAGGTCAGCAGTCCCCAAACCAAACCAAATTCATTGCCATCAAGTCAATTCCAATTCATAATGATCATGTGGGACAGCGTAGAACAGCCCCATAGGGTTTCCAAAGCTCTAAATCTTTACAGAAACAGACAGTGACTATCTGTGTCCTGCAAGGCAGCTAGTGGATTTGAACTGTCAAAAATTTTGTTAGCAGCTGAGCATTTTAACCATAGCACCACCAGGCCAGCACTGAAATCTAATGAAAAAAAAAAAAGAAGAATATGAAGTCGCTGGTGTCTGTTGAAACAAGGAGAGTGGGGACTTTCTGAGTATGGCCCTGGGCAAGTTGCTCATTTGTAAAATGGGAATTAATAGTACCCATCTAAGGGGTCCCTGGGAGGCACAAGCAGCTAGACTACTAACCAAAAAGTTGGTAATTCAAACCCAACCAGAGGCTTTTTGGAATTAAGGGCTGACAATCTCCTTTGGAAAGATCACAGCCTTGAAATCCCTAAGGAGCAGGTCTACTTTGCTCAAATGGGATAGCCTTGGTCAGAATTGACTTGACAGTAGACAACTCACAAAAACAACAATGCCCATGTCCGATTGTTACAATGAGCAGTGACTGTATTGATACTTGAAGGTACTCAGAAGATAGTTTACCACATGGAAAGCACTTAATAACTCTTAGGTATAATAATTGTTGTTAAGTGCCGTCAAGTTGCTTCAGACTCATAGCGACCCTGTGTAGGGAGGGATTCCAAGGAGCAGCTGGTAAGTTTGAACCACTAACCTTGTGGTTCAAACTGACTTTTCGGATGAGTGCTTACTTTATAGCACCACACCAGGACTCATGATAGTAATAGCTGTAATTGTTATAATGATTGCATTGATAGGTCTATACACCAATATGGTAGACACTAACCTCAGCTTGTTACTGTCTTTTTGAGTGGTCTTGAAGATTACCCAACTCCTTTTCTTACTCCCTAGTCATCCAGTACCCTGTTAGTTAGTTAGTTGAGTTCCCAAAGAACTTGTTTCTCAACCTAGTGTCCTAAGAATTACCCAGGGAACTTTCCCAATCTTCCCAAAGGTTTAAATCCAGGTGTTCTGGATGGGTGGGTGTGGGAGATCCAAATCTATGAAATAGACAAGTGCTCCAGGTGAGTCTGTAGCAGGTGGTCTGTAAAACAACTTTTGAGAAACACTACAATATAGGCAGAGTTCCTGCATGGTACAAATGTGCTTGGCTGCTAACTAAAATGAGGTTCAAGAACATCCAGAGGCATCTCAGAAGAAAGGCCTGGTGAACTCCAAATCAGCCATTGTAAACCCTATGGAGCACAAATTCTTCTCTGATACAATGGAGTTCCCATATAGGTGTTCTTACAGGAGAAGATGGCCTTATTCTTGAATGAGTAGAGCTGAGGAAACGTTTATGGATGCTTCTGGACCCTTGATGTACAATATGTGCAGTTGTCTAATTTGCCTCTTGTACCTGAAGCATTCCCTACTTTCATTCATCCTACATTCATTCTACCCTGTTAGGTGCCACTCAGAAGCATGGACAAGTGCTATTTATTATGATGTTGTTGTTGTTAAGTGCCGTTGAGTTGGTTCTGACCCACAGTGACCCTCTATAGGGTTTCCGAGGAGCAGTTAGTGAGCTTGAACCACCGATCTTGTGAATCAAACTGACTTTGCAGTCCAGTGCATTGACCCATAGTGCCACACTAGGACTCCCAACTGGTTTTTTTTTAGCATGATGATGAATGTTTCTCTTGACTTCACTTCCCATTTGCATTCTTACCTTGACATAACACTGAAGAATTTCTGCAAGACTTTTACTTATTTGGCAAATCAGAAATGTGACTGATTTATGCTCACATGAAGCCCAGTGTTCGGCCAAATAGAATTGCTTAATACTCTGCATCAAAGAATCAGCCCGTCATTGTCACTGTATAGACACTCTCGAGGAAGTAAACTTGTTCATGAACCTTCACCCTTTATTTTAACCCCATGTCTTTAATCACTGAAGATGTAGGGGGAAAAAAAAGAAAGAAAGAAACCATTTCAAGAGTTCACTATTATTGACTTTTCAGCTGTTGTTCAGGGATAATAGTAGGTTTTATGGTGACTCTTTCATACTTGCCTCTCTAGTGGGCAGGGTTGGAAGTGTAATCCTGGCTAGATTTAGGTTAGCTTGATTGAGACAGAGAGGTTGGGAATGCCAACAGACTCTGCTCCCCCCTCCTCCAAATAGGGTAAAACAGTATAGAGGTCGTTTATGGAATTTGAAGTAATATGGCTAGATACTACTTCCCATACATTTTCACTTTATTTTAATGATGGAGTGCAATAATAAGCAAACAATTGAACTCAGATATTCATAAGTATGCTTGCATGGGGCAGAATTTTTTTTTTTTCAATTTATGCTTTTAATTAAAACAGAATATTGAGGATACTGAAGTGGTTTGAATTACTGGGCTAAATATTTTGACTTTCTATACTTTCCAAATTGCTCTAGTACATCTAACTTCTTGTTGTTGTTAAATGCTGCCTAGTCGATTCTGACTCTGACTAACCCTGTATAGGGTTTCTGAGCGGCTGGTGAGCTTGAACCACTGACCTTGCAGTTCAAATGACCTTGCAGTCCAACACATTAACCCACAATGCCACACCAGGACTCCAGTATACATAACTAGTATGTGTCTTTACTATGTTTACCTACAAGATTCTGATTTTGCTAACTCATATCTTCCCGCTAGTGAAAATAAATAAAATCTTTAAATGATTTTCAAGACCAGCAAATAGTTTTGATGCCTATGTCATTGCTATTGTTTAATGCCATTGAGTCAGTTCTGACTCATGTTGTTATTGTTGTTGTTGGATGCCATCGAGTACGTACTGACTCATAGTGACCCTACGCACAACAGAAGGAAACACTGCCCAGTCCTGGGCCAACCCCACAGTTGTTGCCACGCTTGAGTCCATCAATGCTGCCACTTGGCCAATCCATCTCATTGGGAGTCTTCCTTTTTTTCTCTGACCCTCCACCTTACCAAACATGATATCCTTCTCCAGTGACTGGTCCCACCTGACAATGTGTCTGAAACATGAGAGATGAAGTTTGGCCATCTTGGCCTCCAAGGAGCACTCTAGCTGTACTTCTTCCAACACAGATCTGTCTATTCTTTTGGCAGCCCATGGCACTTTCAATATTCTCCTCCAACACCATAACTCAAAAGCGTCAATTATTGTATAATCTTCCTTATTCACTGTCTAACTTTTGCATGCATATGAGGTTATTGAAAATACCATGGCTTGGGCCAGGCATACCTTAGTCCTCAAGCTGACAGCTTTGCTCTTCAACACTTTAAAAAGGTTCTGACTCATAGCAACCCTGTATAGGGTTTCCAAGGAGCAGCTGGTGCCTACAGGTCAGAATTTTTTATAGTAGATAAATGGTGAATGAGTACCTATTTCTGGGGTTATCATAAAAATGTGACTAACTTAGCTGTTAGTAACATTTTAAACAATGGGACACAGGAGTGATAATTAATTGATTAAATGGAAATAAACTTGGCCTTTTAAGAGTACATGATCTGGGCTAATTGATAATTCTTTGTCTAGCCCTTAACTTCATAATGACAGGGATTTCAGAACTCTTTATTAGATTCAGGGAAAAAAGCAGAAATAAATGATTTAAAATTAGAGAGTATACTCTCTAAAAAAAGAAGTCAAGGTTCACTGATCATTTTAATGATTACTCAAAATTATTATGGGACAAACTTCAACATATCTTACTGATAAGTCAGGTGATACTACATCGCTGCCAAGTAATAATCATTTTTTCTCATTTTAGATCCTAAAATACCTTTATACACGTGAAGGGTGTTTTGGTTTTTTTAAAATAAAAGCTTTGTGCAGTAAGAAAACCAAAAATGTGATGATCCCAAGTGACTTTGGGCAGGTCTCTTACCATTTCTGGACTTCAGCCTGCACATCTATGCACTAAAGGGGCAGCCTGGGCAAGAATCAGAGTTCCTTTTCAGCTTCATGTTATCTTGTTTTCTCTTTTGCAAATGAAAAAACAGCAACATGCATATCCACCAGTAAGACAGTTCCCAAGCAAGTTGTGGAGTGAAAAACAGTTGTTTTTAGTAAGGACCTCTGGTAGCATAGTGGTTACAAATCAGGCTGTGAAGTGCAAGGTCAGCAGTTCTAAACTACCAGCTGTTCCGCTGGAGAAAAAAAAAATGAGGTTTTCTGCTTCTGTAAAGATTTACAGCCTCAGAAACCCTGTACAGGGTTGCTATGAGTCGGAACTGATCCATGGCACATCACCGCCACCACTGCTTGGGTGCCTCTTCCTTTAGCTGTGGCTCATCCTCTCTCTTGGCTCTGACTCCTGGTATTTTCATGTTCTTTACAAGAGAGGATCTTAAAAAGTTACTCAAAGTGAACTTTTTAAAATAACTGATAACATTTCATGTGCTCTCTCTCCCAAAGTCTATACATTTTCCAATTTTCAGTTAATAAACTGTATTTGTGGAATTTTAGGCAACAAGTTGAGGAGAGTTTGGGGAATAGACAAGCTATCTTGGAGGGCTTTATTATGACTCCTGGTGTGGTGCTGTGGGATCAGCACTGGGCTGCAAACCACACATTTGGTGGTTCAAACCCACCAGCTGCTCCTCGGAAACCCTGTACAGGGTCACCGTGAGTTGACACTGACTGCACAGTACTTAACAACAACAACATTATTATTATGTCTTATGTTGATCATATTTTAACTTATTTTTCATAAAATAAAGCTCTTTGTTGTTGTTTTCCTGTACATCTTTGCTTATGGGAAAAATACCTTCCCGGGAATTTTTCTTACATTATAGATCTCTTCAAAACTTTGGGATAATGTAAAATTTTTTCTTTTCATATGTTGAAATGTTGCTCATGTTTGTTCTTTGTGTTGTGGTTGTTGCTGTTGTTGTTAAGTGCTGTACAGTTGGTTCCAACTCATAGTGACCCTGTACAGGGTTTCTGAGGAATGTAAAATTTTTTCTTTTCATATGTTGAAATGTTGCTCATGTTTGTTCTTTGTGTTGTGGTTGTTGCTGTTGTTGTTAAGTGCTGTACAGTTGGTTCCAACTCATAGTGACCCTGTACAGGGTTTCTGAGGAGTAGCTGGTGGGTTTGAACTGCTGACCTTGTGGTTCGCAGTCCACTGCTGATCCTACAGTGCCACACTCATATATATACATTTAAAATAATCTTGCTATTACAACATTTCTTACAAACATAGTTGTTGTTGTTGTTCAGTACCGTGGAGTCGGTTCTGACTCATAGTGACCCTGCACAGGGTTTCCAAGGCTATAAATCTTTACAGGAGCAGAAAGCTTCATCTTTCTCCTGCAGAACAGCTGGTAGTTTTAGTTAAGTGACATTAATTATATGTATTGTACAATATTATCTTGTTTTCTTTTACTCCATTCAATTTTACAATGACAAAATATTTTAAAGATTGTTAAGACATGTCTTCCAAACTATTCCATTTTAGTTTAAATTATTATATTATCTTTGTTAGATGTGGAATGTTTATATATGGTTACATGTTTAAATGACTTGTGTTTAAGGATTTTGGGCTCGTGAAGTTGGTAAAATGATTGGACTAGAACACCCTCTCATTCCGGTTCAGCATCAATATGTTGTTACATCGACTATACCTGAAGTGAAAGCTTTGAAACGCGAACTCCCTGTGCTTCGTGACCTGGAAGGATCTTATTACCTCCGACAGGAAAGAGATGGACTTTTGTTTGGTCCATACGAAAGTCAGGAGAAAATGAAACTTCAGGACTCCTGGGTCAGCAGCGGAGTCCCTCCAGGTGGGTGCAGCAAATGAAAAGGAATAAATAAAAAAAGGTAAATGACACCATAATACTGGCCTATCAGATACCCAGAATGTTAGAGGTGAATGGTTTGAGGTGGGCTTTCTCCTCATATCCCTCTGAACATTCACAGCAGAGAGTGAAACTTCTTTGAGGAAAGATGGAAGATTTGGCGGTGGTGAGTGTGAGGAGAAGCTGAAGAAACATGTTCTAGCTGCTTCCAGAAGCTTTAGGTATATCCTTACCGGTCCGCACTAACAGTCTGCCCTCTCCCCGACCCCTTTTTCCTCATTCTACCACTTTATCTAGTCGTAAATAAGGAACTCTGGTAGGGTAGTGGTTACGAATCAGACTGCAAACCTCAAGGTCACCAGTTTGAAATTACCAGCTGTTCCGCGGATGAAAGATGAGGCTTTTTGCTCCTGTAAAGATTTACAGCTTTGGAAACCCTGTACAGGGTCACTGTGAGTTGGAACCGACTCCACAGCATGTAACCACCACCACCAAGATTTGGATAGAGCTGCTATTATACTAAGGCAATTGGAAACACAAAATATATCTGAAACACAGTAGCAAAAAGATGGAAACAACCTAAGTGCCCAACAACAGATGAACAGATAAACAAATTTTGGTACATGTAAGAGTGACTCAAGAAGTCTTGCTATAAAATCATAGAAACCTTTGCTAAGCAAAAATATCAAAAAGTAAACCTATTTTTGTCAACACATCCTCCACCTAGATATATGTAAGAGGGAAAGTGGTGTTTCCATGACTCTAACCGCACACATCTGTCACTTTATCATACTGCGGTGGCTTGTGTGTTGCCATGACGCTGGAAGCTATGGTACTGGTGTTTCAGATACCAGCAGGATCACCCATGATGCATAGGTTTAGTGGAGCATGCAGACTAAGAACAGATGAGGAAGAAATCTGTTCATATTAGCCCCTGAAAACCTATGAATAGGTCTCTGGTGAAGGACATCATGCTTGGTAAAGTGGAGGGTCAGCAAAAAAGAGGAAAACCAACAAGATGGATTGACGCTGTGGTAACAGCAATGCGTGCAAATGTAAAAGCAATTGTAAGGATGGCGCAGGCCCAGGCAGTGTTTTGTTCTGTTGTGCATAGAGTTGGAACCGACTGGATGGCACCTAACAATAACAACAGTTCCCTGGAGGACACCATACTTGGTAAAGTTTAGGGGCAATGAAGAAAAGGAAGACCCTCAATGAGATGGATTGATATGGTGGTTGTAACAGTGGCTCCAACCTAACAGTTGTGAGGATTGTGCAGAACAAGGCAGTGGGTCGTTTTGTTGTGCAGAGTGTTATTAAAGAGTTACAGCCAACTTGAAGGCACCTAATGACAATAATCCTTCTCTTGGAATTCTTCACTCTGATTTTTACTACTTCAATATGGCAATTTGGGTATTCTCAAGGGACTCAAATGGTGTTCCTTTGAAATATTTTTTGAGTTTTGATAACAAAATGAAGTCTGAATGGGCAAGATCAGAACTATACAATGTATGGGGTAAGTTTTCCTTATGAAAGTCTTGTAAGACAACCTTACTACCCTCAAAGAATGCTGTTGTAGTTGTTAAGTGCAGTTGAATTGGCTCCAACTCACAGTGACCCTATAGAGGGTTTTCAAGGAGAGGTTGGTGAGTTTGAACTGCCAACCTTGTGGTTCAAACTGACCCTGTAGTCCAGTGCTTTATCCTACAGTGCCATACCAGGATCTTCCTGGCTTTTTTCTTAACAACACAATTTTCATGAAAATTGTTTATAAAACTCCTCTGCATTTATTCTGTGTCCTTTGGGAATATCTGTCAAGATTACCTCTTGGGAATCCCAAAAAAGAGTATAATCTTCTGAGCTGACCTTGAGTTCAATGTATTGATTAAATCTTTCCTTTGAAGGCATCCTAATAAGACTAAGTAAAACAGGTATTTTACTGAGAGAACTTGTCTCAAATCATCCACTAATCTCAGAAACGTTCAGAAATGTCTTATTTGTAATAATCCTACGCATGTAGGAACTGGAACATGAATAGCAGTACTTTTTTTTTTAATGTATTATTGTGAATTATATGATAGTTTACATGGGAGAACTTTAGTTTTACATTCATTCTATTGTATATCATTTCATTGCCATGGTT
>NW_006408831.1:2129066-2155831 GCF_000296735.1 Chrysochloris asiatica
CCACCATCTTGTTTGTTCTCTATAGCAGTCCTTTTTGACTTACCTTTGTCCACACAATGAAATACTACAGAGCTATAAAGAATAATGAGTTCTCAAACACCCTATAACATAGATAAATCTGGAGAATATTATATTAAGGAAATAAATCAATCACAAAAGGACAAATATTATATGATCTAACTTTTATAAAAAGACAGAAATATGTAGGTATACATTAAGAAAATGATGGTCTTTGGTGGTTATCAGCAGTGGGAGGAGGAGAGAGAAAGAATAATTTTCTAGATAGTAGTCTTTTTAAATTTTTTATGGTGGGAAAGGTAATGCTGAATATGGGTCAAACTTGCACAACTTGACCAAGGTAAATGATGACACTAAAAAGCTTATAGAAAGAAGGGACATTTTTTATAAGTGCTACAACATATACAATTTTGTAACAATAGCAATAATGACTAAAAATATGTGTACAGTTAAATCAAACCAAACCTACTGCCATCAAGTTGATTTTGACTCAGCAACCCTATTGGACAGAGTAGAAGTGCCCCATAGAGTTTCCACATCCTTTTCTGGAAGAGTGACTGGTGGATTTGAACTGCCAACCTTTTGGTTTACAGCTGAGCACTTAACCACTGTGCCTCCAGGACTCCTTTTATGTGTGTGGTTAACCAGGTAGATATGTATGCATGTATATGTGTAGGAAGGCATATGTTGTAAGTATGTGAGTGTGCATGTATAGGAGTATCTATAGGCATATGTATATACATGTTTGTGTGGGCTGCATATTGTTGTTGTTGTGCCATCGAGTTAGTGCCAACCCATAGAGACCTTATGCACAGCATAACAAAACAGTGCCCAATCCCGGGCCAGCCTCACTACTATTGCCACGCTTGAGTCCATGAATGCTGCCACTTGGCCAATCCATCTCGTTAGGGGTCTTTCTCTTTTTCTCTGACCCTCCACCTTACCAAACATGATATTTTTCTCCAGTGACTGGTCCCTCCTGACAATATGTCCAAAGTTTGGCCATCTTGGCCTCCATGGAGCACTCTGGCTGCACTTCTTCCAAAACGGATCTATTGGTTCTTTTGGCAGCCCATGGCACTTTCAATATTCTCCTCCAATACCATAACTCAAAAGCATCAGTTCTTCTATGGTCTTCCTTATTCACTGTCCAGCTTTTGCATGTATATATTCGTTGGATATATATTCATGTTTATAATAACCCTAAGGGGCAAAGTTACAGATAATTCCAATATATAACCAAACACCTTGTGGGATTGGTTTACTGGATTTGACATGGGACAACTTGGTTAATTCATGTAACCTAGTTTATAGAGTCTATGCCCAATATTCTAGTTTAGTAAGTAGCATCTGGCATCTTAAAATTTTGTAAGCAGCCATCTAAGATACAACTATTGGTGTCTGCTTATCTGGAGTACAAGAGAAAGAAAGGAACGAAACATTCAAAGCAAAAATAACTACTCTATGGAGTCCTGGTGTGATGCCATAGGATAAGCTTTGGAACTTAAGGTCGGTTTGAACAACAAGGTTGGAGGTTCAAGCTTACCAGCCACTCCTTGGAAACCCTATACAGGGTTGCTGAGTAGGAACAGACTTGATGACACTTAATAACAACAACAACATAAGACTGATAACCCATTCACGGCCTAACCTAGCCTGACCAGAAGAACTAGATCATGCCTGACTACCACTAACATTCTGAGAAGGACATGATAAATGGCCCCATGCAGAATGGGAGAAAAATGTAGAACAAAATTGAAATTAACAAACAAGGTCAGACTTACTGGGCCAATAGAGACTAAAGGAATCCCTGTGATTGTTGCCCTGAGACATTTTTTTAAACTTGGAATTGAAACCACTGAAACTGGAACTTGGAACATAGAAGCCACCTTTCAGCTAAATAATAGATTAATTAATAAAATAAACAATATCACCAGTGTAACAAAAAGGATTGGTTAACATTCACCCATATCAGGAGGTAGCATATGATCAAGAATCCATGATACTGAAGGATGAAATTCAAGCTACACTGAAGGTACTGGTGAAAAACAAGGTTCCAGATAAATGCAACACTGGAAGTACTCACTCGTCCATGCCGAGATATTTGATAAACAGTTGCCTGCATAACCAACTGGAAGAGATCCATGTTTGTGCCTATTCCAAAGAAAGGTGATCTTGATCCAACAGAATGTGGAAATTATCATACAATGTCACTAATATCACATGTAAATAAAATTTTGCTGAAGATAATTCAAAAATGGTTGCAGCAGTACATTGACAGGGAGATTCCAAAATTCAAGCTGGATTCAGAAGAGGACATGGATCTAGAGATACCATTGCTGATGTCAGATGGATCTTGGATGAAAGCAAAGAAGATCAGAAAGATGCTTACTTGTGTTTTATTGACTATGCAGACATTTGACTCTGTGAATCACAACAAAGCATGGGAATTCCAGAACACTTAATTGTGCTCATGAGGAACCTGTAGATGGCAGTTGAACAGAAAAAGGGGATATTGCATAGTTTGAAACCAGGAAAGATAATATTTCACTGCTATTCATAAGGTTTTCAGGGACCAATGCCTCAGAAAGAGGACCACCTATTCAGCTTTCTTCCTAGTCTGGTCTTAGTCTGGAGATTCCGCTAAAAACTCTCCACCATAGGTGAGCTTGCTGATATTTAAATTGCTTGCTGATATTTACAGCAAAATGTACACCAAATTGATCAATATGTGGGGCATGAAGCTGTAGCCCTTGGATATGTGTGAAAGCAGGCTGGAGGAAGACGATTCCTGTGCCATTCATTCCCTGCTGCTGAAAAAGTGTGTAAAAAGAGGTCTAGAACCTATCTTAAATCCTGGAATTGTTTTCCACTTTTCCCCAATCCTGGCATGGCTTTGTAAGCTCCCATTCTCTCTCACTTGGGAGACTGAAGGAGGCTCTTAAGACTAATTGAATGATACAAAGCTCTCTACTAACTAAATTGAGTCTTGGTTTTAAAAGAATTGTGCTTGGATTAAAAAGGGAAATTTAACAGACATAAATTTAAATTTTCTCTTAACGTAAAAGGAATTCAACTGCTAACAGAAAGGTTAGAATTTCAAATCAACCAAAAGACACCTTGGAAGAAAGGGTTAGCAATTTACTTCAGAAAAATTAGCCACTGAAAACCTTATGGAGCACAGTTCTACACACATAAATTGCCACGAATTGGAATCAACTTGATAGTAACTTTCTTTTAAAATTAACTTTAAAATGTTGGCTTCCATGATTTTATTTTCTAAGAACAATAAAATTATTGTTCTCCATGATATAATGGGTACCTAAGGAGCTCTGGTAGCATAGTGGTTATGAATAGGGCTGCGAACCTTAAGGTCAGCGGTTCGAAATTACCAGCCGCTCCGTGGGAGAAAGATGAGGCTTTCTACTCCCGTAAGGATTTACACCCTCGGAAACCCTGTACAGGGTCGCTATGGGTCGGAACCGACTCGACGGCACTTAACAACAACAACAAAAAAGAAGTACCTTCTTAATAGGTCATTTTAAATTGTAGTCAATTTCAGAGATCTTAATCAGTGTAGGGGGTCTTGGTGTGGCACTGCGGGTTAATGCGCTGGATTGCAAGGTCGGTTTGACCGGCAAGGTTGACTATTCAAGCTCATCAACCCACTCCTCAGAAACCCTATCCAGGGTCATTATGAGTTGGAACCGATTCGATGGCACTTAACAACAATGAAAACAATCACTTTAGAGCATTTGTCACTGCAGCTATTGAACAGTAATGACAGTGGCATGTCTTTTCAGGGTTTGGAAAGGAACTCTTTGAGTCTGATCTTGACAGAATCATGGACCATGTTGAAGCTGCCATGGATATGGTGCCTGTCTTAAAAAAAGCTGACATCATCAACATTGTCAATGGTCCGATCACTTATTCTCCTGACATTCTTCCTATGGTGGGACCCCACCAAGGGGTCCAAAACTACTGGGTGGCTATCGGATTTGGGTGAGTACTTCTGTGTAATTAAACATTTATTATAGTCATGTATTTTAAATAATTCCTATCCCATAGTCTCCAAAAGGGAAAAGGTGGGATGATGAGCATTTTCTCCCTTTTATGACCGTTGAAATGTGCTTTAAAAATTTTTTTTTAATTTTTCAGTCTTAAAACCCTGACCATGGAATGGTTTAATTAATCACTTTTATAGGTTTTAAAGAAGTGATTTCTTGGAAAATACTCTTTGCATATTTATTTCCTGCCAGTTCCATTATTCAAATATCTTCTCATGCTGTGTGGATCAATTTGCCTCAATTTCACAAGATGTTTTCATGACACAGTGTGACAAAGATATTTCAAAATATCTAATGTTCTATATATCTGATGCATTTTTCATCATAATTTATGTTTGTCCAATATGATTTGTTTCTTTCTATATTTTATTCCATTGCCCCTTTGGTGTTTCATTCCTAATATTTGTCGTATTAATTTGGTGAATAGTGATGTCAAGCTCACTTTGCTATCACATCACAACTTCTAATATTCTACTTTGCTTCCCCATTTTATTCTGCTTGTATTTAGTAATTACAAGCTTCATGCCAGGCCTAGACTTCTGGTGTGACATTGTAGGGTCAGCACAGGACTGCAAACCACAAGGTTGACAGTTCAAAACCACCAGCTGCTCCTTGGAAACCCTATACAGGATCACTATGAGTCGGAACTGACTCGATGGCTCTTAACAACAACAACAGCAACTGCCAGGCTTAGTGGTAGATAGTGGGCCACAACTGTGACGTACAGACCAAATGCAAAGATCTGACCAGAGATAGCAATGCTAGTTAGTGTGCTAGTCTACCAAAATAATAGAGCTACTAGTGATCTGAACTAAGGTAGGGACTTAGAGATAGCTAGAAAATAAACATTGATTGAATTTAATCAATGATTTATTCGATAGGGTGTTTGAGAGAGAGAGATAAAAATAGCAATGATACCCAACTTTCTAACTAATTTGATGCTGAGCCCCCTCTGGGAACTTAAGAGAAGTTATGGTGTGGAAGAGGAACTCTGGTAGCATAGTGGGTTATGAGTTGGGCTGCTAACCACAAGGTCAGCAGTTGGAATCTACCAGTTGCTCCACAGGAGAAAGCTGAGGTTTATCTGCTGCCTTAAAGATTCACAGCCACAGAAACCCTATATTGGGTCTCTATGAGTTGGAACTTATTCCATGGCACACAACCACCACCAGCACCATGGTGTGAAGGAAGAACCAGCATTGTAATGAGTTCTTGTTTTTAAAGGGTTGGGGTTGAAGGGTCTAGGTCACTGAGATGTCCAGGGGAGAAAAGGGGTGTTATAGGACTGGAAGGTACAATGTAATTGAAGTCTTTAGCAGTCACTCGGCTCTAGAAGTAGAGTTCTACTACTCATCTGTTGGTTTGTCTTAATATGATGGCCGGTGGGTGGCTGTGTATTGGAAGCTCTGCCACTGGTATTTTGAATGCCAGTATAGTCACCCATGGGGGCAGGTTTCAGTGGAGCTTCCAGACTAAGACAGTCTAGGAAGTGAGAGCGATAGCCCACTTTTGAATGGTTAGTCACTGAAAACCTTATGACTAGCAATAGAACATTGTCTGATATAGTGCTGGAAGATGAGTCCCTCGGGTGGGAAGGCACTCAAAATAGGACTGAGGAAGAGCTGCCTCCTTAAAGTATGGTACTGTAGGATCGGCACTGGACTGTGAACCACAAGGTTGGCAGTTCAAACCCACCAGCTGCTCCTTGGAAACCCTATACAGGGTGTATAGTTGACCTCAATGGTATGTATGGAGCAAAGCTTTCAAGACCTTTATTTACTGATGGAACACACCTCAATATGAGAAGAAACAGCTGCAAACATTCATAATATTAAGAATGTGGAACGTATAGATATGAATGCAGTAATATTGGAAGTCATCAAAAATGAAATGGAACACATAAAGATTGATACCCTATGCATTCATGAGCTGAAATGGACAGGTATTGGTTACAAAACTTGCCCAAAGTCACACAGCTAAAAGTGGCAGAACCAGAGTACTACTAAGACCTCTCGTATTCCATGCTTTTATAATTTTAGCTGTTAAGTCAATGTGTCATAACACTCAATGGTATGGCATTATTTAAACATATACGAGGGTGAATCAAAATTTATCCGCACTCTGGCTGTAGAATTTATTTTAATCAACTTTTAGAAAAGATGAATACGTTAGTTTTTGACATAATCTCCTTGCTTTTCGATGCACTTTTTCCATCTGTCAACAAACTTTCGTATTCCCTTATTAAATACTGTTTTAGGCAGAGCTGTGATTCACGAATGCACCACTGTCTTCATTTCTTCATCAGAGGTGAATCTTTGCCCTTGAAGGGCTGCTTTCAGGGGACCAAACCGGTGAAAGTCTGATGGAGCTAGATAAGGACTATAGGGAGGATGCTTTAACACCTGAAAATGAAGTTTTTGCAGAGTGTCAACAGTGTGGGCAGAGGTGTGTGGACGTGCATTGCCATGCAAGGTCACAATGCCCTTGGATAGTAGTCCTCTGCTTTTAGTCTGAAATTTAGGCTTCAGCTCCTTAGTAAGCATCTTACTGTAACAAGCACTGTTGATTGTTAAACAACTTGCCCTGTTAGTGTTCCAATACTGGCCCTTGAGGATCCCAGAAATCTGTAAACATCAATTCTCCAGCTTGAGGTTGACATTTGAACTTTTTCTTGGTTGGCAATTGAGGATGTTTCTATTCCATATTCTGCCATTTACACTCAGGCTTATAGTGATGAATCCATGTCTCATCATCAGTAATGATTTTTTTTTTTTTTAGAAGAAACTTTTACCTTCCTTCTAGTATCAGTCCAAATTGTGTTTGCAGATGTCCAAACACTATTGTTTATGCTCTTCCATGAGCTGTTTCAGTACCCATCTTGTACAATTAGACAATCCCAATTTTATTCTTTTATTCCTAGTAATAAATCCATATAACTTGGGTTCCAAGATTCCATAAAGCAAATAACAGCAAAGGCCAAACTCCTTTTTGTCACACACTTTGTTTAGTTCACCCACTTACTTTTTCTCCAGTCACTTATTGATTGTTTTTCCTACTCCAACCTCACCGTACTTTTTTTAAAAAAAGTTTTTATTGTGAATTATGTGTTAGTTTACATGGAAGAACATTATCTTTACATTCATCCTATCATATTTCATTTCATTGCAATGATTACAATCCCCTGCATGCATCATCAACCAACCAAAGGGTACACCCCGCAAGCCTGCACCCCGGCCACCAGCACACAGCCCCTCTCCCTCCCTGAGTCCAGAGTCCCCAGCCACTCCTTCTCTCTCCACATAATCCTCTCTGCCTCCATCCCTGGTGTCACTACTTCCCTGGACAAGGTCCCGCACTTTGCTTTTTTCCCTTGATGGTTCCAGGTATCTCCGCTCCTGGACTGCAAAATCAGCCACTTCCCTCCTTTTTACAAAATGTTTACATTTACCTTTCCAACACTCACTGTCAGACCTGATATCAATCATTCCCTATTAAACCACAGAAGTCTTATCCCCCTCACCTTTTATCAGCCCCATCCAGACAGGTTAGAAACAACTCAGTGGAGATTCTACCTTTCCCCGTACCCTCTGGAACTAGTTTTCCTATTGAAAGCTTGTAAGTCAGTCACTTCTTGCCTTTGTAGCCCCTCATTTTGGGTAGCCAATGTCTAAGTTTTCCATCCTTGTCAACCCTATGTACCAAGGGGGTGGGAATGATTGCTCCTTTGTCATACTGCATCCACAAGCATAGGTCAAGTTCATCCACTTGTATTGGGTTGTTCTTATTTTCCTCTTCTTTCTTCCTCTAGTCGTATTCTGATCATCCAGCCATTGATGAAAGGTCAAATGGGTACTATCTGCAAGTGTGGGTGTTCCTGTGCTTCTCCCCTCACTTCATATCAGCAGGATGCTTTACTCTCCACTCTAGTCCTCTGGGGCCATGTCCTTGCCCCTGGGCCCAAGAGTCCCCAGGTCTCCTCATACTGCTGGTTAACCAGCTCTCAATCCAGGTTAACAGGAGTCTGCTGAATGTGGTCGGACTTAGTTCACAACTTAATTGCTGTTCCCACCCCCTTCCCCTTATTGGTGACCAGCGTGGTCAGCAGCAAGACCACATGCCTTCATGTGTATCCCACTTGAGTTTCAGTCTTGTCTTGGAAGGTGGTTTGCCTTGAGGGGACCTGACCACTTGCTTTGATGGCTCCCAGGGGACCCACTTGCTTGTTCTTGTAGTAGTCATTTGGACTGCTGTTATTGCTTATGATTTTTCCTGCTGGTCTTTCTTTCAAGAAGTACCTTCTGTTCTTCTAGCTGCTCCAGGCTGGTCTGCTTGTCCTTTCTAGTGGAAATTTCCCACCTCAGAAGATTCTGGGTGGGAATCAGGATTCTACCTATGGTCTTCGTGCAAACTTTTTGAAACCCAAGTCTGTCATGGATTATTTCATAGGCAGAGTCATGACTGATTTGCCATTGATTTGACACATAATCCATTGTCACTCGTGTATTCGACAGAATAATTTCACATACACGCTTAATGTTGTCATCAACCATAGATAGGGACAGGTGTTTTAATATAACCATAGTGCGGATGATTTTTGACTCATTCTTATAATTTGCTAATGATTAGAGAGCAAAGTTTGTAAAAGATTTAATTCTGAAAAACAAATTAGATTTGATTCAGGATTACTCCCAAATTACAGCACTCTACTCCATTTGCTACTCCATTATCTTTACCTCCATCCTATCGTATTTCGTTTCATTGCAGTGATTACAATCCCCTGCATGCATCATCAACCAACCAAAGGGTACACCCCGCATTGTTAAGGAAAAATCTAGAGAGGCAACAGCTGCTGCTGGTGATTGTGTGTAACTGAGTCAGTTCCAACTCATAGCAACCCTCTATAGGGTTTTAGCGGCCGTAAATCTTTACAGGAGCCGAAAGCCTCATCTTTCTCCCACGGAACAGCTGGTAGTTTCGAACTGCTGACTGTGAGATTAGCAGCCCGATTTGTAATCACTATGCTACCAGAGCTTCTTATATAGTTTCTTTATATAGTTTCAAGTATTATAAACAGTAGCTATAGCTCTCAGTTGGAACTGACTAGATGGCACTTCACAACAATAACAACATAGCCCTCACTAATGGCAACTATTTTGTCATGGACTCAGTTAAATAAATGTGATGCTTCTTATAAACATTATTAAGCACAGTCTTAATTTCTCTTGCCTTCTTGAAATGTAGAATGATTGTGAATAATTTGGTGGTCCTGTTTCTTTTTTAAAAAAACTGCACAGAGAAGTACAAGTATAAATTGATGCTTTTTTTTTTCTTCTTGCTATTTTTCTAGCAAAGCTAGGCATTTATTTCTACAAAAGAGCAAAACTAGAATCTTGTTGAGGGAAAAATTAGTTAGTCTAAGGTCTTCCCAAGTCCTGGTGTGGTGCTGTGGTTTCATGTGCTGGACTTCAAGATCGGTTTGAACTACAAGTTCGGTGGTTCAAGCTCACCAGTCACTCCTCAGAAACCCTATATAGGATCGCTACAAATTGGTATCAACTTGACAGCACTTAACAACAACAACAACCTTTTGGAAGTTAGCATCCTGGTTGTTAAGTTGCTGTGGTTTTGTGCACTGGATTTTCTTGCAACTTGATGATGGTTTATTTTCCTTTTCTTGGTTCTCCCCTTAAGAGTCCCTGCTCATCCAACCCCTCAGGAGCTACTCTTGACTTTGTGTGTGTGTTATAGTTTAATATCCATCTTACACAGACAGTTGAAAAATCTGTCTTCAATTTGCAAGTACCTTGGATTTAAGGCACTGGTTTGTTAGAAATCTCTATCATTTTTTAAAATGTTTTTATTGTGAATTCAGTGATAGTTTACATGGGAGAACATCAGCTTTACACTCATCCTATTCATTGGATAAGAGTGAGTGGGTAGGACTACCCAAGGCCAATGTAAAATTGTAATCCCCTCTTTCTCATAGCAAGAAGCCTTTATCTGCTACAATCATGTTTTTGGTTCTAAAGCTACCAAAATAAGCCCACCTTCCCACCAAGTGACCCATGAGTTACAAATACAGGAGCCAATATATCTTTTCACCTCCTCCCCATAGGTCTCTGGGGAAGGGCCTCCATGTCTGGATGCGTCTAAGTTTCTTGCTGGAGGAGGTTCAAGCTAAACTGACTCAGAAAAAAAAAAAAAAAAATGGATGCTCCATTCCAAAGTGCATACATTTCTTCCACAAAGTCTCCTATTAGTCAGCACAATCATATTTCAAAAGGGCTAATGAAGTATTAACCACTCCTAGAGAGGTGGTGTACTGCCTTTCACTAACCTAAACTGAGTGTTCTTTCTGGCTAAGAGTCGTAGGCTAGTTTGAAAGTAGGCATCTCTTGAAACTGTCAAACCAAACAAGCTATTGAATTGGGTAGGTGTCATTTGGATATTTAAAAATGTAATTTTTGAGAAAAAAAAATGTATGCCATAAGGATTATGTTAATCATGCATTCTAAATAACATAGAGCACTTGTACTTTTAGGCCTTGCAAAATATTTGGACAAATGTCATTATTTGATAATGACATGTGTTTGTAATAGAACGTTTATCTCTATATTTGAAAGCTATGGCATAATTCACGCTGGAGGGGTAGGGAAATATCTCAGTGACTGGATCCTGCATGGAGAACCTCCTTTTGATCTGATAGAATTGGATCCCAATCGCTATGGAAAATGGACAACAGCTCAGTACACTGAGACCAAAGCAAGAGAGTCATACGGATTCAACAATATTGGTAAAGTACAAATTTACCATTGTCTTGGAAAACATGCTATTGGGATTCATTTGATGGCAGTGGGTTTGTTTTGTTGTTGTTGTTTCTTTGGGTTTTCAGTATAAATAACAGCTTTGTCTTTTGCATAAATTCAGTACCTATGACTATGCTTGTGGAATTGAAATACTATATTTTTCATCTCTGACTCCTTCTAAAGTGTTTTGATGATATGCTATTGAGAATATGGGCTATCCATTTTCAGTTGGTTATCCTAAAGAAGAACGGTTTGCTGGGAGGCCAACTCAGCGAGTCAGTGGGCTCTACGATACCCTGAAATCTAAGTGTTCCATGGGGTTCCATGCAGGCTGGGAGCAGCCACACTGGTTCTACAAACCAGGACAAGACACTCAGTACAAGTAAGTGAAGGACAACTTGGCTGAATGGGCCTGAAGGGAAATCAGAGAAGTGCTCGTTTCACCTTATGATAAGGAGCCTTGAGCCTTTGCTACAAAAACTATTATTTGACACTGACTAACACCTAGAACCATGGAGAAGGATATCATGTTTGGTAAGGTGGAGGGTCAGAGAAAAAGAGGAAGACCCCCAGCGAGATGGATTGGCCAAGTGGCAGCATCAATGGGCTCAAGCGTGGCAACGATAGTGAGGTTGGCCCAGGATCGGGCAGTGTTTCATTTTGCTGTGCATAAGGTTGCTATGAGTCAGTACCAACTCGATGGCATCTAACAACAACAATAATAGCACCTAGGACACCACTGGTCCCCATCCCATTTGCTCCTGGTGTTCCTCCATGACCCAAGAGTCCTATGACAGCCCCAATGGGTCCTCTTCAGTGTGGCATTTACCAGAAGCTCAGAGGAGACCTCTCCACCCACCCAAATCCCCACATGACTTTTAAAGGTGGTATAGAATGCTTGGCAGAATCACATACTATACAACCACAAAATGAAAAGTGTCTGAACTTTTCCAGGTTTCTAATTATCATATGATAACTCAGAGCATTCTATGCTTTCGAATGTATGTGCACTAAAAAATGAAAATTATATGCACAGTTGATAAATTAGAGAAAAAGTTCATTTGCTTTGCATTTCTAGTTAAGCATAAGCATAGAACATCCCACAGAAACAATCCTCTGAATTCTTTTAAACTGCTACATGTTGTAGAATTTGGGATTAATAGTGCTTATATATATATATTATCATGGGAACCCATAACCCACCAGTAAACAAATAGTAAATCACGAAATTCAGTTACCATTGTTGGGCTATCATTTAGTTATTTAACCAGGTTTTGATGTCTATGTAAGGCAAGGTCTAATGGTTTAAAGTCTAGTAAAGGGCAGGTTGTTGATTAATGAATTTAGTCTGTGGAGACAGTCAACACAGATTTTGTCTTTTTTCATGGCAAAATTTTGGCTTGTTTTTTTTAAATGACTCAGATAAATTCCAGATCTGCCCTTTACCTTGTATTGTGTGGAGCTGGCCTAAGTATCTTCTACAAACATTTTAATAATTCTTAATAATTAAACTACAGAAAACTCAGTTTGCAAACTTAGTATTGTACTCTAAAATGAAAATATATTAGAAGGGCAGTTTGTAAGGCAGAAAGGACTTCTATTCTCTGCCCAGCTCTATTATGAATTCAAAAGTCTTGGCAATCATTTTGTCTTTTCTCTGAAAAAATGAAGATGTTGGACCAGAACCTTGCTTATTCAAGTGTGGCCCAATATTCATGGGCATCACCTGGGAGTCTATTAAAAAGCACTTTAGCAGGCCCCACCTGAGACCTGCTGAATTAGCACCTGCATTTTAGCAAATGAAACAGATCTATATGGGCATTAAAGCTTGAGAGGAGTACTGGTGTGATGCTGTAGGATAATCACTGGTTGGCGGTTCAAAACCACCAGCTGCTCCTTGGAAACCCTATTCAAGGTGGCTATGAGTCAGAACCGACTTGATGGCAATTAACAATCAGAAAAGTTTAAACACTGGACTAGATAGGTGGGTCAAAGTCCTGGCTGCATACTAGTATCATTTGTGGTACTCTACCCCCCATATTTGGATTTAATTTGTCTGCAGCTGGAGAAAGATATGGCGGTCTGCTTCTGTAAAGGTTACAGCCTTGGAAGCCCTATGGGAAGTCCTGCTCTATCTTGGAGTTGCTCATGTGGCAGAGTTGATTCAACAGCAACTGGTACAGACCCAGCTATTAGTATTTAAAACAAAAAACAAAAAAACACTCTCCAGGTAACTCTAGTATGTAACCAGGGTTGAAAACCACTAGACTGGATAACTTCTTAAGTTCCATTCCAGATCTGAGAGTCCATGTGTTCTATCTTCTTTTCTAGTTAATTAATACTTATTCACTATGACAGGGGTCAAACAAAGGGATAGATGAGTAACTTAAAGGGCTAGATTCCAACATATGCGAATGATTTGCAGAACAGAATTTTAGACTGCGTACTGTGTTTCCAAATCAGAGTTTCAAGATGAACAGGGCTGTTTCAACTTTTCTATTCTGTAATTTTCTGAAAATGAATGGCAGTTGTTTTCTGACATTAAACATTGTGTTTCAGGCCAAGTTTTCGCCGCACAAACTGGTTTGAGCCTGTGGGCTCTGAGTATAAACAAGTTATGCAAAGAGTAGGGGTGATTGACCTGTCCCCTTTTGGCAAATTTAACATCAAAGGCCAAGACTCTGTTAAACTGTTGGATCATCTCTTTGCAAATGTCATTCCAAAGGTAAACACAAGGTCCAGGATTGGGGCCTACTTAATTCTCCATCCTCTCATTAAAAAAAAAAAAAAAAATCAGTATTTTAGTCCACTGAATGATTTCTGCATGAACATTACACTCTCTCTTTAACTGACCAAGAAAATAGCTGATTTTTATATTTAAAATGTAATTGAGTTAATTATCTAACTTTATTTAGCTGTTTACAATGAAATAATCATTTAAATTGAGAACTTCAACACTAGGTTTAGTAGTTGTTGTTATGTGCCGTGCAGTCGGTTCTGATTCATAGTGACCCTGTACAAGGTTTCCGAGTCTTGTAAATTTTTACAGGAACAGAAAGCCTCATCTTTTCCCCTGGAACAGTTGGTAGTTTCAAACTACTGACCTTGCGGTTCGCAGCCCGATTCGTAACCAGTACGCTACCACAGCATCTTAGGTTTAGTAGAGTTACATGTAATTAGTAAATTGATTTAAATGATATGATTCAGATGTTTTCATTCTTATTTACATATATTAAAAGGACCCATAAGATATTGATTTCATCCTGAGGTAATTTTAACTTTATTTGTGTAGGTGGGTTTTACAAATATCAGTCACATGTTAACACCGAAAGGTCGAGTGTATGCTGAGTTGACAGTTTCTCACCAGTCTCCTGGGGAGTTTCTATTAATAACTGGTTCAGGATCAGAACTTCATGATCTTAGGTAAGCACTTAGCTAATAAAATTTTGTATATATTATATATTGACTCAATCTTACTGGAGCTATCTCTTTTATCACTCTTTAGAAGTACAAGTTTAATTCTTAAAACCCACAGCCACTGAGTTTATTCTCACTCATAAGGACCCTGTAAGGGAAAGCGGAACTGCCCAGAGGGTTCCCAAGCAGCCTGCCACATTGTTCTCCCACAGACCAGCTGGTGGGTTCAAACAGCTGACCTTTCAGTGAGCAGCCGAGAGCTTAACCACTGTGCCGCTGGGGCTCCTTCTTTGATTCTCAAACCTTATTTCAAATAAACTTCAGATAGAAAAACGTTTGAAGTGAGGGTCCTTTCCTTCCCCCTGCCAACCCTCCTCCCCAAGAAAGGTAATACACCCATAGAGTTTGCTGGCTCTCCATAAGATAAGCACTGAACTGTGAACCACAAGGTCTGTGGTTTGAGCTCACCAGCCACTCTGTGGGAGAAAGATAAGACTTTCTGCTCCCATGAAGATTTAAAAAGCCTAGGAAACCCCATACAAAGTCACTGTGAGTCGGAACCAACTCAGTGGCACATAACCACCACCATTTGTTACGTAGCATAGACGTGCCAGAACTACACTTATATATTACCTCAGTTCATTTTCTTAATGTTCTTTAATATTATTAATATGATTCCCATTTTCGGGTAAGGAAATTGATGTTGCAGTAACCTGCTTCTTGTTGTTATGTGCCGTGGAGTCGGTTCTGACTCATAGTGAGCCTGTACAGGGTTTCCGAGGCTGTAAATCTTTACTGGAGCAGAAAGCCTCATCTTTCTCCTGCGGAACAGCTGGTAATTTCGAACTGCTGACCTTTGCAGCCCGATTCTTAACCACTCCGCTACCAACCTGCTTAGTCCAGTCTTTTTTATTTGGATGCTCACTTTGGGTCTGCCTTCCTGAGTTAACTTTTCTTTGTGAAGCTTTCTTTTCTGGCCTTTGATGAACAGCTGGATCTAAATTGGTGGTCTACCAAGCTGAATCTTTGCACAGTCTTTAGTATACAAATGTTTGGAATATTGTTGATGTGTAATAAATGTTTTAATCTGACAAATCCTCACTCTAGTTTAAAATTACTCAAATTACATGTTTCAATCCAAGATGTACTAGGGACCATGTTAGTATCTTAACTTTGTGTAAATCCAGGCAAACATTTAGTAATAGACTTGAATAGCTCCAATTACTCCAGCATAGTAGGTGGGGTCCAATAACTCATCAAAATTTAGAAATTCATACTAGTCTTTAGACTTTTAAAATCAATCCCTTATGATTGTCAAAACAATTATAACGTGTTTTTATTATTTTTTTAAATAATATTTTATTATTAATATTATTAACCTTTAGCAGGGCAAGCATGTCTCCTGTGTACAGGTATTAGATTAAATTTGGGTTTAAATTAATTTTTGAAGATTGAATCATTAGTTTAAATGCAAAGGGCTATCACTATTTAAACAAATTGTAAGACAGAGCACCTTTAAATGGAAGGCTCCCCCATATTTACAAGTATTTTTAAAATAATTACTTAACATGTCAATGACTCAGTTTCCTTAGATATGAAAATTAGGTAGTTTTATTAAAATGACATTGTGGAGACTTTTCTGTAATTCGAGACATAGAGCATATCTTCAGCAGAAAGTGTATTTCCGTCTCCCCCATCCCCCACTTCTGGTTCAATATATCTATCCCAGATATATTGAATCAGAATCTACATTTTAACAAGATCCCCAGATAGTTCTTTTGTATACATCTGATTCAGTACATCTGGAGTGGAGATGCAAATTCTCAATCTTTCAAACCCAATTAAACCCCTTCTTGAAGTCCTGGATTTAACATAATGTTTATGACTGAAATGTAGATGGATCGAAGAAGAGGCAGTTAAAGGTGGATATAAGGTTGAAATTACAAACAAAACCGATGAGCTTGGAGTTCTTGGAGTTGCAGGGCCACATGCAAGAAAGGTCCTTCAGAAACTCACCTCTGAAGATCTTAGTGATGATGTCTTTAAATTTCTTCAAACCAAGTCCGTAAAGATTTCCAACATTCCTGTCACTGCTATTAGGATCTCTTATACTGGTAAGTGAATTGCAACGATGGGGTCAGATATGGTAAAGGTTATGAGGATGGCACAGGACCAGACGGTGTTTCATTCTTTCATACATTGGGAAACCATGACTTGAAATTGACTTGATAGCACCTAACAACAGCAACATATTGGTAAGCATTGGGGGACAACTTAGAGTAAGTTTCTAAAATTGATTAAGAAGCTGCACGCATTTGCACATTCACTTTTGTCAATATACTTTGAAAGAAGATTCCTACTGACCATCTCTTATGGCAAGCCTATCTATTTACTTCTAGTCTGTAAAAGCAGTTCCATAAATCTCCTGTTGGTGATTCATTTTCATACTTGCCTATTATTTGAAAGGGTAGGTAAGAAAGTGGGAAAATGTGGGCTGTTGGGATAGTTGGAAGGATGACGGAAGAGTTAGGTCATCTGACACTAATTGTAATATTCAAGTTGGCCTCCCATAAAACTCTTATCAGTCTCTTTCTTAAGTCATTATCACTATTCATTTTCCCTTCAACACTGCTTTAGGGAAGTGTTCATATATTGCCCTACATGGCACGCAGTAAGTATTTGATACAGAGATGGACAAATGCTCTTCAGTTTCCCTTCTAATTTCCTGGAGACCTCCTTGTCCCTTTATGAGAAGAGTACCTGGTGCTCAAGCATCCATCCAACAATTCCATATTGCACAGGTTCTGACAGTGTCCTGGAAAAAAGATTACCACCAGCCCTCAATGTTGGGGAAGAAAAACATTATAATGTTTTCCAGGCCTTGCCCTACCCAATCCCAGAAAAGTGGCATCTAGAATAAAAAATAAGTAGGACTGTTTGGGCTGCATTTCATTTCCTTTGATTTTTTTTTTTTTAACCCCCCACAGCTCTAATGGTGGATGAAATGATTAGCAGGGATGAAGTGGGGGATGGGAGAAGTCACAGACTATGGTTGTCCCACAAATGAAGATAATTGTCAATTGATTATATTTTCAATCCTAGTGATTTGGGGACAAGGGGTTTGGGGTTAGGGTATCTAAACCTATTGTCATGAAAAACTATGCTACTATGCTAACTATGTGCCTGACATTGTTGTCCCTGAAAATATAGTCGAGCCTCATTTTGAAGCTGGGCTCAAGGATGGAGATTAACTCTTACACTGTGGTCTTTATGTATGGTTAAAACTGACCTGTGTACAGCCCTCTGTAAGAGTCAAGATTGGGCACAAACGTATCCGGGATAGAACAGGTTTCTTTTCAGAGGAATTTTTGTGCATCTTTTTGGAAAGGAGTCTTTTAAAAACTGGCAATGTCTGTGTTGCATAAATAGACTCTCTCCTGCTTTTATATATTTTAACTAATGCTTTTTAGACCAAGTGATCATTGTTCTTACTCTGGTGTGGCATCTCTGGGTTTATTTCAGGTGAGCTGGGTTGGGAGCTATACCACAGGCAAGAAGATTCTGCGGTGCTTTATGATGTTATCATGAATGCAGGCCAGGAGGAGGGAATTGACAATTTTGGAACCTATGCCATGAATGCCTTAAGACTGGAGAAAGCTTTCAGAGCCTGGGGGTCAGAGGTTTGAAATACTAGTATCTTCACTGGAATTTTATGGCTATTGTGGGTATTATATGAGGGCTGGTTTGAATTGCATTAATGTTGCCTCTGGCTGTAGGTGAAATTATGTATTATTAGATAACTTTCTTTAATCGTGAAAAGAGCTTTTCCTCCTCCCAGTTGAAAGTTCAGTAAAATTGTGACATGGTGTTTTTTCTATCTGAATTCCTCCTTTTGGCAAATAGCCTTGGACAGCTGTCTTTCTGTGCTTGGAGCAGGGAGCCTGCCTACCCAGACCACCTTTCAAATTCTCTCCCCTCCTCTGTCATGTGGTGACGATGATTATGTACCATGGAGTCGGGTCCAACTCATAGCGACCTTGTATAAGGTTTCCATGGCTGTAAATCTTCACAGGAGCAGAAAGCCTCATCTTTCTCCTGTGGTACAGCTGATAGTTTCAAACTGCTGATGGATGGTGAGGTTATCAGCCCAATTCGTAATCATGACGTCACCAGAGCTCCTTCCTCTGTCATGTAGCTACCCTCATTTTCTTCTTATCTTGCAACTTTTGGAGAATTAACAACTCAGGGGCAGAGGTGGTGTTCCAGGATGTGTTGGTAGCTGTCTTCCATTATTAATAATTAATATTGGTAACTTGTTGTTGTTAAGAGCTGTTGAGTCAGTTCTGACTCATAGTGACCCTGTATAAGGTTTCCAAGGAGCAGCTGGTGAGCTTGAACTGCCGACCTTATGGTTCAAACCAACCTTGTGGTCCAGTACGTTAACCCACAATGCCACACCAGGACTCCACTCTTGGAGTCCAATATTGGTAACGATGAGCTTCTATTTGGATAGTGCTTTCCTGTTTACACAGCATTTTCATGTGTACCATCTCATTTACCCTTTTGTCCCCCAAAAAGATAGTTCTCATTGTCTCTGTTTTCCACACAATCACATTGATTCATTCAGTGAGTGGCTTCCTCCAAATGCCACAGTAAGTGGCCAAATGGTGGTTCAAACCCTGTTCTCCTATTTCCTTTCCAATAGGCCAGGCCAGCTCTGGACCCAGATTCACTAGTTGTTGAAAGTCACTGAGGTTTTAGTTCTGAGGGATGAGATAAGGGATAGTGGGTAAGTATGGAGGTCAAAGTGGGGACTGTTGGGTCTGAATTTGTCTTCTAGCTAAGGAGCCCTGGTAGCATAGTGGTTATGGGTTGGGCTGCTAACCACAAGGTTAGTGGGTTCTAATCCATCAGGTACTGCATAGAAGAAAGATGAGGCTTTCTACTTCTGTAAAGATTTACAGCTTCAGATACCCTGTACAGGGTCGCTATGAATTGGAATCAACACCCTGGCACAGAACCACAGCACCATACTGGCTTTGTTGTTATGTGCCATCAAGTCAGTCTCTACCCATAATGACCCTGTATAGGGGTTCTGAGGAGTGGCTGGTGAGTTTGAACTGCCAACTGTGCAGTTTGAACCGACCTTGTGGTCAAGTGCTTATCCTACAGTGCCACCCCAGGACTCCTATGTGGTCTTAATCCTAAAGAACCTTCATTTCCTTTTCTATAAAGTGGGAATAATATTTATCTCTTGTTGTTGTTAAGTACTGTCGAGTCATTTCTGACTCGTGTTGTTGTTGTTAAGTGTCATCGAGTAGATTCTGACCCATAGTGACCCTGTATAGGGTTTCTGAGGAGCAGCTGGTGAGTTTGAACCGCTGACCTTGCAGTTCAGATGGCTTTGTAGTTTGGCGCATTAACCCACAGTGTCACACACCTAGTGACCCTCTATAGCCGTGCAATTCAAACCGACCTTTTCGTTGTATGCTTATCCTAAGCTGTCACACCAAGACTCCACTTAGAGACGTAAAGTGCCTAGCAAGGATTAACTAGTTGTTAAGTGCCGTCAAGTCGGTTCTTAAGCATAGCTACCCTGTATAGGGTTTCCAAGGAACAGCTGGTGAGCTTGTACCTTGCAGTTCAAGCTGACTTTGTAGTCCAGGGCATGAACCTTCAGTGCCACACCTGCATTTAATTGGCACCTGGGGAAGCATAGTGGTTTTGAAAGCCCCAGCTGGGCCCCTTGGGCATTTAACCTATGAGCAGAAGCAAGTGAGAGGGCTTTGAGGGAGAGAAAGCAACCTACTGGGATCAGTGAAGAGGAGGGCCCTGGGCAAGTTAATTCATCTTTAGGATACTTGTTTTATTAGGGATTCCCAAACGTACAGTTAGGACCTTTTATGAAGCTTTAAGTGCATGGTGTGGCACTGTAGAATAAGCACTAGACTATAGTCAGTTTGAACCTCAAGGTCGGCAGTTCAAACTCACCAGCCGCTCCTTGGAAACCCTATACAGGGTCGCTATGAGTCAGAACTGACCCACTGCACTTAGCAACAACAAGAAGTTAAAAACTGCTTTCCCATTCTGGAAATATGGAACACACGTATATGAATTCTTTTAATGCCCTTGCATCAGTTCCCAAATTCTGAGCTGAGATGTTTCCCATAGGGCATTGGTGGCTCACCTTCTGTCTAGGAGATGTGGGCCAATGCACTTCGCTGCAGCCACACTGTTGGTCATTGAAGGCTCGTGTGTTGCTATGAAGCTGAACAAGTTTCAGTGGAACTTCCAGAGTAAGACGGACTAGGAAAAAAGGCAACACGAAGTCACCATGAAGTGGTGACAGACTGATGGCAGCTAACAACAAAAGGGTTTGACAGGGACTTTTTGTACATTTTCCCATGGCTTTTAGTTTATTCTTATTTTTTATAAAGAAATGAAAGTAAGTCAATAGAGGACAGCTGGGTCCTGCACTCCCCAAGGACTGAAGCTGCAGACGGAGACCCTCGGGAGTTAGGCATTGCTACACCATTTTGTCTTCTGTTTTCTCGTCTCCCCTTGAGAGCGGTTTTCCTGAGGTCCCTTTGATTTCTCAGCAGTGCTGGAGAGCCCTCTAGTGTTATTGCAGCAGCCAGGCATCAGTGCTTTGTTTTTGTCCCGAGATATTTTGAAATTCTGAATAGATTAAAACTCTATATAATAATTTGTTGATATTTATTAAGAAACTTGAGATCAAATGTAGATCGTATAGAAATGTATGCTACTTATCTGGTTCATGCAAGTGCTGTGTTGTCTTTAAAATGTGAGTATTTTAAAATGGGGTTTAGACCAGTTCTCCATATCCTAATTTGGAGCAAAATGGAACATCAACAAAAAAATGAACAAACCTCACCTTTAATATTTGAGTTTATTCCCAAATATTAACTTTATCTCTGACTTGGAGTATATCTTAAAGACTCAAGTGTGTTTGAAAAATTTGAAATTAAACCTCTATTTCCCACCCCCCACCCTCCCCCCAATTCCTGGACTCTATAAAAGCAGTTTTTCTACCATCTGCTTTCCCTTTTAGTTATCCCAATTCTTGGGTAATTGTAAGATAAGTCAGCAACTTAATAACTTTAAAAATATACCTATGTAAACTCATTACATTAATGCACTAAAATAATCATGTTTCTGGAAGGGATTTTATTTTGTGGTATCTTCCAGATTTTTATCAAAATAAAATACCCATGAAACAAACTAAATTTTAGTAACCATGTTTTCTATGTTCGAATGACTGTGTTTGTTGAAAGGCTACAGTTGAATTTTGAATGAAAAAATTTATTTAAAGATTAGTCCTGAATTTTCTTTTGCCAGAATATATACAAAATAAGAATGTGCTTTCTTCCATCAGAAAAATAACATACATAAGTGATACTACTGAAATGATTTTTACTCATTTGAGATTAAAAATGTGTGTTTCTCTTTTAGATGAACTGTGATACAAATCCCTTGGAAGCTGGGCTGGAATATTTTGTAAAGTTAAATAAGGTATGTTTGTGTTCCAAAGTGTACTTGAAGAAAATCCTAAATTATGATGCTGCTTCATATAGATCCTTGCTTTAAAGTTCTTGTTTGGTTTGTTTTTAACCAAGTGTGTCTAGTTACAGCAAAGCTGGGTTGAATATAAATATAATTCAATTGCTTCATACTAATCTTTTGTTAAAATTTAATGATCAGTTCCAATTATTGAAGTGTGCTTATGGATGTAAAACAGCAGAATCTAGCATTTTAAAGGACTAACTCTAAATTCTAAGATAGAATTTCATAAGATTAAGATAATTATTGGTTATATTTCAGCTGTCATTCTTGTTAGGAATTGCACCAACTTGGCTGCATGTTACAGTAACTCCTGGTGTGTGAATTTGTACCTCAGTTAATCAAACAGACTGCATTCATTGACTCTCCCTAGTTGCCTCATAGCTTGAAGCAGATCCACCCATCTGCTTATTAAGCATCTTTGCTTGTAACTACAGCATCTGAGTGTAAACAAATGACACATTTCAAATATGTTCAGCATAAAATAGGGATTTACTAAAAAGTCAATGAGGCCCAAAGAATCATATGTGTTAGTAACAACCCAAAGTCCTCAGACAAGAAATATCAGCGTTACCTGGGAGAAACTCAAATTCTTAGGTCCCGCCCCAGAAATCAGAATCTCTTGTCATCAAACCAAGAGCTCTGTGTTTAACAAGCCCTGCAGGGCATTCTGATGCAGCTAAAGTTTGAGTAGTTCTCTCTCACATGATTCTGATGGAAAAGCAAATTATGGGGCCAACTGTGACAGCCCAGTGCATCTATACAAGCTCTATAACTGTAAATGAGGTTATCCCATTGTGCAAGTGCCACGGTATTATTGTGCTATCAAGTGGGTCTGATTCATGGCGATCCTATATAGGGTTTCTGAGAGCAACTAGTGGGTTTGAACTGCTGAACTTGCAGTTACCAGTCCAGTGCTTATCCTACAGTGTCACACCAGGGCTCAAGCAAGTGCCATGGAGTTATAATGGTGGTGGTGGTGATGGTGGTATACCGTGGAGTCGGTTCCAACTCATAGCGACCCTGTACAAGGTTTCCGAGGCTGTACATCTTTATGGGAGCAGAAAGCCTCATCTTTCTCCTGCGGAACAGCTGGTAGTTTCGAACTACTGAACTTGAGGTTAGCAGGCCGATTTGTAAGCACTACGCTACCAGAGCTCCTTAGAATTATTATAGAATTGCAGGTAATGTTAGCACTGAATGCTTAGAACAGTAGCTGCTCTCTGTTAGGATACATCTTGTTACTGCCTTTTTGTTGGTATTGATTGTTAGGAGTCCTTGTATGGCACTGTTGGATAAGCATGGGACTGCTAACCACAAGGTTGGCAGTTCAAATCTACCAGCTGCTTCTTAAAAAGTCCTATACAGGGTCGCTATGGATAGGAACAAATTCAATGGCACTTAACAACAACATTACTAGTGCCAGGTGTCTACTACCCCTCACAGCCTAGCTGACTCTTGGAAGTATATCACCAGGCCTTTCTTCTTAGTTTGTCTGAAGTTCCATTGAAACCTGTTGAGCATCATATCAGCAACACAAAAGCTTCCATTTACAATGGTTGTACATATGGTGCAGTAACCAGGAGTCGAACTGGGGTCTTGATTCCTGGCCAGTGCAACTCATTGGAAGGCATGCATTCTACCACTGAATGATCAATGCCTCCCTAGGGTACTTCTTGTTGTTAGGTGCCATGGAGTTGGTTCTGATGCATAGCGGCCCTAGGTACTAAAGGAAACACTGCCCTGTCCCATGCCATCCTCACAACGTTCCTATATGCTTGTGCCTATTGTTGGAGCCACTGTGTTACTCCATCTCACTAAGGGATTTCCTCTCTTTTTTAAAAAAAAAAAATTTTTTTGTGAATTATATGTTAGTTTACATGGGTGAACATTATCTTCACATTCATCCTATTGTATTTTGTTTCATTGCAATGATCACAATCCCCTGCTTGCATCATCCCCTGCCAGCCACAGTCCCTCTCCCTCCCTGAGTCCAAGTCCCCAGCCACTCCTTCTGCCTTCTGGACTGCAAAATCAGCCACTCCCCCCCTTTTGTTACCAAACATTTGCATTTACCTTTCCAACACTCACTGTGAGACCTGATAGCAATCATTCCCTATTGAACCACAGGAGTGGTTCAATATAACTGAAATATAACCAATAATTATCTCACCTTTTATCAACCCCATCCAGACAGGTTGGAAACAATTCACTGGAGAGTCTACATTTCCCTGTATCCTCTGGAGCTAGGTTTCCTATTGAAAGCTTGTAAGCCAATCACTTCTTGCCTCTGTAGTTCCCCCATTTTGGGTAGCCAATGTCTTAAGTTCCCCATCCCTGTCGACCCTGTGTACCAAGGGGGTGGGAATGATCCTCGCTGTAAAGATTTGTTTGCTCCTTTGTCATACTGCATCCACAAGCATAGGTCAAGTTCATTCTCTTGTAGTGGGTTATTCTTTCTTTTTTTTTGTTATTCCTCTTCTTTCTTCCTCTAGTCATGTTCTGATCATCTAGCCATTGATGCCAGGTCAAATGGGTACTATCTGCAAGTGTGGGTGTTCTTGTACATCTCCCCTCACTTCATATCAGCTGGATGCTTCACACTCTTTTGTAGTCCTCAGGGCCATGTCCCTCTCCCTGGGCCCAGGAGTACCCAGGTCTTGTCAATACAGGTTAACAGGAATCTACTGAATGTGGTAAGGAGCTCTGGTAGCGTAGTGGTTACCAGTCAGGCTGCGAACCGCAAGGTCAACAGTTCAAAACTACCAGCTGTTCCATGGGAGAAAGATGAGACTTTCTGCTCCCGTAAAGATTTACAGCCTCGGAAACCCTGTACAGGGTTGCTATGAGTCAGAACCGACTCCACGGCACATAACCACAACCACATTGAATGTGGTCGAACTTAGTTCACAACTTCATTGCTGTTTCTTCCCAAGTTCCCCTTATCGGTGACCAACGTGGTCAGCAGCAGGACCATATGCTGGTAGTGTATTCCATCTGAATTTCAGTCTTGGAAGGGGGTTTGCCTTGAGGGGACCTGACCACTTACTTTGATGGCTCCCTGGGGAACACTTTGTAGAGGGTCATCCTCTTTTGCATTGACCCTTTATTTTTTGTCCTTCTTCAGAGATTGGTCCCTGCTGGTTACAGTGTACTTGTTAAAATTCCAAATACAAACTGCCATATGTACTTAGGAACTAAAGGCAGTTTTCTGATCCAATGGAAATATGTAGACACAAGCATATGAACCAGTTTAAGGAAACTTTTATTTTTTTAAACATCTATCAATTACCAAATTCTGAGCTAAGATATTAACACAATACATGTATATTTTATTGTTATTAGGTTTTAGGAAATGGATTCTCCTAAAGGGTTTGAAAGGGAGTATCTTTTGGTACATTTTTTCATGCCTATTATTTTTATGATAAACCATCTGTCTCTAGACTAGAGTAAGCAGGTGCTTGGCATTCCAGCAGAACTTAGCAGCAGATTGCTACTTCTGATAACAGAAGTCTTCGTTTAGTTGTTTAAAATAAGGATAAAAATGATCTTTGGATAAAAGCTAAAGTTATATTGTTGGTCACCAGTAAGTTGACAGCTAAGTGAGTATTTTGCTTCAATATTTGAATGGTATTTTTTAGGAATAAGGCATAGAGAAATGATCTCTTCATATTAAAATTGGATTTTTAAAATTCCCTTTATAATTACAAGCAGGTGTGGATGATGTTTTTATTTGTTCTTTTGAATTATTTTAGTAACCAAGGCTCAACTTAAGAACTTACTTAGTTGCTTAATAGATCATCGTTTTGATTTGTGGTATGTTTTCCTGATTTCTGAACTGCCGATTCTTGTTCTAGGGTCATTGAGTTGCCACCTAAAGATTTCATCTGGGTGAAGGCCCGTGTAGCATAAGGGCCTGAACCTATGTGAGCCAGTGTTTTCCACTTAATGCTGATTCAGTTGGTAATTTGGTTTCAACCTTATCTAGTGATGCTTGTTAACTTTCCAAGACCCGTGATTTGGATCTAATCAACTTTATTTGGATCCTATTTGGTGGTTTCCCATCAATTTTGGTTCCTGAAAGCTTACAGATATTTCTAACTAAACTCTGAAACTTGGTAATTCAAGTTTGTGTCTGAAAATCAGAATATCACTCCAACTGGCTTCATCCAACATTTTAAAGAATAATAGAAGTCCATGTATCAGTTCCCAAGTTCTGAGCTAAGATGTTAATACTGTAAATCATGTATGTTTTATAGTATTAGGTTATAGGGGGTAAAAATCTTCTAAAGGGTGTTAAAGGGAGAATCTTTTTCTTCAAACTGCCAAATTTTAAGTTAGTAAATCAAAAAAGAAAGAAAGAAACACACCCCCATCCCCAAATAAAAACAGAATCCATTGCCAAAGAATTGATTCCAACTTACAGAGACCCTATATAGAGTTTCCAGGGGCAAACAAAACAGCCTTATCTTTCTCTCACGGAGCAGTTGGCAGATTTGAAATGCTGAACTTTTGATTAGCAAGAACTTTATATTCAGTACGACACCCCACAAAATCTGACATTTTACAGTTGTTTAAAATTAATTCTTTTTATTCCTCAAAACAAATATGCAGAATTCTCTGCTTGGCCTTTAATATTCTTAGGACAATTGATTATATAAGCCATGCTGTGAAGAAACAATATAGCGAAGCAAACTGTGTCAGAGCTAGCAATTCCCTAGGGATTACTCAGTGCACCCTTCTTGTTTTGAAGATGAGGAAATCAAAGCAGAGGGGTGAAGTGACTTCTTGTTGTTTTTAGGTGCCTTTGAGTTGGTTCTGACTCACAAAGACCTTATGCACAACAGCACAAAACACTGCCAGGTCCTACACCATC
>NW_006408831.1:2171833-2173616 GCF_000296735.1 Chrysochloris asiatica
CCTCCCAATCAGTTCTGATAACAATTATTCACTATTGCATCACAAGAGACCCATCTGCATTTCATTTCATCAGCCATAGGATGTTTCTTGCTTGTAATCTAGTGTGGTACTACAGGATAATGTGCTGGACTGTAAGGTCAGCGGTTCAAACCCACCAGCTACTCCTCAGAAACCCCATACAGGGTCACTATGAGTCGGAGCCAACTTGACCACACTTAACAACAACAGTCTTCACAGAAGCAGATGATCAGGGCTTTCTTGTGTGCTACCATTGAATTAGCTTGAATTGCCAATCTGCTTGCAAGCATAGCTTACACCATAGCAGAGACCTGCTTTTTGAATACAGGTGCTGCAGTACAAAAGTTGTTTGGTTTATAACTTTATCCCCAAATCTAGCTCAGAACTGGCACATAGCAGATGATTAATACATCTTTTTTTTAATTATTGAATGCCAAGAGATGATGTCAAAAAGTCCTGGAACTTCTTCTTGTCTGCTAGGCCAGGAGTTTGGAGCCTATCTTAGTGTCCCTGAGGAAACATTGATGGATTTTGAGTAAAGAGTGCCATTCTGATGATGGAGAGTGGGTTAAAAGGGCATTGCCTGAACTGGGAGACCCCTTTCCCAATTGTTGAAGAAATCCAGTGGAACTATGTGAAGGACTTCAACTAAAACAATGGTAGTAGGTTGGAGAAGTAGGGAGGGTTAGATGATATTAAGTAAGATTGCATGTGAAGGGGTAGAAAGGAGGAAACGTGAGAAAAAGAGTATGCTTGTAAGGTTAGGAAAACTTGTGGGGTTGGAGGGTGTGTGAGACTGCCAAGCAGAAAATTTCAGAATGCAATTGGACACACAGGTCTGGCACACTCCGCTTTGAGGTATGGATTTAGATTGTTTCTATGTGGGTGGTAATTAAAGCCAGGGAGTGGTTGGAAATCCCTCTTCTATAACACCCTATACTTACCTCTACTGTAAGGTTCATCACACCCTATAATCCTAATCTTCTCCTCAGCTAGACCTCCTAGAAGACAGATTCTGATGAGCATCTTTAGGCCCTAGCACTCTGTCTGGTAATTACTTAAGGCTTAGTGCCTATTTGGAGTCCTGGCATGGCGCTGTGGGATAATGCATGGTACTGTAAAGTCAGTTTGAACCACAAAGTCGGTGGTTTAAACTCACCAACTGCTCCTCAGAACCCTATACAAGGTCGTTATGGGTTGAACCTACTCTGATGGCTCTTAACAGTAGTGCATATTTGTAGAAGGGTCTGAATCATGGCTCTCTACTCATTGATTCTAAGACTTAGCAAATTATTTCCTTTTTTTCAAGCAATTGAGTTTTCTCATAAAATTTAAAAAAAAAAACCACTTCATAAATGTGTTATAGTTACATGAGATGAAGAGTATTTGTTACCTCATTAAAAGTTCATTCTCTTCCTTTTTACTTTATTAAGTCTAAATCAGTCTTTTAAGCATATTACCTACCTATAGCTAAAATCTTTGTTTCTAGAATGTCTCAGCAAGACAGACCTTTTGCCTCTATTAAGCAATCTATCCTAGACCTAAATGAAAAGGGAATAATTATTAAAGGAAAACACTAAAATCATCAAGAAAGGAGACAGCAATTTCCTATATTTTAAAGTGTTATATGAAAACAAACGAATAATTGTTCTTTATTCTAAACAAGAGAAATAAAAACTATATATTACAATTATTGCTAAAGAAGCTACAGAATCCTGGTGTGGTGCTGTAGGATAAGCACTCAACCACAAGGTCGATTTGAACC
>NW_006408831.1:2174616-2175845 GCF_000296735.1 Chrysochloris asiatica
ATCATTTTTCGACATAATCTCCTTGATTTTCAATATACTTTGTACATTTGTCAACAAGCTTTCGTATTCCCTTATTAAATAATGTTTTAGACTAAGCTGCAAGCCATGAATGCACTGTTATCTTCACTTCCTCATCAGAGGTGAAGCTTCATCCTTGAAGGGCTGCTTTCAGGGGACCAAACAGGCGAAAGTCTGATGGAGCAAGATCAGGACTATAAGGAGGATGCTTTAACACCTGAAAATGAAGTTTTTGCAGTGTCAACAGTATAGGCACAGATGTGTAGATGAGCATTGTCATGCAAGATCACAATGCCATTGGATAGCAGCCCTCTGCATGTAATCCAAAGTTCAGATTTCAGTTCTTCAGTGAGTATATCACTGTAACAAGCTGTTGATTATTCACCTTTTTTCCTAATAGTGTTCCAATACTGGCCCTTGAGAATCCCAGAAAACTGTAAGCATCAATTTTCCAGCTGGTGGCTGACTTTTGAACTTTTCCCATACTTTTCCATTTACTCTCAGGCTTGTAGTGATGAATTCATGTCTCGTTACCAGTAACAATTTATTTTAAAAAGAAACTTTTACTTTCCATTGAGTATTGGTCCAAATTGTGTTTGCAGATGTTCAAACCCATCTGTTTATGCTCTTCTGTGAGTTGCTTTGGGACCCATCTCACACAAACTTTTCAAAACCCAAGTCTGTCATGGATTATTTCACAGGCAGAGCCATGGCTGATTTGCAGATGATTTGCCGCATAATCCACTGTCACTTGTCCATTCGACAGAATCATTTCACATGCATGCCCAATATTATCATCAGCTGTGGATGTGGATGGGTGTTTTACTATAACTGGATTGCAGATAATTTTTGATTCATCCTCGTAAAAGTCTTTGCATAAAGGAAAAAGCACTGATCATTGAACATGGGCCCAGAGTTAGGTGGCAACTCACTTGAGCAAGCTTAGGCTGCAACTCTTAGCTTTTGGGGGGCCTTCATTTATCATATAAGAATTGAGATTGGACTAAGTTTTCTGCTTCCTTAAAAATTTATGTGATTCTAATTATATAAATATGAAACAAATGATGGCATAATGTTCTGATGAGGTGGTGGATCTGTTAGCCCTTCCCCTAAAGTAAAAGGACCTGGCACGTGGTTTAATGGGATACTAGCATTCCTTTTGTTGTTGTTGTTGTTGTCAGGTGCCATCGAGTCGGAACCGACTCATAGCG
>NW_006408831.1:2179940-2201967 GCF_000296735.1 Chrysochloris asiatica
AGCATTCCTAGTATCCTGTTAATGTGGTTGGACTGGGATACTAGCATTCCTGCACCACCTTGTGCTGAAAGGAAAATGGGCAGAAGAAAAATGAGATTTACATAAGAAGTGTGGTACGTAGTACTAAAGGCCACATGCTTTACAAAGGGGTTCCTCCAGAACTGTTCTTAAATGAAAAACTTCTCAGGAAAGTATTGAGGGTAGCGGCAGAAGCCTGTCACCTGGTTCTCGTCCCCTCTTTGCTACTTACAGTAGCTGCTGCTCTCTCCTTGTATGTAACACACAAGAGAATGATCCCATAACTAGGGCTGTACCTAGTTTTCACAGGAGACTTCCCTGGGACAGTGGATGCTACACTGATTCCTTTACATCTTTGAAAACTTTACTTTTAGGTAAAAAGGATTTTAGCCAAACTTAAGTCAAACTGATTACTGCCTTGATTTTTTTTTTCCTTGATGTTTTTGACTCTGCATATATGAAAGAAAAAAGGCCCAGGATATCTGTCTCTCCCCTGATCTACCCTAGCTCATTGCCCTGACTCGCTGCATCAGAATACATATGACTTCAACCACATATCTGAGGTTTCTCTATTGCCCTCAGTATCATGGTCAAACCAAGACTTCATACCAGTTCTTCCTGATTCAGTCATATCTGATGAAGCAAAACTGAGACAGACGGGAATTTGGAAAATATGAACACTTAGAACAATAACCAGAATGATGGAAATGATGGGTCAACGCCATGCTAGAAGCTTAATCTTCTTAGAAAACAAGGGTAGCATGAGCTTGTATAACAAACAAATCTCTTGCATAACAAAGCCAGAAACAATGGTGGCCTGCTCAAAGATGGCGGCTTTGACTGTGTTTCACTTTCCACAGTTCTGACAAAAATCTAATTGTCCTTATCAGGGCTCACTGTGTCTCTACCTACTCTCCCATTCCAGGGGATCAACCAATAACTTTTCCTATTCTGATTGGAATTTCAGGTATTCACATCTTGCAAATTTTGGTCCATTCTTGTTTTGCCAATTCTGGTCTATGGCCACTTCCTTGGCAATGACTGAACTGGTTTCAAGCCCTGATCCAAATTATACTGATTTAACTTATTTTATCTACACGTGTCTTTAGATAATATATGTGCTTTAAATAGAGCTAATAAAAGATGAGTAATTATATTCCATTTAAAATCTACTTACTTTTTTCACATATGTGAATGCTATATTTAATATATATTATAGGTGATTGTCTTAATGGGCATTTTATTGCTTTTAAGAATTAATACATTTAACAGTACAAGCCAAGACTATTTTAAGCTACAGTCGCAGTGCCTCAGGAATGCATACATTTATCCAAGTAGTTAACAGCTATTTATACAGTTAATTTGACAGTGATTCACAAAAGAATTATACATCTGTTCTTGGGTCATCATAGAGGTACCAATTTTAATTATAGTATGAACCTTCAGTAACACTTTTCTTTCATTTATGATTAATATCTATATAATAAAGTAAAATCTACAATCTAAGAAGAAAAGAAAAGTAAGATGAAAATGGAATGGCATTGTCCATTTTAATTCTTTCCAAGTCAGGCACATGGATAGTTTGAGAAAGAAGAATTATCTCAATGTGCTGGTGCCATTTCTTATTTGTGCTTTAAGCATGAGCTCCTTATACTTAGTTAGAGGTTTGTTGTTGCTGTTATTGTTTGTTTAGAGTGTTGTTTTCATTCGTGCCTGAGGAGGATGTTGCTGACAAGGTCACATCCTAAATCAGTGGGATATAGATATAGATGTCAAATTCCATTACTAGAAACCTTCAGGGTGTCTTCAAATCCTTGTATGTAGTACAGACATGTTTTCTGTGTAGGGAATGCCGTTTAAAACTTGTTCAGACCACACAGAAGTAATTAAATGAAGCATTCTGTACTCAGAGTACTTACATCATCTATGCCTTCCAATGATAGATCCTAGGCAGTCATTTATTTTTTAATGTTTTATTGTGAATTATGTGATAGTTTACATGGGAGAACATTAGCTTTACATTCATTCTATTGTATATCGTTTCATTGCCATGGTTACAATACCCTCCATGCATCATCAACCAACCAAAGGGTATACCCTGCAAGACTGCCCCCTGGTCATCAGCACACAGCTCCTCTCACTCTCTGTGTCTAAAGTCCCCAGCTGCTCCACTTCTGCACGTCATCGTCTCTGCCTCCATCTCTGGTGTCACTGTTTCTCTGGGTAAGGTCCCATTCTCCGCTCTTCCCCCCAATGGTTCCAAGGACCTCCACTCCTAGACTACAAAGTCAATCACTCCCCTCCTTGCTACAAAATGTGTACCTTTACATTTCCAAACCTCACAATCAGTCCTGATAACAATTATTCACAATTGTACCACAAGAGACCTATCCACATCTCCTTTCATCAGCCCCATCCAGACAAACTGGATACTATTCAGTGGAGATTCTACCTTCCTCCATGCCCTCTGGATCTAGGCTTTCTTTTGAAAGCTTGTAAGCTAATCAATTCTTGCCTTCGCAGCCCCTCCCCCCCAATTTTGAGTAGCCAATGTCCAAGTTGCCCATCCCTGTCTACTCTGTGTATGGAGTGGGTGGGAATGATCCTCACTGTGAAGATTTGTTTCCTCTTTTGAGCTACTGCATCCATAGGTGTAGGTATCAGATTGTATCAGATTACAGAGTCATTTTTTAAATATAGATAAATCTAAAGATGCTCACATTGCCATGGAACTGAGACTCAGTTGTGATTTCTCTTCATGAACTGGTGATAAAGGTATCTCTTTCATAGGGTTGTCATGAGATTAGAACATGAAGCCCTTAGGATAAAGTCTGGCACAGTAGCAAGTGCTTAATACATTGTAAATGTAATTTGCTATTTTTGTTGTTGTTGTTGAATAACAACATTAAATTTTCATTTAAAGTGGTGTTTTGGTTTTTTTTTTTCTTCTAAAGAAATTTTTCTGTTCCCCTCCCAACTTGTTTCTGTTTTCTCCTAATTAGCTGGTACCATATGCTTCTACTTGTTGTTGTTGTTTGTTGTTGTTAAGTGCTGAGTTGGTTCTGATTCATAGCAGCCCTTTATAGGGTTTCTAAGGAGTGACTGGTAAACTTGAACCACTGACCTTGCGGTTCAAACCAACATTGCATTAAACTGTAGTACCACACCAGGACTCATGTTTCTACTTAGCCCTTGGTAAAATTGTGAAATTGGCAAAAGCTCCCCTTCCGGCACATCTCATCTCCCTCTTGGCACTTGCCTCTGTAGTTCTTATCCAGCTCTCAAAAAAGTTCCTGTTTCTAAGAACTTGGGTCACTGGCAGCTTTCACTATGACCCCTCCAGAGATGCAGCTGATGTTGAATGAGTTGGATGCGTTAAGGCAGCTCGCAGTAGAGAAAAGACCAAGGTTAGAACTCCAGAGCTCTTTCTTAGGCAGCTTACTGATGGTCTCTGATGAATTTAATCTGCTTCTTTTAGTTGTTTTGAGGATCAAATTATAAGCACAAGCATTTGGAAGAGACTATGAAGGCAGTGATCATTATAAGCACATACTCATCTTTCAAATTTCAACTCAAGCTACTTCCTCCATTAAATGATTGTTGACAGAACTCTTCTTTCCCACCCCAGGTAGACTGACCACGCTCTTCCTTGTGCCCCCCACTGTACCTACATCTTCAGAGCATCTGTTTGTTTGCATTTCTGTATTCACACATTAGACTTTTGTTTTTTAAACATTTGTGATTTCTATACTCTGAGAACAAACAGAACCAATCGTGAGTCGTGTTTCAAAATTTCTGAAGCTAATTTCATGCGTTGTCCTGTGCCACATCCTACCATGTTTCCAGTATATTGTGACATGTTAGAGTGTTAAGGAAATGTACTCATTTTAGGATGGGGCATGTTGTAATGTAGTGGGACAGGATCTCATCTTCCCGGGGGTCTCCCTAAGCTTCTCGACCTATTTGTCTCTGAAAACTTTTATGGCAAACATAGTATCTGACACATATCAACAGGTGAATAAATAATTCAAAGAAAAATTCTTTTGTAGGAAATTTAGGAAGACCTTAGACCTTCCATATCCATAGATGAACCTCTAATATTAGCACCTCAGATAACACAGCAGGCAGAAAGAAAACGACTTAGGGTCTCCTGACAGTATACAAATTCCTCTATAGAGTGAGTTGTTTGCTCATTTTTATTCACTCCGAAGGGCTTTTTCAAACATTAAGGAAAACCTTATACAGGGTCACTATGAGTCAAAACAGACACCACGGCACTGAACTACTACAACAATGGAAACTTTCAGTCATTTCCTATGCAGTCAGCAGTCCAGGGTATAAGATCTATAGGAATTATCCGGAAGTCTGGTCTTATCCTAGAAATTCTGAATCAAACAGAGTGAACTAGGGGTCTCAGGTGAGAGCATGTGAGGACCCTGCCTGCTATTTCACGAGGACTTGAAGGAGGTGATTTATTACACCCATTTATAAATGTTTTGTGAGCAGGAAGAGCTATAAATATTGGTGATGGTGCACATATCTAGCATGAACTATTGTTTCATTATTTTTTTTATGCCTAAGGGAGAAATTAACATACTTTCTTTCAGAGAATAGTGTGCATATGAGAACTGTTTCAGTATGTTGCTTTCTTATATTGTAATCTCTGATTAAGGAACTCTGGTAGTGCAATGGTTAAGTACTTAGCTGTTAACCAAAAGATTGGAGGTTAAAAACCCACCCAGTGACTCTGTGGGACAAAGCCCAGTGATAGTGATTATGTGCCATGAAGTCAGTTCCGACTCATAGCAACCCTGTACAGGGTTTCTGAGGCTGTAAATCTTTATGAGAGCAGAGAGCCTCATCTTTCTCCCGCGGAGCAGCTGATAGTTTCGAACTGCTGACCTTAAGGCTCGCAGCCCCATTCGTAACCACTATGCTACCAGAGCTCCTTCCCATAACGATTACAGCCCAGAAAACCTTATGGGGGCAGTTCTACTTGTCACATGGGGTTGCTGTGAGTTGAAATTGACTCCGTGGCACTTCACAACAGTAATCTGATTAAATCTCATTCACCAGAGAAATGATTCATATATTTCTTGTCTCCCCCATAAAATAAGAGATGTGTGTTTGAGTGCATATAGTTAGAAGCCTATGCATCTCATATTTTATGAGGCTAGGAGGAAAGGCTGTACTTCTGGGATGTCAGTTTTCCCCCCAGTACTCATTCTTCTAAGCCTTTCACTATTTTAACACACTGCTTATGTTCCCATTGGAATTCTGGTTAGGTAGAATTTCATCTCTCTTACTAGCTAGTGTTTCAACCAAGAAGTCATTTCATTGCTCATTTATAAAGCTTATTTAGTTATAAGGCAGATTACTAGTAAATGTTGAAATCTTGAATTTTGCACAATTCTTACCTTTTTAATACATAAAAATGGAATCAAGGTTTTCTTTATAACAATGTTACTTTCACTCACTTGCACTGCATTGGAATCACCCTGGGTGTGCCCATGGGAGTATACTAAGGAACAGGGTTGTCATTTGTTACATGGAAAAAGAAAAAAAATAGTTGAAAAGCACAGTGTTAGAGAAGAAACTCATTGATCAAAAGGTTTTTGACTTATTTGTAACACCACAGGACTCCTCCTCATCCATCATATAAGGGCATATTTCCTACGGAAATAACAAATGTGACTCCATAGGTTAATATATTCCAGGGACTATTATTTTGAAAAGGGGGAGGGAGAATACATTTCAGAAAGTGAATCTCTTCTTGTAAAAAGCTTTCTCTAGGTAGAAATTAAGACATTTGTCACTCCCTGAAAGCCAGTGCCACTGTCCAGAACCATTGGATACTACGGTCACTTTCCTAACACCATCTCAGGTTAATCCCTTACGTTTTTCTGTCTAGGTGGTTCTGGTAAAATTGTCACCAGAAGTCATCACCCTTACATCTAACATATTCTGAAGAAATAGGTGGTTGATTCTGTCATCTGAGGACAAAGAAATATTTGTCTAGACGTTTGATCCAATCTATATTTTTATTTGATGTGTAATTGGCGAGAAAATAGCAAAGACAAATTTAAATGCTTGCATCTCTAACCTTGTCACAGTGCCTGAACATTCATTCATCATCATTATCTTGGATTCCTGCAGCCAGCAGACTTCATAGGAAAGCAGGCACTGAAACAGATTAAAGCCACGGGGCTGAAACGGAGACTGGTCTACCTTACCTTGGCAACTGATGATGTTGATCCAGAGGGAAATGAAAGCATCTGGTATAATGGCAAGGTGAGTACGAGGACCTCATTGCCAGGGGCCATGCATCCTTTCTACAACAGAAAGTCTTCTGCTCCTGTCTATCCTTAGGGGGGTTTTGTTGTTGTTGTTATCAGGATACGATTATGATTTCTAAGGAGCTGACATCCAACAAACAGCAGAAAACTGAAAGGAAAATGAAATGCTGCTCATTTTAGAAAATTCCATATGTTTTGGTTAAAGAAAACAAGCCCAGGGACTTAAAATTAAGGTTAATAGTCCAGTGCTTATCCTACAGTGTCAAATCACAGCCTTTGGATTACTAAAGAATTGGTAACTTGGGAATAGGGATGGTAGCTTGGCATAGAGCTAATAAATGGGGCAATGAGCAAAGCATGGTTTAGAGGATAAATGATGTTTACTCAGTACATCTATATCTGTGAATGCAAGAGATGGATTTCATAAGGAATTTAACCTTCCAATTCAGATTCTCAGAGATCTTTAAGGAGTCAATGTTTAATTTAACCTATTTAACGGTACTGGCTTGATAACACCTAACAGCAACAAACAAAATGAGCAGGAAAAAAACATTCAGATGAAAATATGTAGGACAATAGAAGGAAATTGCTTGGAAAGTCAAATGAAACATGGACACTATTTGGTTCTTCAGGGAGAATAATGTGAACATTATTTTCGTTTTGGAATGCTAAACTTCATTCTTTTTGTATACAATAAAACTAAAGTTAGTCAAATTACTTGCCTATATAACTTCACATCCTCTACTTTTTATGACTATCTGTAAAACCCAATTTGCTTGAGCATTTTGATGTGTTCTGGCTGATGCTACCCGGTGAATGTGGGACTCTCTCATTCAGACCCTTGGAGGACAGAAGCCGGAAGCCCCACCATGGGATCCTCCTTCTATAATGACTCATTTAAGCAACTTCTGCATTTTGCATAGCTTCAGCTTGTTTGATAGACAGGGCTCAGAAGTTCTATGCCTAGATTTTTACCTCATGTACTGCAGAGTAATTTATTTATCTTTCTATTCTTGCCACCCCTCCCAACTATTCAATAACAAAAAGAGTCAAGTCAGTTTTGATTCATACCAACACTATCTGACTGAATAGGATCTTCCCTTGCGTTTTTCTAGATGATAATCTTCATGGGAGCAGATTGTCAAGTCTTTCTCCCCTAGGATTTATGGATGGGTTTGAAATGCTAACCTTTAGAGTAGCAGCCAAACATTTAACTTTTGGGTCACCAGGAGGCCCTAAAAGACCCCTATTGTTGTGCTGTTGAGTAGGTTCCGAGCAGCTGGTGGGTTTGAACTGCAGATTTAGCAAGTAACACTTCAGTGCTTACCCTACAGTGTCAAGTCACAGTCTTTGGATTACTAAAGAAATGGCAGTTTGGACTGAGGAGGGTGGTAACTTGGCATGCAACTAACATCTACAGAGTTCCTTCTGTGTACCAAATATTTTTCATGTGCTCCCTCATTTAATTTTATAACACCCTGCCATATATATATATATAATCATCTCCATTTTTAAAGAAGTGGTTTGGGGGCTCAGAGAGGTTAATTAGCATGCCTGAGGTTCCACAGATATTGATTGATAGAGTTGATTTCCCATTCAGGTATAGTTGGCCTTTGAATTTTTTGTTCTTTCTTCTAAACCATTATGAATACTCCAGGCTGCTCTTTCCTCTTCCACTTCTGATGCCCCACTACACTCTTCTTATAATTTAATTATATATCCATGATTATAGTACATCTGAGTAGCAGGTGGACATTTTCAGATACTATGAAGCCAACAAACTTTGCTTCAGATCTCAAACTCCTTCACCTTTCTACCATACCTGACATGCTAACTTCTACTTCCTTCTCAAATACCTCACCTTTCATTGTACTGAGTTTGTTCTTCTGTTTGGACTATTTCTGCTCTTTCTCTTTTTGATTGCAGTTCGTGTGAAAGTTTACAGAGAAAAGCAATTCCATTCTGCAATTCACACACATTTTTATTCGTGGCATTGATTGCAATCCTCATATGGAACAGCGCTCTTCCTGCTTCATCCCTGTGTTTCCTTTGACCCCTGACCTTTCTTTCCTGTCCCTTCCTGCTTTCTGAACTTTATCCCTGACCAAATGTTTCCGTTTTGATCTCTTATGGTTGGTTTTCTATGGAGATCATTCCCCCCTAGTGTTACTGCTCACTTTAGAGCCCTATAGTTCAGCTCCGGGTTTGAAGAGTGTCTAAGGGCTACAAGTCATGGAAGTTCTACCAGTCTCTATCAGACCAATAAGCCTGGCTTTTAAAAAAATTGTGTTCTGCATTTATCTCCAGAACCTTTATTGTAATCCCTTTCAGAGTGGGTCAACTGTGGTAGCTGGGCAACCATCTAGTTCTTCTGGTATCAGGGTCACGGAGGTTAGCATTCCAATCCTGCACTAATAGTAATCTATGAGTGGATAAGGAGCCCTGGTGTGGCACTGTGGGTTGATGCACTGAACTGCAAAGTTGGTTTGAATCACAAGGTCGGTTCAACTCACCAGCTGTTCCTCGGAAACCCTATACAGTGTTGCTGTGGGTTAGAACTGACTCGATGGCACTTAACATCAACAACAAGTAGATAATAGACAATGAAGTGAAGCTGAACAAGGCAAGTGGAACTGAACCCACAATATATATAGGCCTGTCAAAGGATATTTTTACATATGTATTTATATGTGCTGTAAATATATACATGAATACTGGAGCACAAACAGGGGACATAGTTATATAAATGTCTTAACCTAACCAAACACCTTGAGTGAGTGGTTTGCTGGGCCTGGGGGTTCAGCATCATATTCTCTGGGAACACCAAGGTCAACTGGCATCACATAGTCCACAAAGACAATGTTTTATGTCCTACTTTAATGAGTAGTGACTGGGGTCTTAAAAGCTGTGAGCAGCCATCTACAATGCAACTATTGATCTTACCTCTTCTGAAGCAAACAAGAGTGAAGAAAATCAAAGACGCAATGAAATAGTTCGTCCACATGACTAACGGATTGTCTTACTCTTGTCTTACTGTCCCCTTTCCTCTTTCTGGTCTAGATCTCTGGTTCAACAGTCTCTTTTTTCCTTTTTCTCAAGTGGTGAAAGCATACTCACCAAAACATCTGCTAGCTCAACGTCCATATTTATAACTCAATGAAATTGATAACATTTTTCATGTTGTGCCACCATGATTGCTTGTTGTCTTTGTTACTTGCAGTGGAGTCAGTTCCAACTCATTGCGACCCTATGTGCAACAGAACAAAATACCACCCAGTCCTGCACCATCCTCACAATTGCTGTTAGTCTTGAGCCTATTTTGCTGTCATTATGCTAATCCATCTCATTGGGGAGGTGTCCCTCTCTTTTGCTGTCCCTGCACTTTACTAAGCATGATGTCCGTCTCCAGGGACTGGTCCTTCCTTTTAACATGTCTGAAGTATGAGAGATGAGGTCTGGGCATCTTGGCTTCTAAGGATCATTCTGGTTGTACTTCTTCCAGATTTGTTTGTTCTTCTGGCACTCCAAAGTACCTTTTAATATTCTCCAGCACCATAACTCAAATGCATCAATTCTTTTACAGTCTTCCTCATTCATTGTTCATTTTCACATGCACGAGGCTATTGAAAATATCATGGCTTAAGTCAGGTGCACTTTTAGTCCTCAAACTGACATCTTTGCTCTTGAGCACTTTAAAGAGGTCTTGTGCAGCAGATTTGCCTAATGCAATATGTCATCTGATTTCTTGACTGCTGCTTCCGTGAGTGTTGAAGGTGAATCCAAGCAAAATGAAGTCTTTGACTTCTTCAATCTTTTCTCCATTTATCATGATGCTATTTATTGTTCCAGTTGTGAGGATTCTTGTTTTCTTTATGTTGCGATGCAGCCCATTAAAATCATTCCATTACCAGTAACATAAATTCATCGGCCCCCAGACAAAACTGTTCCTCTTTACACTACCTTTCCCTTTGGAACCATTAATGATATTTGGATTCTAAATATTTGCTTCTTTACAACTGTTTTTGCCATATTTTGTTCAGCAAAATGTCTTCAAGGTTCACCCATGCTGGGGCATGCCTCAGAACTTCATTTCTCTTTATGGTTGCATAATATTTCATTGTGTATATGTACCAAATTTTGCTTAGCTGTTCATTTGCTGATGGACATTTTGGTTGTTTCCATCCTCTAGCTAAAGGTTTCTCTTATCTTCCATTTCAAATTTGCACATGATTTATATGTTGTTTGCTGATAATCAACTTTGCCATTACCTAACTGCTGACTTAGCCTTAGCCTGTCTTGGCCTCAGGTTTCATATCTATAAAAATGAAGCAGTTAGAGGAGATAATGTCTAAGATGCTTTCTGCCTTTAGTATTTTATTTTTCCTCTTAGTCCTTAATTTGTCTCAGCTCATAGTTCCTTTGTCTTACATTTTTTACTCTATTTCAGTCACCTTTCTCAGAAATTCAGATAATGCCCACTCTTCCGCCAATATTCTGTTTTACTTGACAATGGAATGATAGCTGTATTATGCTATAATATTCTATATGAACTTCACATCACCATGATCAACTGTCAGATTTTTATCCATCTTAAATATGATGATATTCAAAGTTAAGATACCTAGAACTCAAGCTCCATTTTTCCATTTTATTTCCTTTGCCATATGTGTGGTTGTAAATGCTGTAGTCTTCATTTTTCCTATCACTTGACAGAGCTGCTAATCTTATTGTAGGTTTCCTTCTTAACAACTTATCTCTTGTATTTTTTACGCAAAGTCTCTCTGCTTTTTGATCCTTAGTTGGGTCATCATTTTATTGATGTAGATGGGCCTCTTTGATCCTCTTAATACTCTGGAATAATGTGAAATAATTTTGATTTTAATGTCCTGACTTCATCCTGACTTGTGTTGCTTTTGGTATTTAGTATTACTTCAAATATTTCTAGCAGTAGAGACAGGATACAAATGCATTCTCTTTTTAAACACATTTTTACTAACTGTCTGCTGTCTCTCAGCAATATTCTAGGAACTGAAAAGGCAGCTGTGAACCAAACATAACAGAATCTCTCCCCTCATGGAGCTTACATTCTATGGAGGGAGAAATAAACAATAAACAAAATATGTTGTTGTTGTTGTTAAGTACTGTCAGTCTTTTCTGATTCATGGTGATCCTGTATAGGGTTTCCAAGGAGCAGCTGGTGAACTTGAACCCCTGACTTTGCGGTTCAAGCTGGATTTGTAATCCAGTGCATTAAACCATTGGTATGTCAAATGGTGATGAGTCTTCTGGAGAAAAAGTCCAACAAGGGGTTGGGCAGTACTGGAAGGAAGGATTATCATTTAAAATAAGGGTTAGCTTTTTTTAAATCAAGACAAGGTTTTTATTTTATTCAGTAGTATAGTTATAAGAGACGTTTTGCCGGGAAGGAAATACTGAAGAAGAATTTTCTGGAGAAGTAAGTTTGAAGATTTTAGAAGGTTTCTTTCACATTTTTTATGAACTAAAGCTCATAGGGATAACTGAAGAAACACAATACATCAGTCACCTGAAATTACATTACCTCCTTCAAAGGCCATTTACCATGTTATCGTCTCTAAATCAGACACTTCTTCAAATCTCAGAGAAAAGGCTAAAAATAAATATTATTTACATAGATAAAAAAGAAGACCAGTGTTTGATTTAACAAATAATATGAGTCTATTATGCAGAGGGTAGGGACAAGTTGTTCTTAAAAAGCCACTGAGCAAAAAGAAGGAATCAATTTCATTGAACTTGGATGGTTTTAAGGTAGAACAATTTAAAACTTATGCTAGGGGAAACCTTTCCTTGAAGATTTAGTAATAAAAAGGAAAGCCAGACTTCTAAAACACCCTAGGCTGCTAACCCTGGCATTAGAGAGAAGCTAAAGGAGAAGTGAAAGTAAACACCAGCAGAAAGCCAAGCGCATGATAAATATTTTTCAAACGGCATTTACAAAATAAAAGCTTTTTTTTTTTTTAGACGACAGATACAGAAAGGAAGGACTGCAAGATGGATGTGGCTGGGACTTATGGAGGGTGGGAAGGGCTCAGGAAATGAAGCACGTGGTCTCCGAAGAACAGTTGTGGGCTTTAGTGACTCAGGGAATTGGACCAAGAGATTTGCTAAAAACCTCTTCCTATTTTGTATAAATGGTCAGGCAGATTGGGTTAATTCTCCCAGGACTCAGAACACAAATCTCTACAGACTCAGAAGTGAAAAAAAATTACTAAGAAGTGTTTCAGAAAGCATTGGTTAAAACTCCAACCCGCCTGAGACAAATGCTGCAGGATAATGCACAGGACTGCAAGGTCAGTTTGAACCACAAGGTCTGTGGTTCAAACTCACCAGCCGCTCCTCAGAAACTCTATACAGGGTCGGAACTGACTCAATGACACTTAACAACAACAACAACAAATACTTTGAGAATTATTTTCCATAGTTAATAAACTTTCATTGTTGTTAAGTGCTGTCAAGTTGGTTCCGACCTATAGCAACCTTGTATAGGGTTTCCAAGGAGTTACTGGTGAGCATGAACGGCAGTCCTTGTGGTTCAAACTAACTTTTCAGTCCAAAGCATTAACTCACAGCGTCACACCAGGACTTTAATTAATCTCCTTTAAAAAGTAAAGTTTTCTTCCTGTGTCCCTGGCTTTATTCCAAAAGACCACATTTCATAAAACATTCATCTAGTAAGTTATATTTATACTTGAGATTTTTTTCCTCTGGAAAAATGAGACACAAAATTATACTATACCATGGATGCTAAGGAGTGTTGGGTCTTGTTTTTCAGGTGGTTGGCAATACAACGTCTGGAAGCTACAGTTACAGCATCCAGAAGAGTCTGGCGTTCGCATACTTGCCTGTAGAGCTCAGTAAAGTAGGACAACAAGTGGAAGTGGAACTCTTAGGCAAAAATTATCCAGCAGTTGTCATGCAAGAGCCCTTGTTATTAACAGAACCAACCAGAAACCGACTTCAGAAAAAAGGTGGAAAGAACAAAATTTGAAAAAGACTTTCAACAATTAACTGAATTATAGTTGCTGTTTGACTGTACTTGAGATTATTTTAATTTGTTCTCCAGGAGATTAGAGGAAACCAAGAATTCATTTCAACAACATCAAAATCTAGATTTGAAATCCTAATAAAACCCTTTTCTTCATTCCTTTAAGCAAGACAGAACATTGAATTTGTGATTTGCATCGTTTTTTTTCAAATGAAGAAACTTTATAAAGAGTGTTTTTACTATCTCATGTTGTTTATGAAAGTCAGTCAACAAAAAAACATTTAGGTATTGGCTAATATACAATCATTGTTGTTGTTGTTGTTAAGTGCCGTCGAGTCGGTTCCGACCCATAGCGACCCTGAATAGGGTTTCCGAGGCTGTAAATCTTTACGGGAGCAGATCGCCTCATCTTTCTCCCGCGGAGCAGCTGGTAGTTTCGAACTGCTGACCTTCCGGTTCGCAGCCCGATTCGTAACCACTACGCTAAATCATTATTACGACTTATTTAGAGGACAGTTATACAAATTTAGCAACATATGCATATGTTCTGTGGCTGAAAACAAATTAATTGTATTTTACATGAGAACACATACAATACCATAAATGGATTTAACTTCACTGAGAAATTTTTAACTTGCATGAGTATAGTTTTAATTTTTCACAATGTACCTATGATGAAAATCATATAATTTAATCTTGATATATAAATAACATTTTAATTCATCTCTCTGAAATATTTATTATTTTCTTAATGACTTTCCTGAAAGCAGCTTTATAGGACAATCATCATCGTTCTGTCAGTAGTTCAATGGTTGTTTTTTAGAAGAGAAATTACAAAAAAAGAAGAGTCTTTCAAAGGGAGAGGTCCTTGTAAACCTTCAGAAATGAAGCTGAAACATAAATAGATTGTGCCAGTCCAAACACAGTGTGAATAATGAACACCTCTCCTTGGAAAAAAAAATAATGCAAGTTGACATTACATTGTGCTATTCTGAATATCATTTCACAAAGCATTTGGCAAAGCAGGTCAAACAAAAGTTAAAAAGACGAAAGGATTGCCCTTAGCATTATGTACAAGGGGGGAAAAAAGCCCCATTTAGACATCATTTTTGATATATTTCTTGAAATTATTTTGGCTTAGTTGACAGAATAAGTCAGAAACATTTTTTGTTCTTTTAAAGATAGTTTTCATTTATAATTAATTTTTGTCACATAGATATTTGTTAAGGAGCTCTGGTAGTGTAGAGGGTTATGAGCTGGGCTGCTAACCACAAGTTCAACAGTTCAAATCTACCAGCCGTCTCCCTTGGGGAAAAGATGAGGCTTTCTGCTCCTGTAAAGATTTACAGGGCCACTATGAGTCAGAACCTACTTCACAGCACACCACCACTACCACCACCACCACACATCTTTTACACATTTACTGAACTTTTTCTAGATATTAAGGAAAGCTAAATAGGAAGGATGATATGGCTATGTCATTAAAATAATTTCTCAAATTGTAAGTCTGAAAAGGTTTACAAACTTTTTACATTTTAAATGCTTCATATTGTTATGTGCCATTGAGTTGATTCCACATCACAATGACCCTATAGGACATACTAGACCTACCTGTCCCCACTTCCCCCACCCCCATACCCAGGGTTTCCAATGCTGTAATCCTTCCAGAAGCAGCCTGCCACACCTTTCTCCCACACAGTGTCTGGTGAGTTCAAACTGCTGACCTTTCAGGGCTTCTTAAATGCCTCATACAAGTACCATATATTGGAATTCTTCAATATGCTCTTCTTTTTCTCTTCTGTATATACTTTCACATAACAAAAAGGGGGAATCCCATTGTTAGCAAGTTGATCCTAATTTTGGGGAATATTATCCAGTTGCCCTATTTCAGTTATGTTTAGGTGCTGGTTAAATTCTTTGACTAAGAACTGAATGATTCAGCTTCTCATTCTTTGCCTTTGTAGCATTATGACCTTAGGATATTTACTTACTATTTCTAGATTCATCTTCTGCAAAATAGGTTTAACTTGATTTTTGTTTGGAGCTATAGTGGCAAGAAGCAATAATGCAAAGACCACAATATTGCACTGATATCATGAAGTTAATATAACACTAAACAAATAGAGTATTTAGATGAATATTAAATGTTTAAGGAAATCCTACTCATAGTATAAAAGGAGTTTACTTCCTGATTTCCTCAAAAAGTGCCCTCTTTCTCTCTTTTCTTGTGTGTTAGGTGCTTTGTCAGTGACCCCAGCACCTCTATTCCCACCCACCCAGTGGTCCTGGCCTAGGCACCAGGTTCTGCTGAACAACTTGGCCAAGGAAAGATAGCCAAGTTAATCCAATTTCTTCCCTTGAGAATTTACACTGTGAAACATCAGAGAATAAATTGGTTAGTGCTAGGAGCTGAATGCGGAAAAGATGCTTAGAATGAGAAGACTTGACACTTTAAAGTCTTGGGATTATGAAAGCTCCCTACAGTAGAGAAGCCAATTCTTGACATTGTCAGCTCTTGATGGCTTTTTAGTGAATCCTAAAGAGAGTTCTGGTGTGGCCCTGTGGGCTAATGCATCAGACTGCAAAGTCGTTTGAATTGCAAGGTCAGTGGTTCAAGCTCACCAGCTGCTCCTTGGAAACCCTATACAGGGTTGCTATGGGTCTTAATTGACTCAATGGCACTTAACAACAACAACAACAACAATAAGAGATTTTAGACTCCAAAAGGCCCATTGATAACTACTACAAAAAGTCAAATCAGTTGCTGGTGTGGTGCTGTAGGATCAGTACTGGATGGCTGACTACAAGGTTGATGGTTTAAACCTACCAGATGCTCCTCAGACACCTTGTACAAGATCACTATGAGTTGAAATTGACTCTATGATACTTAACTACCACAACAACAGAGTGAGATCCTACACTCAAAAAATCCCATCAGAAACTACTACCAAAACATCAAATTAGTTCCTATCTCGTGGATTCTAACTCATGGCAAACCTATGTGTGTCACAGTAGAACTGTATTTCATAAGGTTTTCAAAACTATGACCTTTCAGAAGTAGATTACCAGGCTTATTTTCTAAGCCAGCTCTGAGTGGGTTCAAGCTGCCAAGCTTTCAGTTGGTAGCTGAGCACTTTAACTGTTCACAGGCCCCAGGAACTCCTTCTGAAACCACACAGGCTTCAGAAAGTGGGCCTTACACTGAAAGCAGCCTCAAAGGAATGGACTGAGGATTAGCATCTGCCACCAACAATAAACAACCAGCATGCTTGAGAGTACTTCAGCAATGTGCAGAAGCCTGTGTCTGTAGGTTAAGAACGTTTTCAAGAATATGATGAGTGACAGACACTCTCACACCTTGAGCTAGGAAAACCAAGCACTTTTCAGTCAACACATTATAAAAACATTTATGGATGTTGTTATTTTGCTAATCTTCACATCCTAACTAATTGATTTCTTTTTCCTTTTCTACTGATAGGAAAGGTGATAGAAAACAAAAACTCTACATTTTATTTTAAAGTGGTCTGTGTGGGGTATTAACTATCATTCAGACTGGATTCTAAAACTGTACCCAGAAGATCTTGTGCCTATCCAAATCGGACAAAAAGAAAGGTTGATGATATCAGGAAATAGAGCTACTGTGAAAGGAATAGAATTTCAGTTACACAAATAGCATCCTTTAACCAAAACCCCAGAAAATCAGAGGACTAAATAACAAGTTAATTATACCCTTTTTCAGACGAATCTTCATGTAAAATTAGAAATGATCATCTTGCCATTGTTTATCTCTCTGCTATTAGTGAATCTTTAGATTTTTTCTGTAGTTTACAGGAAGTTGTGTTATAAGTTATAAAATGATAAGACATTAATTATGTTTTCTCTAGGTATACATTTTTGAATGTATTGTTGTTGTTAAGTGCCGTCGAGTCAGTTCCGACCCATAGCAATCCTGCATGAAAGTATTAGCATGTAACAAATCATAGAGATGTTGGTGGGGTCATACAAAGGCTACTGGATCAAGGACCAGAAGACCTACTTTTCTCAGCTCTGTACCCTACCAAGCACAGACTCCAGAGTCCTTCCCTTATTTAACGTTCTCTGAGCAATTCACTTTCCTTGGTGAAATATTTATTATAAAAACCAACCAATTGCTATCAGTTGGCTCTGATTCATGTTGACTCCAAGTACATCAGATGGGGGGACTTGAACCTCCAAACTTTAGGTAAGTAGCCAAACATGATAACTGTTTCATCGCTAGGGAATCCTGAGGTACACATATTTGTTGAGTACTTTAGGTCAGGGACTGGGCCAACTGTGATGAACAAAATAGACACAGTTGCTGCCCTCATTGAGTTTACTGAGAGTTAAAGCATTTAGCTACAAAAAACAAAAATTCATTTCAAATTGTGGTGTCATGAAAGCAAGGGAAGGATTAAGCAACAGTTTATGCCAGTCATTGATAGGAACCCGTGAGGACGAAACTACATTGATTACCTGGTGTTGCAAGTCAAACTACACTGACAATAGGAGGTGAGGCTCTGGAGGCCGGGAATAGAATCTTACAGTGGCACTACAGGATAAGCATTGAACTGGAAACTGCAAGATTGGCATTTCAAACCTACCAGTCATTCCTTGAAAACCTATACAAGGTCATTATGAGTTGGAACCAATTTGATGCCAGGATGGCCAAACTTCGTGTCTCATACTTCAGACATATTGTCAGGAGGGACCAGTCACTGGAGAAGGATATCATGTTTGGTAAGGTTGAGGATCAGAGAAAAAGAGGAAGACCCCCAGTGAGATGGATTGGCCAAGTGGCAGCATCGATGGACTCAAGTGTGGCAACAGTAGTGAAGTTGGCCCAGGATTGGGCAGTGTTTCATTCTGCTGTGCATAAGGTCGTTATGGTTTGGTACCGACTCAATGGCACCTAACAAAAACAACACCACCAAAAACATCCAGGAGCAACTTCCTAAGATTGACTAGAAAGGGTATCAGTTAGGAGGTATTCAATTGCAAGTAAGAAAATATTCAGTGGACAGTAGTTTAAATAACTTTATTAAATTGCATAACAGGAAGTTTGGAACTATGCTCAAGGGTACTGTTAAGTATGATCTTTCTCCTCTCTGTCAGATTTGTTGCCACATGGACACAGGATGGCTACTACAGTTCCAATCACTATACTTTCGTATAATCATATGCTCAGATTTAAAAAAAAATACAACTCAAATTTATTTTAAAAAGACTAGGCTTATTGGTCAGAAAGATGCTAGAGGAACCTGAGTTTATAGTCCTGGACAACCCATCAGGTCTAGAAAGGAACTTACCCTCATGGCCCCATGTTCATCCTAGAAGTAGATAGGGATGTGGGGAAGAGGTAAGGGGGGCAACAACTCTAGTAAGTTATGTGTGCTATGTATTCGTCAATCTAAGGACAAAGTTGAGAAAGGATTTGGAAGGTAGGTGAACTGGAAATAGGAACCAAGGGAGGGGAATTGTAATCATAGAGATGAAATACGATTTGCTGATTTGTTGAATGTAAATACAATGATCTAGTTTATAAACCTTCAATCAATTCACAATAAAAAGTTGTTTTTTTTTTAAATTATAGCATTGGAAATTCAATTCAGGGTCGCTATGTGTCAGAATTGACTTTATGGCATGCAGCCAGTGGCCAAGTTTGGGGGGAAAGTGTGGAGCTCCTGGAAGTCACACCCATAAAAAGAATTGGCACAGTTCTGTGTGTGTGTGTGTGTGTGTGCGCCTGTTTCTCCATTGACCCCATCAGACTCTGGCCAACACAAGACTGAAACAAATCTTGAGATTGCTTTGATTTGGTGCATGCGATGGGGAAGAATAACTGCTGTGTGGGGTGCATGTACATCTAAACCATTGCAATACGTCATCTGTTCTCTTGACTGCTGCTTCCTTGAGTGTTGATAGTTGATCCAAGAAGAATGAAATACTTGACAATTTCAATCTTTTCTCCATTGATAAGGATGTTGTTTATTGGTCCAGTGGTGAGGATTTTTGTTTTCTTTACATTAAGATGCAATCCATACCGAAGGCTGTGCTCTTTAATCTTCATTAGTAAATGTTTTAAGTCCTCTACACTTTCAGCAAGAAAGATTGTATCATCTGCATATCACAGGATGTTAATGAGTCTTCCTCCAATCCTGATGCCACATTTTTCTTCATAGAACCCAGCTTCTCGGATTATTTACTCAGCATACAGGTTGAATAAGTATGGTGAAAGAATACAACCCAGTCGCACACCTTACTTAATTTTAAAACATTCAGTGTTCCCATGTTCTGTTCAAACATCTGCCTCTTGGCCCAGGTACAGATTCCTCATGAGCACAATTAAGTGTTCCAGAATATTCATACTTTGCAATGTTGTCCATAGCTTGTCATGATCCACACAATCGAAAGCCTTTGCGTAGTCAATAAAGCACAAGTAAACATCTTTCTGATATTGTCTGCTTTCAGCCAATTGGACATCAGTAATGATATCCTTCCTTCCACGTCCTCTTCTGAATCCGGCTTGACTCTCTGTAAGTTCTCTGTCAGTGAATGATTGTAGCCATTTCTGTATTACCTTTAGCAGAACTTTACTCGCATGGGATATCAAAGAGATTGTCCTATGATTTCTGCATCCTGTTGGGTCACCTCTCTTTGGAATGGGCACAAATAGGGATCTCTTCCAATCAGTGGCCAGATAGTTGTCTTCCAAATTTCTTGGCAGAGATGAGTGAGGGCCTCCTGTGCCGCCTCACTTTCTTGACAGATTTCAATTTTGATTCCATCAATTCCTGGTGCCTTGTTCTTATGCTGTCTAAAGGATGTATTTGAAATGAATAAATCATTGGTTTGGCAGAATTCTATCCTGCGTTCTCCAGCATCATTTCTATCACCAAGTCCAAATTTTTCAACTACTGATCCTTCCTCTTTGCTCCCAACCTTTGCATTCCAATCACCAGTAATGAGCAATACATCTTGATTGCATGTTTGATCCATTTCGGATTGAAGAAGTTTGTAAAATTCTTCTGTTTCATCCTCATTGGCTTTAGTGGTTGGTGTATAAATTTGAATAATAGTGGAATTAACTGGGCTTCCCTGTAGGCGCATGGATATTATCCTATCACATACAGCATTGTACTCATGACTTATCTGGATATGTTCTTTTGACAATGAATGCAACACCATTCCTTTTCAATTTGTCATTCCTGGCATAGTAGATCATGTGGTTGTCAGATTCAAAATGTCCAATACCAGTCCATTTCAGCTCACTAATGCCTAAGATATCGATGTTTATGCGTTCCATTTCATTTTTGACAACTTCCAATTTTCTTAGATTCATACTTCGTACATTCTATGTTCCAATATTCAATGGATGTTTACAGCTATTTTTCTTCATTTTGAATTGTGCCCCATCAGCAAATGAAGGTCCCATGGGCTTTTCTCCCATGAGCTTTACTCCATTCACATTTTCACAGTGAGCTCTACTTTGAGGAGGCATCTCTTCCCCAGTCGCATTTTGAGTGCCTTCCAACCTCTGGGGCTCACTGTCTGGCACTATATCTGACAGTGTTCCTCTGCAATTCATAAGGTTTTCAGTGACTAAATATTCGGAAGTAGTTTGTCACTCTTTCTTCCTAGTCTGTCTTTGTCTGGAAGCTCATCTGAAACATGTCCACCATGGGTGATCCTACTGGTATTTAAAATACCTATGGCATAGCTTTCAGAATCACAGCAACTCACAAGCCACCACAATATGACAAACTGACAGACGAGTGGTGGCCGTTTTTTGTTTGTTTTTTAATGTTTTATTGTGAATTCTGTGATAGTTTACATGGGAGGACATTAGTTTTACATTCATCCTATCATATATCGTTTCATTGCTATGGTTACAATCTTCTCCATGCGTCATCAGCCAACTACAGGGTATACACTACAAGCCTGCCCCCGGTTGTCAGCACACAACCCCTCTCCCTCTCTGTGTCTAAAGTCTCCAGCTGCTCCATCTCTCCATGTCATCGTCTCTGCCTCTGTCTCAGGCATCACTGCTCTCCGCTCTTCTCCCTTGATGGTCCCAGGGACCTCCACTCCTAGGCTGAAAAGTTAATCACTCCCCTCCTTGCTACAAAATGGCTACCTTTACATTTCCAACCCACGCAAGAAGTCCTGATAACAATTATTCACTATACATTTCTTGTCATCAGCCTGGCCTAGACAGACTGTATACTACTCAGTGGAGATTCTACCTTCCTTCACACCCTTTGAATCTAGGTTCCCTCTTGAAAGCTTGTAAGCCAGTCACTTCTTGCCTTTGTAGCCCCTCATTTTGGGTAGCCAATGTCCAAGTTGCCCATCCCTGTCTACTCTGTGTATGGAGGGGGTGGAAATTATCCTTGCTATAAGGATTTGTTCCCTCTTTTAAGCTACTGCATCCATAGGTATAAGTCAAGTTCATCAAATTGTATCAGATTGCTCTTTTTTTTTCCTCTTCTTTCTTCTTCTGGTTGAGCTCTGATCATCCAGTCATTGAAGCCAGGTCAAGTAGGTATTGTCTGCAAGTGTGGGTGTTCTTATGCATATGCCTTCTCTTCTTATCAGCTGGACGCTTCACTCTCCACTCTAGTCCTCTGTGGCTATGTCACTGACTCTGGGCCCAAGAGTCCCCAGGTCT
>NW_006408831.1:2202837-2203723 GCF_000296735.1 Chrysochloris asiatica
AAAGGGCACATTCTGCAAGCCTGCCTCCTGGCCACCAGCAAACAGTCTTTCTCTTTCCATGAGTCTAGAGTCCTCAGATGCTCTATTTCTTCATGTCATTGTATCTGCCTCCATCTCTGGAGTCACTGCTTCTCCAGATTGGGATTCTCAAATTTTTTTTAATGTGCATTTCTTTCATTGTAAAGAAAATAAATAGATTATATTCTAAATACTGTAGAGATTCTCCAATAACAGACTACAAAGGGTAAATGTGCTTTCAAACTTCCAAGCCTATGGAACAATCATCTGAGATGATTCTACAACCTGAGCTGCAGACAGCAGGGGCTGAATTATAATTTTAAAAAATAATAAAACTAAAAGTCAGTCTACTTATTATAACCATGTGTTGGAAATTCTAAATGATGTCAATGATAAAAATCTCACTCCTTCCCCAAATTGCTTTTTGTCTAAATCTATTGTTGCAATTGTTAATAAATTATTGCCTATTATTGATGTTTTAATTATATGGTGGTGTTGTTAGCTACTGTGGATTCATCTCATATGATATGATACTATCGATTTGTCTCATATGATATGATACTGTGGATTCGTCTCATATGATACCTGTTCTGTGACCATTAAGACCCTTGTGATCCATATATGGTCAGCTTTTCATTGGCTGATTTTCAGAAGCAAATTGCCAAGCCTTTCTTCGTAATTAATCTTTGTCTGGAAGCTCCACTGGAAGCATCATTGTTGTTAAGTGCCGTTGAATTGGTTCTGATTCACAACGACTCTATGTAGGGTTTCCAAGGAGCAGCTGGTGAGTTTGAACTGCTAATTGTGCTGTTAAAACTGACATTTTGGTTCATTGCTTTATCCTACAGCACCACACATGTAAGCAAGT
>NW_006408831.1:2221041-2223590 GCF_000296735.1 Chrysochloris asiatica
TATCTATCTTATTTGATTGTTCCTGTAGTGCTTTCCTGACTTCTTCCTTATTTTTCTCAACTGCATTGGATCGTGTTTTGATACATTTTATAATCATTTTTCTGAAATCCTTCTCAGGCATTTCCAAAGCCTGCCCATCTTCCAGTATGGATTGTAGATCCACTTTCAGCTCATTTTGCCTCAGTCACTTTCTCTCATTTCTGGACATGTGCTGATATGGTCATTTGTTTCTGTGTTTTGGGCATATTTCAGGAGTTAACTGTAGCTGTAATACTTAGATGGGTGTGTATTTTGATATTTTTTATGCTTTCTGATTGCCTTCAGGTAGATGTGATCAGGAAATGGGCTTTCCTTTTCACTCTTCTTTCTGAGACATTTCAAGATGCCATTGTTGGTTGTTGTGAAGTAATTCAGTATTTAATTTTCAGCCTATTTCCTTTTTAGTCTGCCTGTCCCACTCCACAATCCCTGTTCAGGCCTTTTTCTAGTGATAAACAGTTCTGGTCTGGCTGTGGCCGTTTTGCACTGCCGTTTGTATTTAAGTGGAAACTTAAATTTCAAGGAAATCTGTGCACATGCGTAGTAGAACCCTCCAGGGGTTGGGGTGGGTGTCCACTCGCTCAGGCACCCCCTCTAGTCACAAGAATGGAAGTGCACAGCCAGGAAGAGATCAATGAACAGATACAAAAAAAATAGAGTGTCCACACGTTTATCTCTGAGGTTCTGTCAGGCATCCGTGGCTGCTCTGATCCTTCCCTTGCTTGGTCTTGACCAAGATGATGGCTCTGGGAGCAGCTGAGTGTCTTGGATTAGAAAGCAATGGATTTCTAGCTTCTACTACAAATTCCCCTAACTGTAAGCCTTCCAACCTTCTAAATATTCCCTTATATGTGGTTCAGAGTTCTGGCACCACCTCTTGAGCCTGCTTGGCCTGGTCCAATATTCTGTGGTGTTGCTGACGGAGCTCCTCACAGGTCTTCTACCCTATCCACCATCTTGTTTATTCTTCCTTCCATCTTCTTTTGCATAAACCGTGCTTCCTGCGTCGTTGAATATTTTGCACATTGAACCTTTCAATATTGCATCTCTACATTTGAGTTTTTCTTCAGTTCTTTCAGCTTGAAAAATGCCAAGTATGTTCATCCCTTTTGGTTTTCTAACACCAGGGCTTTGTACATTTCATTACAATACTTTACTTTGTCTTCTTGAACTTTCCATTGAAATTTTCTGGTCAACAATTTTACTTCATCATACCTTCCATTTGCTTTCTTTCCTCTGCATTCTAGAGCAACTTTCAGAGTCTCTTCTGAAATTATTTTGGTAATTTCTTTCTTTCCTGTCTTTCTAGTAGCCTTTTATTTTCTTCATGTGTGGATGTCATCCCACAGCTCATCTGGCCTGTGTTCATTAGTACTCAATATCAGAGGACTTGTGGGATGACATCAAGAACATCATACAGAAATAAAGCAAAAGGTCATTAAGAAGACAAGACTGAAGAACAAAACTAAAATGAATATCAGAAGAGACTCTGAAACTTGCTTTCCAGCACAGAGATCCTAAAGCAAATGGAAGAAATGAAGAGATAAAAGAGCTGAACAGAAAATTTCAAAGGGCAGCTTGAGAAATCAAAGTCAAATATAATTGTGTGTGCAAAACCTGGAGTTCGAAAATCAAAACAGGATTAACACACTCAGCATTTCTCAAGCAGAAAGCACTGAAGAAAAAATTCAAGCTTCAACTAGCAATATTGAAAGATCCTATGGACAAAATATTGAATGGTGCAGAAAGCATCAAAGGAAGATGGAGGGAATACATGGAGATATTTTACTAAAAAGAAATGGTCGATGTTCAACCATTTCAAGAGGTAGCCTATGATCAAGAATTAGTAATACTATGGAGGGCTAGAGCCGACAGTGAAGCACCCAGCTGGTATGAAGTGAGGGGAGGCTCACAAGAACACCCAAACTTGCAGATAGTACCCATTTGACCTAGCCTCAATGGCTTGATAATCAAAAGCTGACTAGAGGAAGATAAAAACAAAACAAAACAAAAAAACACTTTTGAAAAAGGAAACAAGTGTAAATTGCTACAGTGGTGGTGGTGTGCTGTGGAGTTGGTTCCGACACATAGTGACCCTGTACAGGATTTCCGAGGCTGTAAATCTTTACGGGAGCAGAAAACCTCCTCTTTCTCCTGTGGAACAGCTGGTAGTTTCCAACTGCTGACCTTGAGGTTAGCAGTCCAATTTGTAACCACTTCAGTACCAGTTGGTATCAAATATCAACTGAGAAAGAAGGAGATTTCACATCAAGTATCAATCCTATCCCCTCTGTATACAGGGTAGATAGGGATGGGCATCTTAGACATTGGCTACCTAAAATGAGGGGGTGACAAATGCATGAAATGACTGACTTACAAGTTTTCAAGAGGGAGTTTAGTTTTAGAGTGTGTCTGGGAAAATAGAACCCTCATTGAATAGTTTTCATCTTGTGAAAAGAAATTTCATCTGGTGAAAAGAAATAGGGATAAAATTCTTAGGATCCAATAAT
>NW_006408831.1:2224270-2256258 GCF_000296735.1 Chrysochloris asiatica
ACTCATTTATGTCAAGAAATTTGGAAGACTGCTATCTCACCAACTGATTAGAAGAGATCCATATTTGTGCCTATTCCAAAGAGAAGTCACACAATGGAATACAGCAATCATTAAACAAGATCATTAATATCAAAAGAAAGTAAAATTTTGCTAAGGATAAGCAGTACACTGACAGGAAACTGCCAGAGGTTCAAGCTGGATTCAGATATGGACGTAGAAAGATGTTAGATGGATATTGGCTGAAAGTAAAGAGAGCCAGAAAGATATTTACCTGTACTTTATTGACTATGCAAAGGCTTTTGAGCGTGTGAATCATGACAAGCTATGGACAACATTTCAGAGAATGGGCATCCCAGAACACTTAATTATGCTTATAAAGAACCTGTACATTGACCAAGGGGCAGTCATTTGAGCAGAACGAGGGAACACTGAGTGGTTTAAAATCAAGAAATGTGTGTGCCAGGATTGTATTCTTTCACCATACTTATTCAATTTGTATGCTGAGCACGTGAGCCAAGAAACTGGGTTATATGAAGAAGAATGTGGCATCAGGATTGGAGGAAGACTCATTAACAACCTGCAATATTCAGATGATACAATCTTGCTTGCTGAAAGTGAAGAGGACTTAAAATACTTACTGATGAAGATCAAAGGCTACAGCCTTCAATATGGGCTACACCTCAACATAAAGAAAGCAAAAATCCTCATCACTGGATCAATAAATAGCATCAAAATAAATGCAGAAAAGATTGAAGCTGTCAAAGACTTCACTTGCTTGGATCAACCATCAACACTCATGAAAGCAGCAGTCAAGAAATCAAAGGACTTATTGCATTAGGCAAATCTGTTGCATAAGACCTTTTTAAAGTGATCAGTTTGAGGACTATAAGGTGCGCCTGATCTAAGCCATGGTGTTTTCAGTAACCTCATATTCATGTGAAAGTTAGACAGTGAATAAGGAAGACCATAGAAGAATTGATGTATTTAAGTTTTGGTGTTGAAGGGGAATATTAAAGTACCAGGGATTGCCAAAAGAACAAACAAATCTGTGTTGGAAGAAGTACATCCAGAATGCTCCTTAGAATCCAGGATGGCCATACATATTATCAGGAATGACATGTTCCTGGAGAAGGACATCATGTTTGGGAAAGTGGCGGGATAGCGAATAAGAGGAAGTCCCCCAGTGAGATGGATTGGTACAGTGGCAGCAGCAATGGACTCAAGTGTAACAACAATTGTGAGGATGGTGCAGTGAGTGTTTCATTCTGTTGTGCATAAGGTTGCGGTGAGTCAGTACTTGATGCCATCTAACAACAACAACAGCATAGGTTTATTAGGGTAGGTGGCACATCGGCCAAAGCATTTGACCTCTAATCAAAAGATCGGCAGTTTGAACTCACTAGTCATATTGTGGGAGAAAGATACACTTTCTATAAAGATTTATAGCTGTGGGAGCATTATGGATCAGTTCTACTCCATCCTATTGGGTTGTCGAATCAGAACTCCATCAAGGGCAATTGTTTTTGTTTTTTTTTAAACAGGATCAGTTAATACTCTGGATACAGTTCTTCAACCAGGACAGCCTCTTCTCTGCTGTCCTCAAAGCCAGGCTTCTCTCTGGTCTTCAGTCCCTTGGCCTGGTCTCTTGCCCTGCTTGGTGGTGGTGGTGGTGGCTATGTGCCATGGAGTCATTTCTGATTTATAGAGACCTTGTATAGGGTTTCCAAGGCTGTAAATCTTTATAGAAGCAGAAAGCCTCATCTTTCTTCTGTGGAATGATTGGTAGTTTTCAGCTGCTAATCTTGAGGTCTGCCCTGCTTAGGCAAGTGTTACAAACTCTTTAGCTCCACTGGTAAGTGCCTATAGGCACCCCACTCTACCAATAAACCTGACCCAAGAGACTTTTAGCTCTGTAGGGCATCAAGTCTAGCTTCAGTGATAAGTGATAAGGCACTCCACTCTAGCTGCAAGCCTCCTGCCTGGAGGTGATTAACTCTCAGGTTCTGTGCATTAGCATACCCATCATAACTACTTTGCTCTGTGGGCTAGGAAGCTCACGCTATCATCTCACATTGATCTAGCTATGCTGCTGCCATTTCTCTGTCACTACTTCTCGCTGTCTCTGGTGTTATAGTTCTCTGTGTTCTAGTCCAGGAAGTTCTCAGTACAGAAAGCCAAAGTCCAAAGGATTCCCCTTGTCTCTTCTTTTTGGCAATAGTAGGACCAAATTTCTGCCTCTGGGATGGCTCATTGTGGGGGTGGCAAAACTGACCAATCTCATCACTAGGACTCCATACACCTTATTTAAGGAGTTCTGGTAGCGTAGTGGTTACGAATCGGGTTGCAAACTGCAAGGTCAAAAGTTCGAAACTATCAGCTATTCTGTGGGAGAAAGATGAGGTATTCTGCTCCTGTAAAGATTTACAGCCTCGGAAACCCTGTACAGGGTCGCTATGAGTCGGACAGAACCAACTCCACGGCACACAGCCACACCTTGTTTGGATGACCACATCTGCCCAAGGATGCCTAGAAACTTATTTGCATTATTGAAATACTAGCAATTCAATCCTCTAGGTGGGCCATAAGCATCTCATTTCTATATTCCTACCCAATCAATTAGTGGGAGTTACAAGACTATGGTGAGAAAGATCACACAAAATTGGTCCATCACACTACAAAAGGACATCCAAAGAACAGATCAGAAATACTGAAATAAATATGCAAATGGAATGCAAACTGCTTATTCCATGGTCATGGTGGGGGTAGTACGAATTGTCCTGCTGCTGTACATAATTCATTGGCACATCAATAAACAAGAATTATTTCCCATTGCTATCAATTTTCTGGTTGGTGGTTCAAGCTCACAAACTGCTCCTCAGAAATCCTATTCAGGGTCGCTATGAAACTGACTCGACAGCACTTAACAACAACATCATTCATTCACAATTTAGATTTGTAGAAGAGCTCCCTAGGAATCAGTCTCAGATAACTCTGAACACTTCTTAGGCAGAATTTTTTTCCTACTTATGTTAAGATACAGAAATAAGATATAAAGTAGCCAAGAATAGTCTTGGATGGCAATGGGAATATACTAGTCATAGGATAACTTCCCAATTTAATGAGCATGAGACTAAGCTTTTTCCTTCCTTAGTCTCTGGTTCACTGAGTGTGGGAGAACAAGTTCTTCATCGGCTCAAACCCACAGAATGAATTACTCAATGGCCACGGAAACCAAAAGCTAATTCTGTTGCCATGCAGTAGATTCCAGTCTGTGGCCAGCCCATCTATACTACAAAGCAGAAAGGACATTTATAGGATTTTCCTGGCTGTAATTTTTATAGAAGCAGACCATCAGACTTATCTTCTGGGGCAAAGCTGGGTAATTTCAAACTGCCAATCTTTTCTCTAGTTGTTGTTAAATAAAGTCCAATCAGTTTCTACTTATAGCCACTCTGTATAGGGTTTCAAAGGAGCAGTTGTTGGATTTGAACCACTGACCTGAGGCTAGCAGTTCAGTGGTTATCCTAGAATGCCACACCAAGACCCCTTTTCTGTAGTTATTATTAAGTGTCATCGAGTCGGTTCTGACTTGTAGTGACCCTGTATGTTTCCACAGAATAGCTGGTAGGTTTGAACTGCCAGCCTTTAGGTAGCAGTCTAGTGCGTAGTGAGGCAGCACTGGAGGCACTCACTCATCTCTGCCAAGAAATTTGGGAGACAACCATCTGGCCAACTGATAGGAAGAGATCCATTATTTGTGCCCATTCCAAAGAGAAGTGACCCAACAGAATGCGAAAAACGTCTGACAATATCTTTGATATCCCATTCGAGTAAAGTTTTATTAAAGGTAATACAGAAATGGTTGCAACCATACATTGACACAGAGAACTTCCAGAGCTGGATTCAGAAGAGGATGAGAAACATTGCTGACGTCAGATGGATCTTGCCTGAAAGCAGAGAATACCAGAAAGATGTTTATCTGTGCTTTATTGATTATGCAAAGGCTTTTGATTGTGTGGATCATGACAAGCTATGGACAACATTGCAAAGTATGACTATTCTGGAACACTTAATTGTGTTCATGAGGAATCTGTACCTGGACCAAGAGGCTATGTGCACAAATAGAACACAGGAACACTGAATGGTTTAAAATCAGGAAATGTGTGTGACAGGGCTGTATTCTTTCACTATACTTATTCAATCTGTATGCTGAGCAAACAACCTGTGAAGCTGGGTTATATGAAAGAAAAACGTGGCATCAGGATTGGAGGAAGACTCATTAACAATCTGCGATATGCAGATGATACAACTTTGCTTGGTGCAAAGAGCACAGCCTTCAGTAAGGATTGCATCTTAATGTAAAGAAAATAAAACTCCTCACCACTGGACCAATAAACAACATTCTTATCAATGGAGAAAAGATTGAAGTTGTCAAGGACTTCATTAGTCTCAGATCAGCCATCAACACTCATGGAAGCAGCAGTCAAGAAGTCAAATGATGTATTACATTAGGCAAATCTGCTGCACAAGAACTTTTAAAAGTGTTGAAGAGCAAAGATGTCAGCTTGAGGACTAAGGTGCGCCTGACCCAAGCTACGGTATTTTCAATAACCTTATAATATATGTGAAAGTTGGACAATGAATAAAGAAGACTGTAGAAGAATTGATGCATTTGAATTATGGTGTTGGAAGAGAATATTGAAAATGCCACGGGCTGCCGAAAGAACAAACAGATCTGTGTTGGAAGAAGCGTGGCCAGAGTGCTCCTTGGAGGTCAGGATGGCCAAACTTCATCTCTCATACTTTGGACATATTGTCAGGAGGGACAGCCACTGGAGAAGGATATCATGTTTAGTACGGTGGAAGGTCAGAGAAAAAGAGGAAGACGCCCAGCAAGATGGATTGGCAAAGTGGCAGCCATCAATGAGCTGAAGCGTGGTAACAACTGTGAGGTTGGCCCAGGATCAGATAGTGTTTTATTCTGTTGTGCATAGGGTCGCTATGAGTCGGTACCGACTCGATGGTACCTAACAACAACTAGTGCTTATCCTAAAGTGACACACCCAAATACCTATTCTGTAGTTTTTAAGTGCCATTGAGTCGGGTCCGACTCATGGCTACCGGGTCCGACTCATGGCTATCCTGTATAGGGTTTCTGAGAAGCAGCTGGTAAGTTTGAACTACCGATTTTGAAGTTCAAACCGACCTTGCAGTGCAGCGCATTAACCCACAGCACCACACCAGGACTCTATGTTATGTAGTGATGGCGGCTGTGTGCAGTGGAGTCGGGTAGGACTCATAGCGACCCTGCACAGGGTTTCCGAGGCTGTAAATCTTTACAGGAGCAGAAAGCCTCATCTTTCCCCCGCAGAACAGCTGGTAGTTTCGAACTGCTGACTTTACGGTTTGCAGCCCGATTTGTAACCACTACGCTACCAGAGCTCCATGTTCTGTAGTAGCGGAGCACAAACTGACAAAACTTTTTGTTTTTTTGCCACCAACCTAGAAGTAAAACTTCACTTTCAAAAAGGTATCCTGTCATTGGATTGTGTATTTGGCCCTGTTTGCTAGTTGGGAAGGAGTGGCTTCCAGGATCTGTTACAGGAAGTGCCAACCAAATTTCCGCCTTTCAAGGGAGGGGTCGTGCCTTATAAGGATTAAAAATAGGCAGGTGAGGCAGAGTTTCCATACAGCAAGTTTATTATAGGAAAGAGACTTGCAAATCCTACATGGAGAGAGTTTACCGCAATGCTTACTCCATCTCCCGGAGCAAAGGTTTGGGGTAGGGAAAAGACAAATCATGTTCATTCATAGGTACAGGTGAGGATTTCTGGGAAATGGCCTGTTTAGGAGGGGCCATGTCTTGGTGTGAATCCTGGTGTGACACTATAGGTTAATGTGCTGGACTGCAAAGTCAGTTTGAATTGCAAGGTCAGCAGTTCAAGCTCACCAGCCTGTCCTCGAAAACTCTACACAGGGTTGCTATGGACCGGAAAGACTGGTTGGCACTTAATAACAGCAACAACGTATCCTGGTGTGGAGCTGTGGAATAATGCACTGCTGTGCAAAGTCGGTTTGAACCACAGGGTCTGCGTGCTCCTTGGAAACCCTAAACTGGGACTATGAATTAGAACCCACTCAGCACTTAAGAACAGCATGTTATTTGGGTGTGTATGCAGCATTTCTTCAAGATGGATTCCACAGGGAACACCTAGGATAGGAGCAAGACAGAACTTGTCTGGAAGATGTTGAGCATTCCTGGTTCTTCAGGACTCTAATTCAGACTCTTCTCAGTCTTGTGGTTCTTCAAGACTTAATTCTCCTTTGCCCCAGGAGAAGCTTTTTCCCTTAAAGTTATGACTGGGGCACTAGGTAAACAGTCAAACTTGTAAAATAACTCACAAGGAAGTAAAAATATAGGAGTTTAATCGGTCGTCTTCCTTAATGGCAAGTCCCTTAGAATATGGAACTTTTATGAGTGGTCTTTCTTAATGGCATATCCCAGAATGGGGCTTTTCAACTATGGCCCTTGGCATGTCCTTCTTGCACATCGTTACAACTGTCCAAGGAATGAGGGGCACAGGTCTCGACATTCCTGAAGATTTCAGTTATAAAATTTCAACAAATAAGTGTCTCATATTTCATTTTCATTTCTGGACCCATTTTTCCTCGTCTCCGGTGAACATTATTCATAAATTAACCTGAATTGAGATCCATACTTCAGCCCATTCCCCTGCCTCCTAGCTATCCTGGACTAGACGTTTTTGGTAATGATTCTGCTAGAAATGGTTGTTCCTTTAAAAGGTCACAGCCTAGAATCTGGAGTTTGAACTGGCTTTGTGTTAGGCTCAACCCTTCATCAGCTTGTTTCTTTTGAAAAGAAAAGAAAAAAAAAAAAAAAAAAAGAAAAGAAAATAATGCTTGGCTGCCCAGGTTACTAAGAGATTAAAAAGACACGTGATTAAAAAAAGAATCTATCTTCCCTTCTTTTAGGATGTCAGGGTCAAAGTTCACCACTGGGAAAGACTATGTGACTGGACCGCTTGCTTTCAAGGGTCCGCTGAGCTTCCACGGAACTGGGCAGCAGGAGCCCCACGCTCTTCGCTGCTGGCTCCGCCCCCTCCACAAGGTCGGAGCCCGTCAGAGTTGAGGGGGTCGCGGCCAGCCCGGGGTGGAAGTCCCACTGGGGGGCGGGGCGGCCCCAGGCTACCCAGTTCCTGATTCTATAAGTGGTGCCTGGCAGCGCCACAGCAACGGAGACTGTGAAGGATGGGCCCGCGCAGCGCAGCGAGCCTGCTCGGAGGCCCCAGCCAGCGGAGGCCGCTCCTCTCCGGCGTCCTGTCGCTGCTGCTGCTGCTGCTGCAAGCGCCAAGCTCGGGCGCCGGGGTAGGCCGGCCGCCTCACTTGATTTTCGTGCTGGCGGACGACCTGGGCTGGAACGACGTGGGCTTCCATGGCTCGAACATCCGCACACCGTACCTGGACGCGCTGGCGGCCGGCGGGGTACGACTGGACAACTATTACACCCAGCCGCTGTGCACGCCCTCGCGAAGCCAGCTGCTCAGCGGCCGCTACCAGGTAAAGCAGCGCCCCCGCCCGGCGCCCGGCATCCTGCGCGCTTCTCTTCCCAACGGCATCCGCACTGGTTCAGTTTCTCGGAAGTGGCTCTTAAGGCCCAGATAGGCCCGACCAAACTGGGTGCTACAGAAGTTGGTTCTGGTCCAGGTTGTGGCTTCCTTGTCCCTTCCGGGCCTGTCGCCTTTCGCGGCTCTGCGCAGGCCCGGCTGCAGGGCGGCCCGCCCCCGGGGACACCCTTCTCCAGGGTTAGAGCGTGGGGCCTATGCACGGATCCTTTTCTGTCTTCCGTGTTCTGAAGTCCGGTGAAGGTGTTTCTGAGGCTTGCGAGGTGCTGGGCTCTGCAAGCTGGTGGGGTCAGCGTGGACTTAGCCAAGTGGTGCTGGAGTAGGATGGAGGAGAGAGGGCGCTCCAGGTGTCCAAAAGAACAGAGAGTGGCGGGGAGCTCTAGGAAAGCAACCCCAAGTTCTATCACATGAAAAACAATGCCCTCTTTGCCTGTCCCTCTGACCTCCTCTGAACTCAGGGATCATCATAAGTTCGGGAGTATCTGACCAAACTAGTTTTACCAGGTTCTCAGCTATAGGATAAGCACTGGACTGCTGGTGTGGCGCTGTAGGATAAGCACTGAACTGCTAATGCAAGGGTAGTGGTTCAAATCCACCAGCCACTCCTCGGAAACTCTATGTTGTTGTTGCTAAGTGCCTGGAGTTGGTACCTACTCATAGCGACACTCTAGGGTTTCCAATGCTTTAAATCTTCTTCAGAAGATTTATTAAAAGTATCTTAGGGAGCAGAAAGTCTCATCTTTCTTAAACTGCAGACCGGATTCTATCTTATGGAAACACCGTGCTCCCTCTGAAACAGTATACAGGGTCACTAAGAGTTGGAACTGACTCGACAGTACTTAACAACTGCACCCCTAGAATGAAACTTACCCAGGTTGATTTCTCTTGAGTTTTTGATTTTCACTTTTAGTTTTATATTGAACTCCTCTAAGCCTGTTCAGTCTTCTTTTAAAACGCCTCTTTAAAACTTTGTACTTAATGTTGTTATACGCTGTCAAGTCAGTTCCTACTCATACTCATAGCGACCCGGATAGGGTTTCCGAGAGTGGCTGGTAGATTTGAACTTGCGACCTTGAGGTTAGCAGCTTAGCACTTTTATCCTGTTGTTGTTGTTAAGTGCCGTCGAGTCAGTTCCGACCCATAGCGACCCTGTACAGGGTTTCCGAGGGTGTAAATATTTACGGGAGTAGAAAGCCTCATCTTTCTCCCGCGGAACAGCTGGTAGTTTCGAACCGCTGATCTTAAGGTTCGCAGCCCGATTCGTAACCACTACGCTACCAGAGCTCCTTTCCTGTAGCGCCACGAAATATATGTATGGTGGTGGCTGTGTGCCGTGGAATCAGTTCCGACTCATAGCGACCCTGTACAAGGTTTCTGAGGCTGAAAATCTTTATGGGAGCAGAAAATCTCATCTTTCTCCCGCGGAACAGCTGGTAGTTTCGAACTGCTACCCTTGAGGTTCGAACTGCTAACCTTGAGGTTCGCAGCCTGATTCGTAACCACTACGCTACTAGTGCTCCTCAAATATATGTATAGAAATAACAAAATGAAACAAACTCTTGGGATAGAGTGAAGTCCGACTCTTGGTGACCGCGTTTGTTTACAGAGTAGAACTGAGCTCCATAGCTTTTCTTGGCTCTAATCTTTGCTCTGGTAGCGTAGTGGGTCGCTATGGGTCGGAACCGACTCGACGGCACTTAACAACAACAACAACAATCTTTGCAAAGGCAGATCGCCAGGCCACACTTTCTAGATATCTGGTGTGGCACTGCGGGATAATGCGTTGGACTGCAAAGAACTGCAAGATTGGCGGTTCAAACTCACCTGCCACTCCTAGGAAGCCCTATTCAGGGTCACTATGAGTTGGAACAGACTAAATAGCACTTAGTAACAACAACAATGATGGGTTTAAATTACCAATCTTTTTATTGGTTCTTGTTGTTGTTAAGTGCCGTCGGGTCGGTTCCGACCCATAGCGATTCTATATAGGGTTTCCCTACGTGCAGCCGTTGAGCTTGAAGCACCGACCTTGAAGTTCAAATGGACTTTTTAGTCCAGCCCATTAACCCACAGCACCACACCACAGGACTCCAGGTACAAACTGTTTGTACCACTCAAAAACCTTATATATGTAGAGTGTATATGTAAGGATATTAAGATCATTTGTATAGTGCTTTCCTGTTTTTTAAGGAACCCTGGTGGTACTGTAGCATAAGCACTGAAGTGCCAGCCTCAAGGTTATCAGTTCAAACCCACCAGCTACTCTGCAGGAGAAAGTTAAAGCTTTCTGCCCCTGTAAAGATTTGCAGCCTTGGAAACCCTACATAGGTCACTAGTGCTTGGAATGGACTCCATGGCAGTAGGTTTGTTTTTTTTTAGGGGGAGGAGTGGTGCCAGGAGTTTATTGTTTTTCAAAAAGCCCTGTTAGTGCTGTGAGGTAGGCATGTTGAACTGAAAGCTCAGCAGTTCAAACCCACCAGCCAGCCACTCTGCAGGAGAAAGATGAGGTGGTCTTTTGTAAAAATTGAGTCTTGGGAACCCTATATTGAGATGCTATGAGTTGGAATCAACCCCATGGGTTTGGTTTGAGTTTGGTTACTATTTATACTCTTTAATTCACTATTAACAGTTGAGAAATACCTCTGAGACTATGATACATTTGAATCACACTGCTATAAAGTAGTAAAGCAGAGTCCTGTACCTTTTCTGCATCCAGGAAGCTTCTCAGGCCTATCAGATTGGATATTCTCCCCTTCATTTGAATAAAATTTAAATTTTTATAAGACTGTTACAAATGTTGTTGTTACCTGCCTTGGGGTGAGTTCTGACTTACAGTGACCCTGTATAGGGGTCCCTTTCCTTGGGACCCCTATACAGGGTCACAAGGTTTGAACCACCAACCTTGTGGTTAGCAGTCCAGTGCTTATCGTACAGTGCCACACAGTACCACATAAATAGAATAAATGGGTAGTATTTGAGGACACTTACATACCTATATAAATGTTGTTGTTAAGTGCTGCTGAGTCGGTTCCAACTTATAGCAACCCTGTATAGGGTTTCTGAGGAACAGCTGGTAGGTTTGAACTGCCAACCTTGCTTTACCAGTACAGTGCTTACTCTACAGCACCACACCAGAACTCACATACTACATAAATATATACCGTTGTTTCAGACCACCCCTAATTGTCTGCATCAATGAGAAAATGCAATAAGGATTTACACAGTGACCCAGAAGACGTTTATAAAGAGAAGAGAGTGTGTTTTACTAAGGGACTGAGAAGTAGGTATAGTCTGCATTTGAATGGAGATAAAGGGAAGGCTCTCTTTGCCATCAACCCTAAATACCTTCTGCAGTTCTGACCTTCGTGTGCATAAGTCTTAGAAAATACCCCTGTGCTAATGGGTACTTTGAAGGAGCTCTGGTAGCGTAGTGGTTACGAATCGGGCTGTGAATCTTAAGGTCAGCGGTTCGAAACTACCAGCCGCTCCGCGGGAGAAAGATGAGGCTTTCTACTCCCGTAAAGATTTACACCCTCGGAAACCCTGTACAGGGTCGCTATGGGTCGGAACCGACTCGACAGCACTTAACAACAACAACAACAATGGGTACTTTGTAAAAGGGAATGAGAGCAAAGAATCAAGAAAGGCAAGATCTTCCCCACAGGTTCTGCATTTGCTCTTAAGTAAGAAACCGAATTCACATTGCTCAAGAATGGACTTCCTCTCTCTCCTCCTCAATAGACTTGTGCAGGAAAGCAAATACCACACTTTCAAAACTCTTTTTCTATGATGAATGCTTTTGAACTTATACGCTACCCGCCTCCCCTGCCTTTAGTCACCACTGTTAGTTTTGGAGGAAAAAATCCAGAAACCGTGAAGTGTTCAGAGTGGACTGTGCTCAAGAAACAAAGAAAGGATATAAGCTAGGCATTGCAGGATGGATTTAGAGACCGTTCAACACAACAGACTCTAAAGCTGCTCTAGCCTAACGTTTCCCTGGACTTTACTCCCCACATTATTCTCTTATAGTTCATGGGGTCTCATTTAAAAATACCTTGGGTTAGCAAGCATCCTCTTTAAAAAGAATAAATAATTCCAGGACATTTGCGCCTCATTGCCTTCAGATACGATGTCCGACATGTTCTGAGCTCATTACATGTATTAACTCATTGAAATCACACTACAACCCTATTAAGGAGCTCTGGTAGTGGAGTGGTTACGAGGCAGGCTACTCCCTCAAGGTTAGCAGTTCGAAACTACCAGCTGTCCCACAGGAGAAAGAAGAGGCTTTCTGCTCCTGTAAAGATTTACAGCCTCAGAAACCCTATACAGGGTTGCTATGAGTTAGAATTGACTCCACGCACATAACAGCCAGCAGCCAGCCAACAACCCTACTGGAGTCCTGGTATGGCACTGTGGGTCAATGTGATAAACTGCAAGGTCACTTTGAACCATAAGGTCAGTGGTTCAGTTTCACCAGCCGCTCCTCAGAAACCCGATACAGGGTTACTATGACTTGGTACTGAATCGATGGCACTGAACAACAACAACCCTATTAGGTGGTTTTGACTGGTGGCTTTGAACCACTGACCTTGTGGTTAATAGTTCAGTGCTTTATCCTATAATGTAACACCAGGACTTCCTGGCTAGAAGAGGATAAGAAATTTGCTTAAGGTCACAGGATGAGTAGGTGGTAGAGCCCGGATTTGAATCAGGGTTGATGCTTGTCATCACTATACTACATTGTTGTTATGTGCTGAGGAGTCGATTCCGACTAACAGCGACCCTGAACAAAGTTTCCAAGGCTTGTAAATCTTTACGGGAGCAGAAAGCCTCATCTTTCTCCCATGTAACAGCTGGTAGTTTCAAACTGCTTACCATGAGATTAGCAGCTCAATTTGTAACCACTATGCTATCATCTGAGTAGGTAATGTAGGTAACACTACATTACCTACTCAGAATGATTTAAAATACCATCTAAAGAGCGGCTTAATTTTTAATAATACCTCGATTATTTGTGGGTATTTGGATTGTTCCTAAGTGACTCAATTAAAAAAATGACTCCATCGTATGTCTAAGTTAAGAATTGTCTCTGGAAAACCAAAATTTCCCCCTAAAGTTGTGTGGTAACAATATCAATTAGATTGCTAATACCAAAGAGTTAATTATATACAAACCAACCTGCGTTCCCATGTGTTTATGCTGTATGGTGTTTTATAAGCTTAAGTCTTAAACTAAGTGTAATCTTTTTGTTTCATTCTATTCTGCGTTTGCTTCTGTGCATAAGCTTCTGTTTTTATACCAAGTAGAAGGTCATGGCTAATATTTTTATAAGGCAATCTAAAAATCTCAATTCTTTCCTAAGGAAAGATATACAAGTGAGTGCTTGTAAGTTAGAAAGACCTGATGTTATAAAGAATTAATGAAATGGATTCATTATAACAAAGGTGTTTGTGCTTATAACAACTTTCAAAGCAAAATCTTTTCAAGTAACATACTAAAGCTTACAAAACGCATTTTAATCTAAAAAAATAATAATTTCGAGAGTAAAGCTGGTATTACCATAATAAAAAAATTTTTTTTATATAAAAAAAGAATTGTCTATGTTAGTTGCCTTTGAATCAATAATGACTCATGGCGGCCCATGTCTATAGATATAGAGGAGAACCCCTTCATAGGGTTTTCCACAACTCTCCGTTGTGCCCTTTTGAAAACAAGATCTACAAGCCTGTCTTCTGAGGTACCTTTGGGTAGATTTGAACTGTCAACTTTTCCATTAGTAGTCAAGTGCTTAACTGTTTGCACCATTCAGGAAACCTTGGAAAGTTGCCTTGTTCCGTAGAAAACAGCAAGAGGGAGAGAGATTCTTTTTTCATTTGGTGTTGATTTTAGACAATGAAATGAGGAATTTCATTGGCTGTTTCATAATTATATATTTTAAAAAGCTCTGGTAGTTCTGGTAGTCAAAACCTATGAACCTTGGCAATCATACTTTAGATTAATATTTAGAGATGCTCCCTTATTCTCTCACTTTAGTGTTTAAGAAGCGTACGTCTACATTCACCGACTGAACTTTGCACTCTCAGGAAGTCCTGAGTTTTGATCTTCTGGCTGACAAACAGTTAAGAGGACTGGTTAGGAATGAAAGATGGGTTTTAGTCTTAATTTTGTCAGACTAGTAACTCACTGGAAAGAATCCTCCTTGTATCTAAAGTATGGGAGTAGGTCTTAACTCAGTTCTTTCTAACTAAATTTCTTTGACTGCTCTCTAAGGACAAGTTTCTAACTGGACAAATGCTTAGTATCATACTCACTCACCCCATCTACTGGTAGAAAGAGAGATGGACCTTGACCAACTATCTTTAAAGCAGCATGTACTACTTGGTCTGCTGTTAGGAAATTATTTAAACAAGACTGTGAATTCAGCCTTTTATAGTGTTGTTAGGTGCTGTTGAATTGTTTCCAACTCATAGTGACCTTGTACACAACAGAACAAAACACTGTCCAGTCCTGTACCATACTCAACAACTGTTATGTTTCAGCCCATTGCTGTTGCCACTGTGCCAATCCATTTTGTTGGGGGTCTTCCTTTTTTGCTTACCAGCCACGTTTCCATGCATGATGTCCTTCTTCAGAATCTGGTTCCTCCTGATAATATGTCAAAAGTAGGAGAGACTAAGTCTTGTCATTGTTGCTTCTGAGGAGCATTTGGCTGTACTTATTCGAAGCTGGATTTGTGTGTTCTTCTGGTAGTCTGATCTTTTTTGCCACCACCATAATTCAAACGCATTGATTCTTCTGTGATCGTTTTTATTCATTATCATACTTTCACATGCTTATGGGACGATTGAAAGTACTATGACTTGGCTCAGGCACCGCCATAGCCTCAAACTGGCATCTTTGCTCCTGAACACTTCAAAGACGTCTTGTGCAGCAGATTTGCCTAATGCAGTACGTCATTTGATTTTTTGACTGCTGCTTCCATGATCATTGATTGTAGATTCGAGTAAATGAAGTCTTTGAGAACTTCAGTCTTTTCTCCGTTTATTATGATGTTATTTATTGGTTCAGTTGTGAGGATTTTCGTTTTCTCTACATTGAGGTATAGTCCATACTGAAGGCTGTAGTTTTTTAAATCTTCATCAGTAAGTGTTTTAAGTCCTCTTCATTTTTACCAAGCATGATTATACCATTTTGATACCATATACATATCGCAAAGTTGTTAATGAGCCTTCTTTCAATCCTGAAGCCACACTCTTTTTCATGTAATCCAGCTTCTTGGATTACTTGCTCAGCATACGGCCTGAATAAGTATGGTGAAAAGGAGGGTACAACCCTGATGCACACCTTTTCTGATTTTAAACCATTCAGCATCCCTTTTTCTGTTTGAACTACTGCCTCTTGGTTTATCTACAGGTTCCTCATAAGCAAAATTAAGTGTTCTGTAATACCCATTCTTTGCAATGTTATTTTATCCATAGTTTGTCATGTCAAATGCCTTTGCATAGTCAATAAAGCACAAGTAAACATCTTTTTTGTGTTCTGTGCTTTTAGCCAAGATCTATGTGATGTCAACAGTGATATCCCTCATTCCATGTCCTCTTCTGCATTTGGCTTGACTTTCTGGCAGCTCTTTGTCAATGTACTGCCGCAGTCATTTTGAATTATCTTTAGCAAAAATTTACTTGCATGTGATATCAATGTTATTGTGTGATGAGTTCTGCATTCTGTTGGGTCACCTTTCTTTGGAATGAGCACACATATGGATCCCTTCCAGTAGGTTGGCCAGGTAGCTGTCATCCTTATTTATTGTCATGGGTGAGTCAGTGCCTTCAGTGCTGCTTAGGTTTGTTAAAAGATTTCTGATTGTATTCTGTCAGTTCCTGGAGCCTAGTTTTTGCCAATGCCTTCAGTGGTACTTCTTTCTTCAGTATCATTGATTCTTGACTATATGGTCCCTCTTGAAGTGATTGAACATCGACTAGTTCTAGCATTTCGTAACGAGAGATTTCATTGTTCCTGTTGCTGTGGATCAGGGCTGGACTGTGAACCACAAGGTTGGCAGTTCCAACCCACCAGCTGCTCCTCGGAAACCCTATACAGGGTTGCTATGAGTTGGGAGCAATTCGACAGCACTAAACAACAACAACAACAACAACAATAATTCTCATGTAAGAATCGTTTATAACCTTCATGCCTGGCCTCTGCCCTACTCTAGCAATGTTACAAAGCTCTTTCAGGCTAGTGATAAATGCACACAGGACATGTGTGTATAAGCCTCAGCCTGAAGGCACTCCGCTCTAGCTCCACGGGCCAGCAAACCTAGCTCCCCACTTATGTGCATGGAAGCATCCCATTCTGCAAGCAAGCTTCCGGCCCAAAGTCACTCAACTTCACTTGCTCTGAGAGCAGTCTCATACTCTGGCTCTTAGTTTTGCTGCTGTTATGAGTCCTCTGCCACCCCTCCGGTGTTGTCGCTTTCTGTCCCAGGGTCAAAGAGGCTCAATGTGCAGGGAACTCTGTGTTTAAAAGACATGCTGTACTCTTGGTGTTTCTTCGATAGTAGTGAGGTGTTTCTTCGATAGTAGTGACAGCCCCTATCCTTGCTTCTGAGATGGCTCATTTTGTAGTTTTTATAATTACAATGAGCTCTGTTAACATCCACAGCTGAATCGTGCCAGTATCTTCTCCCTCCATTTCTTACCTAGACCCGGCAGCAAAACAGTTACTTGGGGAGATTTGCAAAGACTAAGACTTGTTGTTGTTAAGTGTTGTCAAGTCGGTTCTGACTCATAGCAACTCTATATAGGGTTTCCAAGGCTTTAAATATTTGAGGGAGCAGAAAGCCTCATCTTTCTAACAAGAAGCAACTGGTGGGCAGTCTAGTGTTTATCGCATGGAACCACCATGTTCCCAAGACTAAGGCTAGAAACAACAAATTAAATAATTCTCTACACCACAATAATTAATAAAATTTCCATTTTCCATTTAAAAACAACAAAACTAAGCTTAACCTGTAAATAAATTCACAGGTCTCAAATGTAAAATATTTGGAAAGAAATAGGTAGTAAAACAATTACCTTTTCACCCTGTCTCCAGCTCACTTTCCTACAGGTAAACCCCAAACAAAAATCAAACCATTTGCCACTGAATGGATTCCAGCTCAGAGTGACTCTCTAGGACCAAGCAGAGCTGGCCCCACGGTGTTCCCAAGACTAAATCGTTACAGAAGCAGACAGCCGCATCTTTATCCCACAGAATGGCTGGTGGGTTTAAACGGCTACTTTCTGGTTAACACCTGAGCACTTTAACCACTGTGCCACCACAGCTCCTTTCTTCCTTCAGAGGCATTTTTATACGTATGTTAGCAAATTGATTGTGTATGTGTTTTCCTCTTGTTTGAAATCTTAAGGTTAAAAAATTGATTGAAATTCCTCCAGCTTTTCTGATGGGATTTGTATACTGTCTTTAGATCAGATTTTTTTGTTGATGTTAAGTGCCATTGAGTCCGTTCTAAAACATAGCGACCCATAGGGTTAGTTCAGATAGGAAACTGGAAGATAGTGCATTTTCATATTCTTGCAAATTGGCCTTATTTAATTCAAAAATATTCGTCCTGCCTCTGCATTTCCATAACTTGATTTAGTGTAATTACTGTTATTTGTTCTCAGGTCTGACTTCTCCACTAGATTGCCTTGTTCACCTCTGGCATAGAGTAGCTAACACTTAATGCTGAGCAACTAAATGAATGCGTGTGCTAAGCACTTTAACACAGGAGTATTTCTTCAAAGAGCTTATAATCTTAAACTGCTTAGGGTTCCCATGTCATCTTTAGTCCCGTGCATCCAAGAAATCCTTAAAAAAAAAACAGAGGTAACAGAAGTGGTAAAGTGGTAAGCTAGTAGAAATGCTTACTTCTGAAAAAAATAAAGTAACTTTGGTCCTCAACTGGGCCATTCTTACCTTAGGGACATGGGGAGTCATTCCTCCAGAACTCCATAAACCTTGGCAGAGAATAGAAGCAATGAAAGATGACTCCAAGGCTTTATTCTTATGGGACCCAAACCACATTTTTCTCAGTCAGGTTGATAAACGGACAAGACACTTTCAAGGCTTTCTACTCACCCCTGAAGCAGAACCTTGAACAAGAAATACAGGAGGGAGGCTGTGCAGAATCATGGGCGATTTCTGATTTCCCTAAGTTTGCTTTGAGAATGAGAGCAGGCAAAACCCATGGTGCCTGGCAAGATAGGATGCGCCATACTGTGCCATGGAACGAGAACGGAGGTTTTTGCCCAAAGATGCCCTATCCTCACTGCTTCCTTTCTTCCCATCCCTCAGTGTTCTGCCCCACCCGTTCTTCATCCCCAACTTGCTTGCCTCTCAGTGGACTTCTGCCCGCTGCCATCTCTGCTTGGTCTTTAAGATTAGAAGTGGGATAAAAGGAAGAGTTGGTTGAGTACAGAATTCTCACTTTCCATGTGGGAGCTAGAGGTTCCTTTCTGCCCAGTTCCCTCATGTGCAGCTTCCATCCATCCATCAGCGGAGGCTTGAGTGTTGCTATGACGTGGAACAGGATTCAGTGGAGCATGTAGGCTAAGATGTAGAAAGATCTACTTCTGAAAATCAGCCAGTGAAAGCCGTATGGATCACAACAGTCTGATCTACAACTGAGCTTATGGATGGCACAAGAGGAGGTAATATTTCATTTCATTGCACATGGGGTTACCATGAGTCTGGGCTGACTCAAATGGCAACTAACAATAACATAGAGAAGTGAACAACTGAGAGAAGTGGGTGTTGCAAATTGGGGATGTACCTAGGACCCCCTGGCAAAGGTATCAGGAGAATGAGGATTAAGAGAAGCAGGCAGTCCAGAAACTGAAGAGAAAATACTTGTTAGTCTTTATTTCTGTGATCATTGAGAGCATGGGTGGGAATGTCCAGCCCGCGGGCCATATAAGGCTAGCAAAATCCTTTGGTCTGGCCCCGCCAAGGCAACTGCAATTCCAGCTAGCACAGCAGACATGAGTTAATTAAATGTTTGACCAAATATAGCAGACTAATCTTTAAGTTGATAATTTTGTATGGCCTGCAAATGATGTTAGAAATTTTGGCAGATAAAGGGTTCCCCACCCCTGATTTAGAGGGAAAAACAAAAGATGCAAATAAACAGGCAAGATGATTTCTGTCTTAATTGTGCTGCTGTACCTGAAATAACACCAGTGGATGGTTTTAACAAAGAGAAATTTATTTCTCACACTTTAGGAGGCTAGAAGTCCAAATTCAGAGCAGCCAGCTCTAGGGAAAGAGGCTTTCAGTCAGCTGTGGAAGAAGGTCCTTGCCTTTTCAGCTTCTGCTTCCTGGTTCTTGGAGATGCCCACGTGTCCTGGCATCTATTTTACTCCATCTCTGTTCTGCTTGCTTTTATATCTTACACTAAAATAATTGCCATAATAAAGACGGCCCATTTCCAAGCAGGAGTATAACCACATGCTTCTTATTAAGTGCGATCGAGTTGGTTCCTACTCATACATAGCAACCCTGAATAGATAGGGTTTCCGAGGAGCGGCTGGTGAGTTTGAACCACCAACCTTGCAATCCAGCATGTTATCCTGTGTTGTTGGTTTGTTTGTTATGTGCCGTGGAGTCGGTTCGGACTCATAGCAACCCTGTACTGGGTTTCTGAGGTTGTAAATCTTTATGGGAACAGAATGTCTCATCTTTCTCCTGCAAAACAGCTGGTAGTTTTGAACTGCTGACCTTGTGGTTCGCAGCCCGATTCGTAACCACTATGCTACCATATCTGGTGTAGAGGTTAGGATTTATGACACATATTTTATTGTGGAACATAACTCAATCCATAACATCAGTTTACAACTAAAACACATCAGTGTGCACCTCAGGGAGTTCTGGAGAAGACTGCGCAGATGGATCTTTTGATTTTGCTAAATCCAAGTGTCCTTCCCAAGCCCAGCAAGATTCCAGAGACATTTTCCCAGAAGGCAAGAGGAGTCTGGAGGCTTTAATCTGCATATTTAAATGTATTTTAAGGAAACAATTCTATTTATATATATTTCATAGTATGTGTTATAAATTTTACAGTATATCATATATGGTGTGGTGCTATGGTTAATGTGCTGGACTTCAAAGTTGGTTTGAACTGCAAAGGCAGCAGTTCAAGTTCACCAGTCACTCCTCAGAAACCCTATTACAGGGTCGCTATGGGTTGGAACTGACTCCATGGCACTTGTCCACAACAATATGTATATATATAACCTCCAAAGCAATTGGAAATAAGGAAATAAATTTCAGGTGGTGGATGGGGGTTTTGTTGTTGATTGACTTAGGAGAGTTATTAAAGAATCACTTTGAACAGAAGCTGTTATTCTCTGACCTTGTCCATTATATTTTGTTTTTGTTTCCTTTATTGTATCACTTTTACTACAGCTCAGCTTTTGCCACATTTTCTACCCCTTTCATTTTGGACTTTCAGTTAGATTTATAATTCAGACAGAGACAGGCACTGAAACAATTCCTAGCTTGTTTACTCGTTTTACAAACCGCATCCCTTTGGTGGGTTTAGTTAGCAATTTGCACTCTTACTAATCAACACCAAAATAAATAGACCCTTAAAACTGTCAGTGACACCAGCCAGTTCTACAGCCTAGTACTGCGGGCCCAGGCCAGATGGCAAGCCCAGGCCCCTAGCGGACATAATACACATTCTGTAGTTCTTGGCTTCCACAGCACGGGCAGCTGACGACTTTTAGAAGGCTCAAGGGGAGATGGAGCAGATTTTCCACTATCGATTTGTTCTTCTGTGGGGCATCTCCAGCAATAAACCCTAGGATGGCATGAGTGGTACTTGACTATGATTCAGACCTGTAGTGTACTGGTCATAAACTAGAAACTCTGAACCTTTGGCTGTCCACTAGCCTGCTTGGTGATTGCGTTCGAGCCATGAAATTCCCTCTAGACTTTCTGAGGTGCCAGGTAAAGGGATGGAACAGCCTATTTTTACTACTGGAGCAGGAGGTACAGCACAAAAACATTTTACTCAAGTTATGTGTTCCTCCACCACACAGTAGATTGGTAGGACAGACCTTCTGTTTGTAGTGATTGTTGTTAGGTGTCTTCAAGTCGGTCTGACTCCTAGTGACTCTGTAGAGGGTTTCTGGGGAGCGGCTGGTAAGTTTGAACCATCAACCTTTCGGTTCCAACTGAGCTCGAGGTCGAGTGCTTATACTACAGCACCACACCAAGACTCCTTCTGTTTAACGGGGTGTTATCTCTACACTACTGAGGTGAAGAGAGAAATCGCTTTTATTGCCATATATGAGTGTGTAGCAGTGGCTCACCTAGCCCTTGGAAAGTTTATTGTGAGTGGGGACCTTCTCCATTCATATATATTCTCTGGGCATTGTAGATGTATGTTAAAATGAAATTAGTTTTACATCTGTTGTATTTACAAGGGAACTCTGTGATAGAAGCTTAGCATTCTTATTTTTCCCTTTTGATTCCTGTTGGTGCCCCGTATAGGTGTATTTTCCTGCTCCATGAAGCATGCTCTGTGCTAAACTAATGTGCTGAGTTGGAACCAGCTTGGCATTTGCCTGTTTACTGCTTCTCTACACATTACAGCTTCCTTACTTCAAATACTGTTTGAGCAGACCAAAAACATGTTCTTGGCGGTCACCCAGAGTTTAGCTTCCGCTTCCCGAGAATGTCATAAAAGTTCTCTGCCAAATAAATTCTCAGGAACTGCAAAGAACAAATTTCCTGCTCCCAGTGCTTACAGATCATGGAGGGAGGCTTCAGCTGACCACCTGGCGTGGTATCCATGGTGCCGGGAAACCAAATCACAGAGCATACTTTCTCTTGGCAGTGCTATCTGGTGACCAGAGGTTAATTCTCTGCATGTGATAGATGAGCTTTCCATTAAAAAAAAAAAAATTGTGCCCAACATTTCTCTCCACTGGGTTTTTTGGATTCCATAAAAGAATTTTATCTTTATCACTCATTTTGCTCCCTTGTCAATTAGTATCTATTGTGAAGTTTTGAGCCTGGGATCAATTTTTTATTGAGTAAATTTCAAGCAGTAACCATGAAAAGAACCATTCTTTGATTTTATCTATTTATTTTTTGAGAGGGGGTGTGTTTGTATAAGGAGCTCTGGTAGCATAGTGGTTATGAATCGGGCTGTGAACCTCAAGGTCAGCAGTTCGAAACTATCAGCCGTTCCGCAGGAGAAAGTTGAGGCTTTCTGCTTCTGTAAAGATTTACAACCTCGGAAACCCTGTACAGGGTCATTATGCGTCGAAACCAACTCCACGGCACATAACAACAATGTTTGTATATATATTATTGTTGTTGTTAAGTGCCGTCGAGTCGGTTCCGATCCATAGCGACCCAGTGCAGGGTTTCCGAGGGTGTAAATCTTTACGGGAGTAGAAAGCCTCATCTTTCTCCCGCGGAGCGGCTGGTAGTTTCGAACCGCTGACCTTAAGGTTCGCAGCCCGATTCGTAACCACTACGCTACCAGAGCTTGTTGTTGTTTTGTTTTGTTCTGTTTTTCATTGAGAGCATTGTTTGCCTGCCTGGATATTGTAATATCCTATATCATTCTGGGTCCCAGCTGGAAACAGATGGCATATTCACATTAGGATAATTTAGGAAGTGTTTATTTATAAAAAGAATATTTTAAGAGATGTGAATGTGTGGAGTAACCTTCTTGGTCCAGTAACCCAGTGAAGTGGCTTCTATCCCTAGACCAGAGGAAGGAAAATATGGGGCAATGACCAGAAAGAAACTACAAGGTGACAGTCAAGTGACGGCTGCTCTTAGAATGGTCCTCACTAGAGATATGTATCCAGACAGAGACTAGTCACTCTCTTTCTTCTCTCTCATTGGCTGAGCCCAATCAGATGCCACATGGATTAGCCTAATAGAGTAGAGAACAGGGTAGACAAGGCAGAGTAGATTGGAGAGCCAATGGAAGACATCTACATATATCCCAAAATGTGTATGCAGTGATTTCTAGGAGAGGCATACATATCTCAGTAGAAAACTTAAACTCACTTTAGTTTTGAAAACTATATTGAGGCAAACCTAAAAATGCCCATCCTTGGGAGAATGGATAAACAAACTATGGTAAATACATACAATGGAATACTACTCAATGTTGAAGAATAACAATGAATCTGTGATACCTCATAATACGTGTGAAGCTGGAGATTATGTTGTGTAAAATGAGTCAATCACAAAAGGACAAACATTGTAGGAAACCACTACTATTTTCAAAAGTCAAGAAAACAAGCAGTAAAAGAAACACTCTTTGATGGTTAGCAGGAGTGGGTCGAAAGGAAGGATAAGTTACTGGTAGCATGCCATTGAGTCGGTTCAGACTCATAACAACCCTATATGTTGTTGTTAAGTGCCATTGAGTTGGTCCCGACTCATAGTGACCCTGTATAGGGTTTCTGTATAGGAGTGGCTGGTGGCTGGTCAATTTGAACCACCAACAAGCTGAATGGAGGTAGAAGGGAGAGTTGAGAGTATCCCATAATATAAATTTTGCTTTTGCTTTAACTTGGTCCACTGAATACTTCACCACATTCATGAATGTATTTGCAGCAAAGGTAAACACACATGTACAAATATCCTCTGTCAACCGTTATATAGTGTGGGTATATGCCCACTCTCCTTGTCATCAGCTGGTCAGTGCTTACCCTACAACACCATTCCAGGACCTCAAAAACTTCTGAGGCTTTACCAAACACTTTGTGGGGATGAGTCACTGGGCATGGGGGCTCTGGACCATAGTCTTCGGGGAGATCATGGTCAATTGGGACAACATAGTTCACAAAGACAATGTTCTACATCCTACTTTGGTGAGTTGTGACTGGGATCTTAAAAGCTCATGAGCAGCCATCTGAGGTCTGGAGAAAAGAGGAGTGATGAAAATTGAATACACTTGGAAACAGTCCGGTGGACTAATGCACCATGTGAGCTTCAATCTTCATAACCCTGAGACCAGAAGAACTAGATCGTGGCTGGCTACCACTACCAACTGCTCTGAAAGGGATCACATTGTTGTTGTTGTTATGTGCCATGGAGTCAGTTCTGACTCATAGAGCGACCCCGTACAGGGTTTCTGAGGCTGTAAATCTTTACGGGAACAGAAAGCCTCATCTTTCTCCCGTGGAACAGCATTGTTGTTGTTGTTGTTAGGTGCCATCGAGTTGGTAGCAACCCATGCACAGCAGAACGAAACACTGCCCAATCCTGGGCCAACCTCACACTGTTGCCATGCTTGAGTCCACTGATGTTGCCCCTTGGCCAGTCGATCTCATTGAGGGGAGGGGGGGCTTCCTCTTTTTCTCTGACCCTCCACCTTACCAAACATGGTACAGCATTAGGAGGTTCTAAATAGGGTGGGAGGAAATGTGGAACAAAATCAAAATCATAAAATAGACCAGGTATACTGGTTAGAGAGAGACTGGTGGAACTCTGAGACTCTATGGCTCTTGGCCACCCTTCAGATCTGGAACTGAAAACACCCTTGTAGTTCAATTTTCAGCCAAGTAATAGATAGGTATAGAGAGGAAACAAACACCCTACCGAGGTATGCACACACCATAATGTAGTCAACCATTGAAGTTCAAAAGGGCAGTATTTATCCAAGTAAAAAGTGTGGAAGGGTGGGACAGAAAGAAGATTAGAAACAAGAAACCCAGGGAGGAAGTGGAATTATGTGATGTTACATTGAGGGGTTGCAGTGAATGAAATAAAGTAGGATTTGTTGAATGTAAAACTGATGATCTACTTTGTAAATTTTCACTCAATTCACAATAAAAAGTTTTTAAAAGTAGCTTATATATAGTTATTTAAGGAGGATTTGGAAAGATAGCAGGTACAATTTTTAAAGTATTGTTATGGAAAAACACAAAAGGTAAAATTCAAGACAAAGTTCAAGTTTATGAGAAAGCTGTTTAGCACATAGTTTTGTTGGATGCCATCAGGTTGACGTTGACTCATAGCAACCCCATGTGATAGCGTAGAACTGCCATGCAGGGTCTTGTAGGCTGTAATTTTACAGAAGTAGATTACTAGGTCTGAATTGCCAACCTTCAATAGTAGTAGTAGTTGTTGTTGTTAGATGCTGTTGAGTCAGTACAGACTCAGCAACCTCATGCACAACAGAACTAAACACTGCCTAATCCTGCGCCAACTTCATAATTGTTACTACACTTGATTGCATTGCTGCTGCCACCATGCCAATTCATCTCATTGGGGGCGGGGGAGAAACTCTTTTTTGCTGACTCTCTACTTTACCAAGCATGATGTCCTTCTCCAAGGACTAGACCCTCCTGATATTATGTCCAAATTATGAAAATAAAGTCTGGCCATCCTAGAATCCAGGGAGCATTCTGGCTGTACTTCTTCCAACATAGATTTGTTTATGCTTTTGACAGTCCATGGTACTTTAATAATTCTCTTCTCATACCATAACTCAAATGCATCAGTTCTTTTACAGTCTTCCGTATTCATTGTCCAACTTTCACATGCATATGAGGCTATTGAAAATACCATGGCTTGGGTGAGGTACACCTTAGTCCTCAAATTGACATTTTTACTCTTGAGCACTTTAAAGAGGTCTTATGCAACATTGTGAAGTATGAGTATTCTGGATTACTTAATTGTGCTCATGAGGAATCTGTACCTGGACCAAGAGGCAGTTGTTCGAACAGAACATGGGAACATGGAATGGTTTAAATTAAAAAAAGGTATGCGACAAGGTTGTATTCTTTCACCATGCTATTCAACCTGTATGCTGAGCAAATAATCCGAGAAGCTGGGTTATTTGAAGAAAAACGTAGCATCAGGATTGGAGGGAGACTCATTAAGAACCTGTGATATGTAGATGATACAACCTTACTTACTGAAAGTGAAGAGGACTTAAAACATTTCCTGATGGTAATGAAACAAGCTATATGAATGGTTGAATGTGAAGCTGATGATGTGCCCTGTAAACTTTCACTCATACCTCATATTTTTGTTAATTTTTTGAGGTAGGTAGTAAAAAGTTAAGTTAATGGTTCCTCACATAATGCCTTGAAGAGCGTTTGTTGAAGTATCTGTTAGAATGCTTTTATTCATTTTCCAGACCCTATTTATGCCCATTTTCTTATTTGATTTAGTGAGCAAACTGCCTTTCAGAAATATATTTAAACCAGTATAGGAATAGAGTTAAACATCCAAGTCTATGAATATGCCCCAGAAATTAGGCACCACTTTGCTGGTTTATTCACAATGTTTCAACACCCATAATTTCATGTTTCTCTCTTCAAGATCCACACAGGTTTACAGCACCAAATAATCTGGCCCTGTCAGCCCAGCTGTGTTCCTTTGGATGAAAAACTCCTGCCTCAGCTTCTAAAAGAAGCAGGTTATACTACCCACATGGTCGGAAAATGGCACCTGGGAATGTACCGGAAAGAATGCCTTCCAACGCGCCGAGGATTTGATACCTACTTTGGTAATGGAAATGCACGTTTTTATAACAACCCAGACTGACTATAGTCATCTTGTAAAACACACCCAAATAAAATAACTAGAAACTGGAACACCAAGTGAATCAGTCAGCACCACAGGGGGCCACTTTCTAATGTTACCTCCTTAAACGTGGCTCTGTGGTCAATAATGCATGGTGTGCATAAGCCCCAGGAAATTGTTCCCCTTTTCCAGATGCTACATACCATCTTGGGCCCTTAGAAGAGATTACAACCTTCACACCAGAGACCAGGTACTGTCAGAGAACCTTATGTCAAAAGGGGGTGAACATTGGTTTTTTTTCTTTAAGACAGGAGACAAACTCATGAATCCCAACACGATTATGTTTCTCCCACAAAGGTTCAGGATATTCTTTCCCTATATACTGTATTCAAATTTTGTTTTGTTTTCTTTGAGGTAATGGAGGAAGTCTCTTTTCCGTTGGCATCTTTCTCCCTGTGACATTTATTATTGAAATCACTAGGTTGGAAAAGAGATCAAAATTAAAAATGGGAATGGTAAATATCAAAGCTCAAAAGGAATAATAAGAAATATTTGGTGGTGGTGGTGGATATGTGCTGTGGAGTCGGTTCTGATTCCTAGCAATCCTGTATGGGGTTTCTAAGGCAGTAAATCTTTACAGGAGCAGGAAGCCTCAGCTTTCTCCCATGGATCAGCTGCTAGTTTCAAACTGCTGGCCTTGAGGTTAGCAGCCTGATTTGTAACCACTACGCTAGCAGAGCTCCTTAAGAAATTACTAGTGGCCTTGATAATCCTACACAAAAACCAAGCAAAACAAAACAAAAATATGAAACCTAAAGTTTGTTTTAAGATTTGCCCTCTTCAGATATGTTGTGAATCATGTCTTAATTAGCAACATATTTATTTTGCCAGTAGCTAGCTATCTTTCTGTCAAGTTCTTTTTATATTGACTTATTTTTCTGTCTAGTTACTAAGCTACCTACATACCTCCCATCTGTCTCTTCATTTACTTGCTTATAATCCAAAAATGAAAATACACTGAACACAAGAATTTGAGAAATAAATAGGATAAAAAAATGCAGTGAATAGAAAAAAATGAGACATTTATATGGCTCTCAATTACAAGCAAAAATGAAAACGGAATGTTTTATGCAGGCTTCATGTTCAACTCCAAGATTCATTAGGTACAAAGCAAAAAAGGAAAGGTCTATGTAAGAGTCACATTCTGTGTAAGATAAATGAAAACGCGACATTCAGGAAAAATAAGACGTTCTCAGGTCTAAGAGCTCTTAGGGCTAGGAGTCCTGCAAGCTTAGTGAATTATTTGTTGGACTGCTAACCACAAAGCCAGCAGTTTGAGCCCACCAGCCGCTGCGTGAGAGTAAGATGAGGCTTTCTGCTTCTGTAACGATTTATAGCCTCAGAAATCCTATACAGGGTCATTATAAGTCAGAACTGACTCGATGGCACACAATAGCAGTAGCAGGTCTAAGAGGAATTTCTCCTTTGGGTCCTCCTAAGTAAGGTGGACAGCATCCTTAAAAATATCATTCTAGTAATAAAATAATGCTCTTATTGATATTTTTGAGATATTTTTTCATGCTTGGGCCAAAACACCAAAATTTACTTCAGTAAAAGTGACTGTGTATGGGGCAAATCAATGTAGTAGAAACACGCAGCTCTGACATACTTGGTTGGATCCAGGGTTAAAACCAAGATGCAAAGATATCAGACCTGAGAGCACATGTACCCACTCCTATCCCTCTAGTCACCATCAATAATGGCATTTTTCTTGATGAATGTGCATATAGCCTCAGTATCTTTAAACAATTACTAAAAATTGAACTTGGGTGGAAGAGCTCTTTGTCATCTTGGAAATTCAAGAGGAATAAACAGTTTGAACATCTTTTGTTGTTTGGTGCCATTGAGTCAGTACAGACTCATAGCAACACTGTGCACAACAGAACAAAATACTGCCCGGTCCTGGGCCAGCCTCACAATTGTTGCCACGCTTGAGCCCATTGATGCTGCCACTTTGCCAATCCATCTCGCTGGGGGTCTTCCTCTTTTTCTCTGACCTTCTACATTGCCAAACATGATATCCTTCTCCAGCATCTGGTCCCTCCTGATAATATGTCTGAAGTATGAGAGACAAAGTTTGGCCATCCTGACCTCCAAGGAGCACTCTGGTTGCACTTCTTCCAACATAGATCTGTTGGTTCTTATGGCAGCCCATGGCACTTTCAATATTCTCCTCTGACACTACAACTCAAAAGCATCAATTTTTTTACAGTCTTCCTATTCATTGTCCAGCTTTTGCATGCACACGAGGTTATTGAAAATACCATGGCTAGGGTCAGGCGCACCTCTATCCTCAAGCAGACATCTTTGCTCTTCAACACTTTAAAAAGGTCTCGTGCAGCAGATTTGCCTAATGCAATACGTCATTTGATTTCTTGACTGCTGCTTCCATGAGTGTTGATAGTCTAAGAAGACTTAAGTCCTTGACAACTTCAATCTTTTCTCCAAGTCAATTTCTATATTTTAAAACTTCAGTTGGACAGAGGGTAGAAATGATATCCTTTTGTGAGAATGAAGAAACCTAACTGAGATTGAGATGAACAGAGAAACAGCCCACATTCACGTGGCAGTGGTAGAATGAGAGATGTGTAGACAGGAGAGTATGATGGCATGCAGCAATGATCACGGTTACCACAGTGCCATGTTAAGCAGCAGGCAGACTGTGCTGGTGGCTGTACAATTCTGTGACTACATTAAAAACCTTTGGACTGCATACTTCAAATGGGTGAATTGTATGCTATATGGATTATTTCTTAAATAAATAAAATAGAGATTTAGTCATTTAAAGAAGATTTTCTGATGGCTCAGAGAGCATTGGCTCTTATTTTTCTTTAAGTCTGGCATGTCAGTTCAAATTTGTGAATCACTGTTACAATGAAAATCTCTATATCATTATCATAGGGTTGCTTGGTATAAGTTTGACCAAGTATGTAGATAAATATAGTTCTCCTATTTCTAGAAACCTCCTATATATAATATTTTAAAAGTATTTATAATTTGTTGTTGTCGTTAAGTGCTGTTGAGTTGTTTCAGACTCATAGTGACTCTGTATAGGGTTTCCAAGGAACAGCTTGTGAGTTTGAACCACCGACCTTGTGATTCAAACCGACCTTGTAGTACAGTGCTTTATCCCACAGCGCCACTACAGCACATTTAAAATCAGGTATATTCTATGTACATATTCTTTCAAGTGGTATAAAACAGTTTACCTTTACAGATAAAGAACCTAAAGTGATCCCCTAACACTAAAACCCCAAATTCTACTTCTACTGAGTTAATTCTGATTCTTAGACACCCAATGGGACAGATTAAATTGCTCCCTAGAGTTTCCAAGATTATTGTAAACATTTATAGGAGTAGAATTCCTTGGAATGGCTGATGGGTTTGAACCACCAGCCTTGTGGTTGGAAGCCCAATTTAAGTCACTTAAAACCACTACACCCTAAGTCTGAGTATCCTGACTTTACTAATCACCCATACAATGGCTGAAATTATTTTTATGTATACATTTCTTTCTTTATTGCATGTTAATTAGGTATACATTTGATTTCTGTTACTCTTTTATGTTGTTGTTGTTGTTAAGTGCAGTCTAGTCATATAAATAGCATAAAAGTTTATCATATAAAATAGTTATCTTAAGACCAAGGTGCTAATTATATTTAGGACTTTGAGTTTATTGGATCATGGCAAAGGAGTAATTAAATAAAAATGAATTCATTTATTATATATGCTACGTAAAACTCTTAGTTGTGAATATAGGGAAAATTTAAGACTGGAAAAGGACTGGGCCTTTTTATCACCCTAATTTTTAGGTTAGTAAGTGGTGTTTCTGAGGAAATAGATAAGAGTCCAGCACACCTTATTTATTTTTAACAGCTTTCTTGAGGTCTAGTTCATATACTATACAGTTGACCCAGTTAAAGTGTTTTTTAACAAATTCACAGGATTGTGCCACCATCAAAACAACCTAATTTTAGGACATTTCTCTCATCCCAACATTGAAGCTCCTATCTCATTAACAGTCACTCCTTATTTCCCTCCAGTCCCTCTGTTGTTGTTGTTGTTAAATGCAGTGGACTCCGTCCTTACACACAGTGACCCTGTGTAGGATTTCCATAGAGTGGCTGGTGGGTTTGAACTGCCAACCTTGTGATTAGCAGTCTAGTACTTATCCTACAGAACCACACCAGGACTCCCTTTAGCTCTAGGAAATGGCTGATCTATTTTTTTTTTGTCTCTAGAGATAACCTATTCCAGACATTTCAAATAAATGGAATCATAAAATATTTAGCACACTTTGTTTTTAAACGGCAGTAGGATATTTTATTTATTTATTTATTTTTGTGGTTAGGGTGAAAGTTTACAGAGCAAATCAAGTTTTCCATTCAACAGTTTATACACATTTTGGTTCAAGCACAGCTTATTTGAAAATACAGAACCTTTGCTGGCTGTTGAGAAAACGATTTTCTGTTATTTTTAAGTCTACATTTTGGAATGGGCAGTTGATAGCATTTAAATCTGGGGAGAAACTGAGGTCAGTGTAGGTAGGAAGGTCTCTTTTCAGTGTCGCCATTTTGTGTGATCTTTTGATTCTTTTACTATGTCTAGAGATCCTCTCTTTGGAAAGGTTTGTGTCTTCCACCAGTGGGTGTCAGTGTCTAATTAGAGATGACTCCTCCTAATACTGTTTCCTTGAAGCCAGTTTCAGAACGTCAAGAATAACATTATTTGAATCCTATGTTAATTTACATGATCATGCACAAACTTGTAATATATCACATTAGCCATATATTGTTTTTGCCATTAGATAGCTTGCAATGACGAAGATGTTACGTTACTATTACTGAATGTGAACTCTAATCTTATATATATATTTTTAAATCCTCCCAAATTTATTGCCTTTCAGATGATTCTGTCTCCCAGTGACCCTACAGAACAGAGTGGAACTGTTCCACAGGTTTTCCCAGACTGTAAATCTTTATGGGAGCAGATAGGCTCATAGTTCTCCCATGGAGCAGATGTTGGACTTGAACTGCCAACCTTGTGGTTAGCAGCCCAGTGCTTAGCCCATTGGACTACCAGGACTCCTTATCTTTTTTTAAAAGCCCATTTAATTGGAATCAACCATAGGTGTTGACAGTTATATGCTACAGCTTGTTTTCTAAAGATTTAAGTGAGGAAAGAATGTGGATTTTTAGACAAAAGCATTTTAATGTCTTCACCTATCAAATATAGAGATGTTAAGAAATGGCACTCTGATTAGCCTTGTCATTTGATTAGCCTTGTCACAGGTAATCAATTGCATTAGGCAATTAAATGCTGAAACATTAGTTTGTTTAGCAAGTTTTATGCTATGCTAACTACTTTCATCTTCCATTATTGTTCCAGGATATCTCTTAGGTAGTGAAGATTACTATTCCCATGAGCACTGTGTATTCATTGATGCCCTGAATGTCACACGGTGTGCTCTTGATTTTCGAGATGGTGAAGAGGTTGCAGCTGGATATAAAAATATGTATTCAACAAACATCTTTACTGAAAGGGCTACAGCTCTCATAGCTAACCATCCATCAGACAAGGTATGTTTTGATTCTTTGCTGGTATCAAAATCTAGTTAAGATAACACTTTTTCAGATGAATCCAGGAAAAGCCACTGCCCTTTCAACAAAAATCTACGAAAGTAGGGTTGTTGTTGTTAAGTGCCGTCAAGTCGATTCCGACCCATAG
>NW_006408831.1:2256928-2264615 GCF_000296735.1 Chrysochloris asiatica
CATAGGTAATATGCAAACAAATGGGGGTGGCTGTGTTCCAATGAAATTTTATTTCCAGAAACAGGTGGTGGACCCACAGGCAATAGTTTTCTGATCCCTGCTTTGTTATATAAACATGAATTTGCTATGGCCCTGAGAGATCACTCAGTCCTTTGCTACTCAAATTGTAAACTGGAGAATAGCAGAATTAGCATCACTTGGGAACTTGTCAGAAATTCAGAACCTTAAGCCATATTCCAGGCCTAACTGAGTCAGTATGTGAATTAGAATATGTTGCCCAGATGATTCTTATTACAGTTTGAAAGACTCTGTTCCATACCAACCAAAACCAAAATCAAACAAATTTACTACCATCTAGTCAATTCCCACTTGTAGTGACCCTATAGGACAGAGGAGAACTGCTCCTTAGGGTTGCTGAGACTAAAAGCTTTGCAGTAGCATACATCCTCATCTTGCCCCTGCAGATCAGCTAGTGGCTTTGAACCATCAGCCTTGTAGTTAGCAGTTCAATGCTTAACTCATGGTTATACAAAAAATATATATAATGCAAGTTATGAATGTATTTTAAAATTTTCAACACTAAAAAAATTTTCAAGTACAAAACCTAAAAGCAACTAATGAGATGAATTTTAATGATTTAAATAATAGATCTAAAATATTGTCATTTCAACATATAACCTAATAGAAAATGCTATTAATGAGGTATTTTTATATTCTTTTTTTTCCGTAAGTATTTGAAACCTTGGTGTATTTTACATGTACAGCACATTTCAATTTGTACTACCTACATTTCAGGTACTCAGTTGTTGTTGTTGTTGTTGGTAACTGCTGTCCAGTTGATTCTGACCCATAGCAACCCTGCATAGAGTTTCCAAGGAGAGACTGGTGAGCTTGAACCACCAATTTTGCAGTACAAATACATAACTTTGCAGTCCAGCGCATTAACCCACAGCACCACACTAGGATTCTATAGTTGCCACGTGCAACTAGATGGTATCATATTGGACAGTACAGGTCTGGGCCACAACAAGTGAAAGAAACCAGGCTGTAGATAGTGACTTTTAGAGTTTTACTCTTAGTCAATTGGCTAATGTGTCAGACTGCAAAGTCATTTGAACCACAAGGTCAGTGGTTCAAGCTCACCAGCTGCTCCATGGAAACCCTATACTGGGTCACTATGGGTCAGAATCAACTTGACGGCACTTAGCAACAATTATGAACACCACATTTTTTAAATTAACTTGTGGGAACTGGCCTTGAAAGTGGTGGCACATAAATTTGTCCTTGGGGACATTGTTTGGTAGGGATTCATTAATAGGGAGGTTTTTTTTTTTCACACTTTGGGGATAAATTTGAGTTAAAGAAAAGTAAGTCAGAACACAAATAGGATGAACAAAGTGAGTGATCATGGTAGCGATACGATTTTTAGTTACAAGAAGTACAAGTAATCTATCAAGAATAATTTTCTATTCCTCATCTATAAATAACGTAAGCTTGTTGTTGTTGTTGTTAAGTGCTGTCGAGTTGGTTCCAACTCACAGCGATCCTGTATAGGGTTTCCGAGGAGCACCTGGTAGGTTTGAACTGCTGATCTTGTGATTCACAGTCCAGTGTTGATCTTACAATGCCACACCAGGAATCCAACAAAGCATTGCTAAATAAATGTCTTGCCAGATTTATATAATAAATAGCTTGTTCTTGTTGTTGTTGAATGCCCTCAAGTAAATTCCAACCCATAGCGACCCTGTATAGGATTTCCAAGGAGCAGCTGGTGAGTTTGAACCGCCCACCTTGCAGTTCAAATGGCTTTGCAGTCTGGCACATTAACCCACAGCACCAAACCAGGACTCTAATAAATAACTTAGATCACTTAAAAATAACTTCTTCCTAATACCAGAGTCTTGGTGTGGTGCTGCAGGATAATGCGCTGGACTGCAAGGTCAGTTTGAGCCACAAGGTTGGTGGTTCAAACCTACCAGCTGCTCCTTGGAAACTCTATACAGGGTTGCTATGAATCAGAACCGACTCAATGACACTTAACAACAACAATAACAAAACTATCTGAATTTTTGTTTTTAACACATAGTTAATTTTATTAGCTAAGTTTATATTTCATCTGTGGAAACAAATCTGCCATAAATCTTGTATAGTAACTTTTTTTTTTTTTTAATGTGAAAAACAGGTATAGTTTCCCTTGTTTTTCTGTCTTTGGATATGTCAAGATTTTTTTTTTTTCAATATTTTGAATATAAGATGTGCTTAGGTGTGGCTTTCTTTGCATTTATCTTCTTTAGGGTTTACTGTTGTTGTTAACTCATAGCGACACTGCCCTGGTGGGTTATGCGTTAGGCTGGTAACCTCAAAATCAGCAGCTTGAACCCACCAGCTGCTCTGTGGGATAAAGATGAAGTTTTCTGCTCCTGTAAAGATTTACAACCTCAGAAACCCTATACAGGGTCCCTATGAGTCCATGCCAACTTGATGACACACAACCAACCAACCAAGGGTTTACTGTTGTTGTTAAATGCTATCAAGTCGGTTCCAATTCATAGTGACCCTTTGTAGGGTTTCCTAGGAGCAGCTCATGGGTTTGAACCATAAACCTTGTGACTAGCAGTGCAATGCTTATCCTACATTGCTACTTTGGTGGCTGACTGTTTATTGTTGTTGTTAAGTGCCATCAAGTCAGTTCTGACTGATAGTGACCCTGTATAGGGTTGCCAAGGAGCAACTGGTGAGCTTGAACTGCTGATCTCGCAGTTCAAACTGACCTTGTAATCCAGTGTATTCATCCTCAGCACCACAACAGGACTCCAACTGTGTATTTTGGAAAATTCTTGGCCATTAGCTCTTTGTATATTTTTTTTTAATCACTTTTTTTTTGAAACTCCAGTTATATATATATGTTAGCCTTCTTTATATTATTTCGAAGACTCAGATCCTATTGCAGGTTCTTTTTTTTTGTTATTGTTGTTCCTGTTTTTTTTCAGTTTGAATAATTTCTCTTGACCTGTCTTCAAGATTATTGATTCCTTCTTTCCTCTTTTCTGTTTAGTCTGTTAATTCCATAAAAAGTATTCTTCATTTCTGTTACATATTTTTCATTTCTAGTATTTCTATTTTAAATAGCTTCCAACTTTCTAGTAAAGTTCTCCAATTGTTCATGCAGATTAACTAGATCTACTAGATCTTTTAATATATTTATTAAGATTATTTTCAAGTCTGTCTGATCATCTAGAATCCAGGCTTTATCTGTATCTTGTATTGACTGTCTCATATTTTCTTGTTTCCTCACATGTCTTGTAATTCTTCAGGTTTTCTGCTTTTTTTTTTAATTGTGAATTGGGTACAAGCTTACAGAACAAGTCAGTTTCCATTAAAAATGAATGCCCATTTTGTTTCATGTCATTGCTTGCAATCTCCACATATGTTATAATTCTTGATGGAACCCCAGACAATTTGAGTAAAGGAACAGAAGAGCTTAAAACAAATAATATGAGGATGAGTCAAATTGTTTTGCTTCTAGGATTCCACTGCATAATGTACTGTTTTATCCCCCAACAAAATGTGTTTAAACTTGTATCTGTGAACAGTAGATGGCTGCAGACAAGTTCTCGCAGTAATACACTTGTCTTAGACTCATTAGGGTGCCTTCAAACAAAAGATCCTATCAAAACAGTGGCTTTCAAGGAGATCTGCTAGGTTAGTGACATGCACTGCAGAGAAGCCAACTCAGAGGGTAATGGCAAATGTCTTTTGGATTCCAAAGTGGTCATCTGGATAGATTTTCTTGAAGGACACAGGATGATCACAGGGGTGTATTAGGAAAAAGTTTTAAGAATATGGAAAACTGTATTGAGAGGAAAAGGTCAGGAAAGTTGTTCTGAAGAATGTTTTCCCAACAGAATATCATGGCCATGCTCCTGCACAGTCTTTGAGGGTAGCAAGGGCTGTCTTAAGAGAATTGCATTGGGAAACCTTAGCCTATTCATCTTAAATCTCTGCTTTTGCTACTTCAGACTCAGAGAACGTGTAAAAAGAACAAGATTTGAGTCCCTTGAGGATGCCCAAATTGCCAGTTTGGCATGGTATAAATCAAGAGCGCAAAGTTCTTTGAGGAGTGTTGTTGATAAGTGCTGTTGAGTCGGTTCCAACTCATAGTGACCTTGCATACAGTTTCCGAGGAGCAGCTGGTGGGTTTGAACTGCTAACCTTGTGGTTTGCAGTCCAGTGCTGATCCTACAGCGCCACATGAGGAGTCGGGGAAGTGTTAGAGAGATGGAAATAATGCCTCCAGAAATGTATGGACCTAGATGAAGGATATGTTGAGAAAGAGCTCGATATTACTGTTGTTGTTAATGCTTAATAAAAGTTTCTGTGATTTTGTAGCAATGCTTTTGGACTTACCTTCATATTTATACCAGGAATAGGGCATTCTTTTTCCTCTCTCAGGTCATTAGTCAATGTAGTTTGTAGTTGAGCTGGACCTGGGTTGTGTTGATGCTTTAGTTGTTGGGTTCAACTCACCACACCTTTCAAATTGTTATTGTTATATGCCGTGGAGTCGGTTCCAACTCATAGCAACCCTGTACAGGGTTTCCGAGGTTGTAAATCTTTACGGGAACAGACAGCCTCATCTTTCTTCCGTGGAACAGTTGGTAGTGTCAAACAGCTGACCGTGCAGTTCGCAGCCTGATTCGTAATCACTACGCTACCACAGCAAATCCACCACCCCTCCACGCCCCCACCCTCCCCTGCCCAAATATATATACCCAATCACTCCTACCTTATTTGTTAAAAAAATACTTAATTTTCTCCAGTGAATTGACTTGGCATCTTGATCAAAAGCAGTAGCTTGAATATGTGTGGATCTATTTCTAGACTCTCCATTTTGTCCCATTTATGTTTGACGACTGTTATGTTGATCCCATGAAGTCATGTTGACATTTGATTTCTTGCAGTGGTTCCACTTGCTGTAGAACATTTAGGAATTTACTAGAGCTTTATAATACATTCTAAAATCAGGTAGTGCAAGCCCTCTCTCACTTTGTTAATCCCCAGAATTATTTTGACTATTTTAGAGCTTTTATGTTTCCATGTTAATTTTAGAATCAGCAGGTCAGTTCTATTTAAAAAAAAAAAAAAAAGTCTTTTTGTATTTGGATTGGAATAGCATTTAATGTATAAGTCATCTTGGGTAGGATGGATATCTTAAAAGTTGTTGTTGTTGTTGTTGTTATGTGCCGTGCAGTCGGTTCCGACTCATAGTGACCCTGTACAGGGTTTCCGAGGCTATAAATCTTTACAGGAGCAGAAAGCCTCATCTTTCTCCTGCAGAACAGCTGGTTGTTTCAAACTGCTGACCTTGTGGCTTGCAGGCCGATTTGTAACCACTACGCTACCAGAGCTCCTATCTTAAGAGTATTGACTCCTTATTCTTAGTCTGTTTTAGTCTGGAACCTCCACTGACACCTGTCCATTCTGGATGACCCTTCTAGTATTTAAAATACTGGTAGCATAAATTATAGTACACAGCAACATGCAAGCATCCACAGTATGACTTAACGAACAGGTTAAGGAAGTTTCATTTTATTTCTATTGTTCTGAGAGACTTTATCAGGAATAAATGTTGAATTTTGGGGAAAAAAAAGAATATTGAGTTTTCCAATTCATAAATGTGGCATATTGATGAACCTGTTTTCTCACATTGACCACATTGAACCAACTGTCACATACAGATAGAGATCTTTTGACTGTTCTGTAAGTAAAAACAGAAGAGTCTGAACAGCTCTCTTTCTCTCTTTCCCCAGCCTACAGCCAACCTCATAAACTGAAGTTTAACCTAAGTTCTCTGATTTTAGTTTATAAATCTTTTAAAATTGGGTCAAATACTTGTGTTGTTAGACACTGGTCTCAAAATATGGCTTCACTGAGAACTGCATTAACATACCCACAAATTATTCCCTCCATGGGGTGCTGACACAACAAATTGTACAATTCCCCCATCCCACTTCTGCCAGTGAGTCTGATGTGCAACCATTATTGACAGCCTGGGCATTTGGGTTCTACCATGTGCCGTTCAGGGCACTCCCTCAAACACAGAGGGCCATTGCCATCTGGTTCTTCCAGCTCCCCACACCTTGACTCTTTGACAATGCCTGAAGGCCCTTAATGCTGGTCACAATTTAGATTCAGGTTTATACACCTGATAGATTTGGTACCTAACTGCTGACTCCCTTTTTGAAGTGATTCTTACCTGGCTTTGCCTTTGCCAACTATCGCTCAGCCTTGGGGATCTTCCCCTGGTATCAGATCTCAGCTGTGCCTTATTCTTATTTGCTGATGTCTTGGAATGAATATGTTTGCTGTATTATATGGAAGAAATTGGAATATTCTCTAAAATTTCTGGAAAATGTATGTTTTAAGCCTAGATCTAAAATAATACTCAGAGAATTGGAAAGATAACTGCTAGGTAATTGATTTAACTTCTCCTTTTTTCTATACGGTTAAGATTTATTTTGTTGTTGCTAGGTACCATCAGGTTGGTTCCGACTCATAGCAACCCTGTATAGGGTTTCCAAGGAGCAGCTGGTGTTAATACGCTGGACTGCAAGTTCGGTTTTAACCACAAGGTCAGCAGTTCAACCCACAGTGCCACATCAGGACTCCTGAAAATCCCCAAAATCAGATCATACGATCTTTTGAGGTAGGTACCAGTTTACAGAAAAGCAGGCTAGCTTTGGAGAAGGTAGTCTGTGCTTATCTGTAAACTGATACAAGGAACTCTGGTAGCATAGTGGTTACGAGTTGGGCTGCTAACTTCAAGGTCAGCAGTTTGAAACTACCAGCTATTACATGAGAGAAAGATGAGGCTTTCTGTTCCTGGAAAGACTTATAGCCTTGGAAACCCTATACAGGGTCACTGTTAGTCGGTACTGACTCCATGGCACATAACCACAAGGTCACAGAGCATTGTTGAGGGTCTGAATCAGAACTTAACCCCATGCTGCCTGACTTTAGAGTTCATGCAGCTAACCAGTCTCCCTAGTTCCAGCTAAGCTCCAAGACCAGAGGTTCAGAGACCAGTATATATAATCCAGTTTGAGGATTCCAATGCTAACTGTATATTAGACTCATCTGGAAAATGCCAGATATTCTGTTTTATTATTTCCAATCATTATTATTTAATTGTGCCAAGGATGCCCCCACCTGCCCCCCACCTTTTGCCAGGGATTTTGATATTCAGTCACTATTAACACCCTGTGCATTTAGGAACATTCTGCCAGGGCCTTCAGGGCACATCCCTCAAAACACAGAAGGCCAAGCAGAAGCCTATTGCCCTTTACAGGTTTACAATCTAATAATACTTTAATTATATAGTAACTCTAAGATTCATGTAATAAAAATTAATTTAAAATCAATATTGTCTCACAAAGCATTAAGTGGCTCAGAGGAAGCAGCTAGGGTGGATTTGATGGAGAAAGTGTAGGACCTGAGGATAATGGGGAGTTCCTAGGAGTTCTGCTGATACAGTGGCTCAGTGCTTCACTGCTAACTAAAAGGTTGGCATTGGAACTCACCCAGTGGCTCCATGGGACAAATGGCTGGCACTCTGCTTCTTTGTAGATTACAGCCTAGAGTGTCTATACCCTGTTGAACCACAGGGGCAGTTCTAGTCTGTCATGTT
>NW_006408831.1:2266870-2268278 GCF_000296735.1 Chrysochloris asiatica
CTATGAGTCAGAACCGACTCCACGGCACATGACCACCACCACCACCAAAGATTCCATGGAAGATAGGTCTGGCAATCTACTGCCTTGAAAACTTCCTGGAGCAATTCTACTCCCACACATGACGTCAGCAAGACAGCATCAACTCAGTGGCCACTAACAACAACAGTGAACATCGGCAAGCTCTAAAACAGAAAGTCATTACAGAAATACACATGAATGACCTAGAAAGCCACTTAATAGTGTGCCTATTTTAAAGAGCACTTGTGGGATGAAAGCATATGGAGCTCTTTAAAACAGGAAACACAGCTGTTGATGCTGGGCCCAGGGAGATACTGCTAATAACCATTTCACAAGTGCTGAGAAAGAATGTCCTTTCTCTTTTCCTACAGGATAATTTTTGCAATAATAACACTACAAAGCGAAAGTAACTTATTTCTAGAACATCTTTCTGTTAAAAATAGCCCCCTCCACACAACACTTTGCAGAATAAAAATAAATATTTTCTTATATTCCTAATCTAGAAATGCCTTAATTTGGAAGTCAAAGATAGAATCACAATTTCAAAAACACATTCCTTGCTTTTTCTCTTCTTCATTTATTCACTAAATTAGGAAAGTATATTAATTGAACTAAGGCTTTCTTCCTTATTACAATAAGGTTTCTTAGCATGGAAAGGATATTTAGTTTATATTTCTGTATGGCATAAATAAGAAAGGAAAAAATTATTAGTATCTTAAACGTTAATATTTTATTTTAGGTAATATGTAATGTCTTATTTACTTTAATATAATACTTAAACATTTGGTCTTGATTGCATGTATAATACTGTATTTTATATTCCCAAGAAACCTAAAAGGAGTATGGGTAAAAAACAAAAACAAACCTACAAACCCACTGACATAGTTGATTTTGACACATACTGACCGTACCATATACAACAGAGTAGGTTTCCAAAACTAAATCTTTGTGAGAGCAGACAACCTTATCTTTCTCCCTTAGAGCAGATGGTAGGTTAGAACTGCTGACCTTGTGGTTAACAGTCAAGTGCCTAACCCACTGTGCTACCAGGGTTATGGTTGTTGGTGTTGTTGTGAAGTTCTGTCGAGTCAGTTCCTACTCATAGTGACCCTGTATAGGGTTTTCGAGGAGCAGCTGGTGAGCTTGAACCATTGACCTTGCAATCAAAGCAACTTTGCGCATTACCCTACAGTGCCACAACAGGACTTTTAGGTTATTTCCTTTTAATATTGTAAAAATATTAAATAATATTGGAGGCAGGGTTGACCAACTTAGAGACCCACAAGCTCAGCCCAAAGCGTCTCACTACAACCCAGTTGCCCCTGCTGCACTTCTGCCTCTTGATTGACATCCGAGGATGGAAATCCCGCCTTTGAGCTGGACTTAAGGG
>NW_006408831.1:2291129-2292117 GCF_000296735.1 Chrysochloris asiatica
GATATTATCCTATCACAGACAATGTTGTACTTCAAGACAGATCTTGATATGTTCTTTTTGATGATGAATGCAACACCATTCCTCTTCAATTTGTCATTCCCGGCATAGTAAACCATGTGATTGTCAGATTCAAAATGGCTAGTACCAGTCCATTTCAACTCACTAATACCTAGGATATCAATGTTTATGCATTTCTTTTCATTTTTCACAATTTCTAATTTTACAAAGTTCATACCTTGTACACTCTATGTTCTGAGAATTAATGGATGTTACTGCTGTTTCTCTTCAGTTTGAGTTCTGCACCATGAGCAAGTGAAGGTCCCAAGGGCTTTACTCCATTCACATCATCATGGTCAACTCTACTTTGAGGAGGCAACTCTTCCCCAGTCATATTTTGAGTGCCTTCCAGCCTGAGGTGCTCATCTTCAGGCACTGTATCTGACAATATTCTGGTGCTCTTCATAATTCAATATTCAATATTCTGATGTTGAAAGTGTTCCACTGCTATTCATAATGTTTTCAGTGACTAAATATTCAGTAGTCCTCTTCTCCTTCTTCCTAGTATGTCTTCATCTGGAAGCTCAGCTGAAACGTGTCCACCCTATGAAAGATTTCTTGGACAACATATTGAAGGATGCAGGAAACATCAAAAGAAAATGAAAGGAATCCACAGTCATGTACTAAAAACAATTGTCCAATCTTCAGTCATTTTAAGAGTAATATATGATCAGGATCACCACTTGTCTGTCAGTTTGTTGTACTGTGTTGGCTTGTGAGTTGCTGTGATTCTAGAATCTATGTCACTGGTATTTTAAATACCAGCAGGGTCACCCATGTCGGACAAGTTTCACATGAGCTTCCAGATGAAGACAGACTAGGAAGAAGGAGAGACGAACTACTTCCAAATATTTAGTTATTGAAAACCTTATGAATAGTAGAGAAACACTGTTAGATATAGTGCCAGAAAATGAGCCCCTCAGATTGGAAG
>NW_006408831.1:2292847-2299990 GCF_000296735.1 Chrysochloris asiatica
GGGAAGAGAAAGTGGAAAAACTCCATATCATCAGCCAAAACAAGGCCAGGGGCAGATTGTGAAACAGACCATCAATTGCTCATATGCAAATTCAGACTGAAGCTGAAGGAAATGAAAACAAGTCCTTGAGAGCCAAAATATGACCTTGAATATATTTCACCTGAATTTAGAGATTAACTGAAGAACAGATTTGACACATTAAACACTAAAGACCAAAGACCAGAAGAGTTGTGGGATGACATCAAGAACATCATACATGTGCTGGACTGCAAGTTCAGTTTGAGTCACAAGATGGGCAGTTTACTTTTCACCAGCCAATCCCTGGAAATCTTATACAGAGTCTCTGAGTTAGAACTGACTCATCGGCACTTAACAACAACAACAACAAGGTGTGTTAGGGATGAGGATTGATCTAGGATTAGGAGTAAAGCTTGGTCTAGCTTTTAGAGTTACAGTCAGGTTTATTTATTTTCTTGAAATCGATTTGATTTTCTCTTCATTTGGGCGTTCTGTAATTGGGAGTTTTCCTCTTTTTACTTTAAGGTTTGTTGTTGTTATTGCAACTGTATCTTTGGGTCTCTCTTTTCATTTTTTATGTCTGTTTCATCTTGCATACTTCTATATCTGGGTTCAGTCTAGGACATCTTGTCAGGTATGTTAGTTTCAGATTGGTGTCTGATGTTCAATTTAGTATATTTTATAAGTTTGGTCTGGTTTTCACAAGTTATTTTAATTTATTTTTGTCTGAAAATGACCTAATTTCACCATCATATTTGATGGGTAGTTTTGCTGGATATATAATTATTGGTTGGCAGTTTGTTTACAATTTCATTGTATTCTTGCCTACATGATTTCTTCTGAGAAATCAGAGCTTAGTGTTACTAGTTCTCATAATAAAGTTGTTGTTGTTGTTAAGTGCTGTTTAGTAGTGCTGACTCTTAGTGACCCTGTATAGGGTTTCTGAGGAGTGGTTGTTGAGCTTGAACTGCTGACCTTGCAGTTCAATACGACCTTACAATCCAGCGCATTAACCTGCAGTGTCTTTCATTTTTCCTGAGCTGTTGTCAAGATTCTTTTCCTGTATTTAGTTTTAAAAAGTTTGATTATAATTGGTCTTGTTTTTCTTTTGGAGTTTATTAATCCTTTTTGGAGTTCATTCAACTTCTTGATAGAATGGCTATCTTCTCATCTTTTATGATGGTAGGGCAGTTTGTTTCCAACAACTCTTGGATAATGTTTTTTATGGTTTTTTTTTTTTTTTTTTTTTGCATCTTCCTCTTCTGGAATTCCTATAACATGTTAGTTATTCCTCTTGATAGTGTTCTACATAAATCTTAGGCTTTCTTTGTAATTTTTTTAGTTGTTGTTCTTTCTTCTGATTGTACCTCTAGCGATGATTACTGAGAGATTTTTCTTCAAGGTCAGTAATTTGGCTTTCCATTGATTCAATTCTGTTTCTTTGCCCTTTCAATGTATTATCTATTTCTGAAGTCATAGTGTTAATCTTCTGATTTTCAAATTGCTGATTTTGTATGGTTCCCATTTTTCCAATTATTTTGTAAATTTGCTTTCCCAATTTTTGTTTTATAGTTTTATCAATATTTTCCTTGATTTCATCTGTAATTTTCTGGATCTTTCTCCCAATCTGTTGAAATTGCCTAATTACCATTCTTTTCAATTCCTTATCAGGTAGTTCTGATACCATTTCTGGTGTTTCATTTTCTGACTCTATTTTGGCCACTTGTTTGAAGCACTGTGTCTTGTTTCTTTGTGTAAATTGAAATTGTCTGCTTTCTCTGAGACATTGTGGTGTTGTATTTATGTTTAGTTGATGATTGTATATTGGTGTCTTCTCAGGTACTCACTACCTGTCTCTTGCATGTAATAGAAGTCAGAAATGTGAATGAAGTCAGTCTTCTGTTAGTGTGAATGCAGTTAGTCATCTGTTAGTATGTTTGTACAGCATAGTTCAGGGTGGGTTTACCTGCTTCCAGAAGCAGGGGGTGGTCTATGCCTGGTGCCAGGAGCCAGGTGGAGCAGAGGCTGTGCAGGAGGGGATGCTGCTGGGCATTAGATTGATGAGGGTGGGCATTGGCCCTGCCCTCATCTACCAGGAAGTCAACAAAGCAAGGGAGAACTTCAGTCCCTTGGTACCAATATCCAGTTGTATTCTGTGCCTACAGGCTGATGTATCAATAATAGCTGCTTGCAAACTCAGGATGGCCATTCCCACAGCCCACCCAGTTTTCTTCTCTCTCACTGCTCCTCTTTAACATCCACCTCTCTGTCCCATCTCTGATGCTCAGGGTTCCAGGACCATCATCAGTGCCTGTTTCATTTAATCTCTCATATCTTTGTTGCAGAGGTCGGCTTGGTGTGTCTGCTTACTCTGCCATCTTGGCCCTGTTTTTTACAATTTTAATTCCGCTCTTTAATGTCTCTAATGTAGATGATCAATGATTGCAGTTTTTGTTTCTTTGTAATTCTTTCGTTGGTTAAGTGAGTTTCCTTTTCTTCTAAGCTTTTTAGTTATAATAATGACTACCTTTTATTGCAGCCCCTGCTTGATGCAAAAGGCTATTATTACTGGGCTACTATTTGAAAGGTTAGAGGTATATGTCCACCTGTGGAAGTACCTTGGAAGAAAGACCTGGTGACTTACTTCCAAAAGGTCAGCCACTGAAAACCGTATGAAGCACAGTTTCACTTTGGTACACTAGGGATTGTCATAAGTTGGGACTCAACTACAGCCATGTTTTGACCTTTTTATTAAATATTGATCACATGCCCAGACCTTACGTTAGTGTTTTTCCTGTCCATTCTTCTCATTTTGGTTATGTTGTAAGCATTTGCTCAGTGCAAGCTTGTGAGATAGGCATTTGTCCCCATTTTACAAATTGGGAAACACATTTAAGGAACTTAAGTGATATGTCCAAAGGCACACATCTAGTCAATGGAAAAGCTAGAATTCAAACCAAGATACAAACCTGAGGTCAGTACCTATAAACCACTAATTGATTGTGCTTATACATCTCATCTTTTCCTTTTAGCTCATCCTTTTATCCTTTGATTTCATTTTACTTAGAGCCACAATCAGTGTTCATGGAAGCAGGAGTCAAGAAAACAAATGAGGTATTGCAATGGGCAAATCTGCTGCAAAATACCTCTTTTGGGTCTCCCCAGGGGCCAGAACTTTCCCAGTGAAGGAGGCTTCTTGCAGAACCTTTACATTGCATAAGACTATAGGTAGGTAGAATCCTGAACCCCATCCAGAATCCTCTGAGGTGGTAAATTTCCACTTGAAAGGACAAGCAGACAAGCCTGGAGTTGTTAGAAGAATTGAAGATACTTCTTGAAAGAAACATAAGCAGGAAAATTAAAAACCAATAACATCAGTCTGACTAACTACTATAAGAACAAGCAAGTTGTTGGCCCAGGAGCCATCAAGACAAGTGGACGGGTCCCCTCAGGGCAAATCCCTTTACAAGACTAAAACTCACAAGCAGGCATGTGGCTTGCTGCTGAGCATGTGGGAAGTGGGGGGGAAACAGCGATGAAGTTGTGAGCTAAGTCCGACCACACTCAATAGACTCCTGTTAATCTAGATTGAGACTCGATTGGCCAGCAGTATGACAACACCTGGGACTCTTGGGGACAGGGACATGGCCACAGAAGACCAGAGTGGAGTGTAAAGCATCCAGCTGATAGGAAATGAGGGGAGATGCACAAGAATATCCATACTTGCAGATAGTATCCACTGGACCTGGCTTGAATGGCTGGATGATCAGAACTCAACTAGAGGAAGAAAGAAGAGGATAAAAAAAGTAATCCACCACATTTTGATGAACTTGACCTATGCTTGTTGATGCAGTAGGTCAAAGGAAGGAACAAGTCTTTACAGTGAGGATCATTCCCACCCCTTTGGTACACAGGATCGACAAGGATTGGCAACTTAGATATTGGCTACCAAAAATGGTGGGGGTGGGGGCAGGCACTTCAAAGGCAGGAAGTGACTGGCTTACAAGTTTTCAATAGGGAACCTAGTTCCAGAGGGTGCAGGGGAAGGTAGAATCTCCACTGAGTGGCTTCCAACCTGTCTGGACCTGGCTGATAAAAGGAGATGGGAATAAGACTCTTGTGGTTCACTGGTGAATGATTGCTGTCAGGACTGACTGTGAGGGTTGGAAAGGTAAAGGTAGACATTTTGTAACAAAAGGAGAGGAGTGGTAGATTTTTTAGTCCAGGAGCAGAGATCCCTGGAACCATTAAGGGAGAAGAGCGAAGTGCAGGACCCTATCCAGAGAAGCAGTGACGCCAGAGATGGGGGCAGAGACGATGATGTGGAGAGATGGAGCGTTTGGGGACTTTAGACTCAGGGAGGGAGAGGGGCTGTGTACTCATGGCTGGGGGGCAGGCTTGTGGGGTGTACCCTTTGGTTGTTTGATGATGCATGCAGGATTTTGTAATCATTGCAATGAAACAAAATATGATAGGATGACTGTAAAACTAATGTTCTCTCATGTAAACTATCACATAATGCACAATAAAAACTTAAAACAAAACAAAACAAAAACACAACCTCTTTAAACTATTAAAGAGCACAGATGTCATTTTAAGGACTAAAGTGTACCTGACCCAAGCCACAGTATTTTAAGTCACCTCATAGCATGGGAAAGCTGGACAGTGATCATACAAGAATGAATGCCTTTGAATTATGGTGTTGGTAAGGAATGTTGAATGTACCACAGGCTGCCAGCAGAATGAACAAATCAGTTTGGGAATAAGTACATTTGGATCGCTTTGAAGAAACAAGGATGGTGAGCCTTTGTTTTATGTACTTCGGATCAGTCCCTGGGGAAGGATATTATGCTTGGTAAAGTAGAGAGTCAGTGAAAAAATGGAAAGCCTTCAACAAGATGAAAGGACACAGTGGTTCTAACAATGGATTCAAAAGTAACAGTTGTGAGGATGGTGCTGGACCCGGCAGTGTTTTGTTCTGTGGTCACTATGAATCAGAACCGACACAATGGCATCTAGCAACAACAAATTGCTCCTTATCTCTACTTTTATTTTCTCCAAACCTGTTTACAGAACCCATGATTTTCCTGAATTTGTAAGACCTTTTCTAAAATCTTCATTTTCACTGTAAACTTTTACTAGCGCTATATTTTTTCCCTCTGAATATATCTGTTTAGACAGAGCATACCACGGTTTCTTGGCCTCTTGTCACTGTTTCCTGGTTGAATTCTTTCTTACATCTGTAGCTTCAAGTTAGGTTGATGCACACCTATAACTCACTCAGTTCCTAATGGCTTTCAGACATTAAAATTTGTATATTCTTCTGAACATGGTTAATGTGATTGGTATTTCCATTTCTTTTGGCTACCTGGTCTTTGGTACGCTAAAAGAACCCCAGCATGCCCAATAACCAGGCTCTTCCTATATCCAGATCTTCAGGGCTTTACTTTGGGAGACATTTTGTAGGATGCAGTATGCCCCACTGCCAGGCCTTTTTCTTCTCCTGCTCATTGTTTTTTTGGGAGTTGTGGTCTCTTATCTACATATAGAAATGGAATAGATAATAATTTTCCATTTGCCTCAAATATCAGCCCCATTTCCTCCCAAGCTGTTTCCCTGCCTCTTTTTAGGTTGACAAGGTTGATCTGAGTCATGAGGCAAGCAGGGTGGACTAGCTCCTATTTTATCAATTGAGCTTCTTTGACCATAATAGTCTATGGAAATTTCTGTAAGATTCTGCAACAATATAGTTTATCATCCAGTCTTGCTTCCCCATGTTTTATAGATTTTCATCATTTTTTTGTGTGTCTTTGTTGTTTTAGCAGGGCATTGGTTCAGAGAAGCAACACCAGGAGCTGTCAGGCTCTCATCACTTCAACCTGGATGTTTCCTATCTTTATGGCTAGTTTTTAATAGTGGCTAAACTCCAGAAATCTGACCCTGACTGACATGAACAAAAATTTGAGACCACCCTGGAAAATTGGAAAAGTAATTCTAAAATCTTAAAGAAATTAGTGAACTGATTTAAATTTAATAGATTGAGCCCAATGTCTTCTTGCAGTCGATTCTTTTTTATAGTCACTCTTATGAAAATAAACAATTTGGCTTACATTTAGATAGGGTTTGACTATAAGGAGAAATTGCACTTTCAGTTCTTTATACAGAGACAGTTTCTGTGTTCATTGACAATTTCATTGCTTGAAGTGAAATTTAGCAATGTGTCATAATAACGTTATTAAAACCTAAGATCAGGCTGGTCTTAGGGTAGTGATTCACTTTGTACAGTTTTCTCACTTTACTTCACTTGGCCTTGCTCTTCTTTAAAAGCATATTAGTACGGACTGGATGCATTGATAAACTGACGTGTAAGTAAATAAATGTTTAATCTATTAAGTACAGAAAACCAGGAAATAAATTAGCTTCTTGATATCATACTTATATTTAGTCAAAGGGAATGGCAAAGGCATTTGTTTTAGATTTTAATGTTTAGGAAAGTTGATTTTTTCAAAAACAGAAATACAGCCTTTTTGCAATCTTTATGTAATCTGAGAGAAATACATAGGACATCTCATTTCTTGTCATCTGTATCCATCATTCGAGTGCTGATGGCAGTTGGTTATTCTCAATATGTCATCTGGGGGTTCCCACCATATAGAGTATTATTAAAAATGTAATTAATTTTCTAAAGACTACCACAGACCTACTGAGTCAGAAACCTTTGGGTCAGAGTCCACAAATCTTCATTTTTAACAAGAATCCAGGTGATTATTTTGCACAGACCAATTGGACAACTTCTCCGAGTGTAACTCTTATTGCTGACCCTGAGAATGAAATGATCCTTGGTGGCATGGTGGTTAAAGTACTCTGCTGATAATCAAAGGTTGGTAGTTTGAACCAACCCGATACTTCGAGGGAGAAAGATGTGGCAGTCTGCTTCTTTAAAGATTTATAACCTTCGAAACCCTCTGAGGCAGTTTACTGTCTTAGAGGATCGTTATGAGTTGGAATTGACTCAGTGGCAGTGGGTTTGGTTTGGGATTGGGAATTAACCTAAGGAGGAATATGGATATGTATATTGGTCTCTGCCAAATCTTATTGTTTACGTGTGTGTATGATTTATAAAAA
>NW_006408831.1:2306393-2347601 GCF_000296735.1 Chrysochloris asiatica
CTCGATTCGTAACCACTACGCTACCAGAGCTCCTTTAAATTCTATTAGTAACAGGAAATAATTCATTTAGCTTTGTTGATTATTTTGAGAGAAAATAATAGCCAATACATTGTAAAGACTCCTAGAACAGACTCTTGCATTTATATTCTTTGTGACAAAAAACTAAATCCATAATCCCAAAGTCTAAGGCCAAAGAGACATTTCAATCCCTTATGTTTATCAGATCTTCAACCTTTAATTTTGTTTCTTACTATATGCTGAGCTCTGGTAGCACGTGGTTTAGGTGCTCAGCTGCTAAACAAAAGGTTGGCGGTTTGAGCCCACCAGCTGGTGTGCTTCCATAAAGATTTACAGTTTTGAAAACCCAATGGGGAGTTCTACTTATAATAGAGGGTTGCTATGAGTTGGAACCGACTCATCAGCAGTGGAACTATATGCTATAATATAGAATTGTTGATATAATGAATTTTTCAGCAGGAAAGGCCCACATGAAATAATCATTATTTTCACACTTCTGTGAAAGGACAGCACCGTGACCTTTTCCTGAGTTTATAATTAATGGGAGATATGTATTGAACTGAACATACTTATTGACTAAATTGCAGGATAAAAAGCTCAAGAAGCTTTCCAATTTGTTTGGGTTTACTTTCTCCCTTTCTTTTGCATTTCACGGTAAAGGTCACACTTAACAAAGCTCCATTTTTTATATCGTTCTCTCTTCCCATAACTCATTGGAACCAACATTCTAAGAGGAGTGCTGTGTTGGACAGACTGCACTTGAAGAGAAAGCAGAAAGAAATGTAGATTCTGTGTTGAAATAATCACCTTGGAACTGGCAGAGGAAGGAATGGAAATAAAATTGGGTCTCTATAAAGTATTGTTGTGGTGGTTCAGTATTGTCAAGTTGGAGCCGATCCTTAGCCATTCTGTATAGGGTTTCCAAGGAGCTGCTTGTGAATTTGAACCGCTGACCTTGAGGTTAGCAGTCCAGTGCTGATCCTACAGTACCATACCAGGACACTTTATAAAGTGTAGATGTGTATATTTATACTGTATCCCATCTGGTATTGAAGTCTGCTGTGCCCTAAAGCAGCCAGGCCAATCACTTATATGGAGGTATTAATTCCATTAAGACCAAGATAGACTTAATTGTTCATTTGTATCTGTGAACTCTGCCAACAGAAATGCTATTGAATGTGTTCCTGTTGTTGTGTACTGTGCTGTAGGGTTATTTTAAATTCATAGTGACCTTATATAACAGAGTAGAACTGCCCCATAGCGTTTTCTAGGTGGGGCGCTGTGGGCTAATGAGCCAGACTGCAAAGCTGTTTGAATTGCAAGGTTGGTGGTTCAAGCTCACCAGCTGCTCCTTGGAAATTCTATACAGGGTCGCTGTGGGTCTGAACCAACTAGACAGTACTTAACAACAACCTTCATGGGAGCAGATCACCAGGTCTTTCCATCTTCAGGGTGGTTGGTGGGTTCCAACTGCTGACCTTTTCAGCCAGCAGCTGAGTGCTTATACCCCCAGGACTCCTTATATAACTGCTACGACTCCAAGATGGACTACTAATCAGATGAACCCTGTCTGAGACTAAAGAAACATGCAGGCCCTTTAAGACTTTCAGATACTGTGTACTAGAGCTGAACAAAATAATATAATGAACTAATTTGAAGGCATCTGTGAGAAATCTCTTGAGATGAGTGAGAATGGCAGCTTCCCATACAGCCGAGGTTTGTTCATTTGGGTTGAATCAAGTTCAGGGCAACTTGACACTTTGTATTACTCCTCACGCCATCCCACTTTAAAAAACAAAAAAACAAAAAATTGTGTGGACCTTAAGAAATCATTTTGTGGATGAATTTAAGACCCAGAGAGGGTCTAGTTTTATAATACTCAGGAGGCAGACTTACGTGGGCTCAAACTCAACTCTGTCCCTTGCTAATTATTCAATGCTAGGTAAACTACTTAATCTTCATATTGCATTGGGTGAATCTGCTGCAAAAGACCTCTTTTAAGTATTCAAAAGCAAAGATCTCACTTGGAGGTTTAATATGTGCCTGACCCAGGCCACGTTATTTTCATTTGCTTCATGTGCGTGCAGAAGTTTGGCAATGAATACAGACGACTGAAGAATAATCATTGCATTTGAATTATGGCATTGGTAAAGAATATTGAATATACCATTGCAGTGCAGAGAAATACTTCATATGTGTCTTCTACCCATACCCTCAAAGAAACACTTGTAGAATAGTGGTTACGAGTCGAGCTGCTAACAAAGAAGCTCTGGTAGCGTGCGTAGTGGTTACGAATCAGACTGTGAACCTCAAGATTAGCAGTTCGAAACTACCAGCTGTTCTGCGGGAGAAAGATGAGGCTTTCTGCTCCCATAAAGATTTATAGCCTTGGAAACTCTGTATAGGGTCACTGTGAGTTGGACCCACTCCACAGCACAGAACCACCAAAGATTTACAGCCTTAGAAACCATGTACAGTGTCGCTATGAGCTAGAACCCACTCCACGGCACATCACCACCACAGCCACCCGTACTCTAACTTTCACCAAACAATTTTTTTTTCTCTATGGGTCTGGATAAGAGAAGGTGGGAGAAGATCCTGACAGCGTTATATGATTCTTTTTATTGTTAGCAGGGTTAATTGTAACCATGAAAAACTTGGAACTCTAATGTGGGTATAAAATGAGCCGTCTCAAGCACTCCACTAGCATACATTGAACCTCCTTGATCCAGGGTCAGAAAGCTATGCCAACAGAGAAACGTCAGAGGAGGGGCAGAGGAACCATAGCAGTAGAACCAAGAAGCAGAGCACAAAACTGAGCCATGGGCTTCCAGGCTGGTGGAATGGGAAAAGCTGTGTGCTTTGGAGCATAGTAGGGTACCTCCAGATATTTAATTGGGGAGTTAAGTTTTCTGACCCACACATCTAAAACTGAGTCACTTCAAGATGAGGCTTATAGCAGAATGGAGTGCGCTTTGGTCAGCTATTTATCAGCAGTGTTAAGCTTTGTAACAATGCTGGAGCAGATCCGAGGCTGAGGACCCAAGAGAGGTGTGTGCCTGCAGGCTTTGTTGAGAACAGGGTGTCCTGACCAAAGAACTGCGTTTTGAACATTTTTGATCCTGAATTATAACTTAAGTGGAGTCCTGGTGTGGCGCTGTGGGTTAATGTGCCAGACAGCAAAGCCGTTTGAACTGCAAGGTCGGCGTACAGGGTCGCTATGGGTCGGGATCAACTCGACGGCACTTAACAACAACAACTTCCCCTAGTAAGCCCCGTAATGATAAGTATTGTCTCTGAGTTCTGTGTGGCCATTGCAAAGACTTATTGAACCCAGCTGAGAAGTACCTCGTGCTGTGGGAGGGAATTAGTAAGGAAGGTTGGAGGGTGAAGGCATGTCTGATCACAACCTTGTTAGAATTGGCCTGGGACTGATGCTGATTTTGAGTGTGATTCTTGTTCCCTCAATGAAGAGGAGATCAGATGCCAACTTGATGCCCCTTTTACCGAAAGAATGGACAAATCTATCTTGGGAGAAGTACAGTTAGAATACTCCTGAGAAATGAAGATGGTGATCCTTCATCTTAAGTACTTTTGACGTGTATTAGGAGGTCATCCAGTCCCTAGAGGATATTATGTTTAGTAAAGTAGAAGGTCAGTGAAAAAAGAAGACCCTCAACAAGATGGATTGACAATGGGGTCAAACAGAGCAACCACTGCTCAAGACAGAGCAGTGTTTTGTTCAATTATATATTATGTTTAATGGAAATGCAGTGTACATAATATATGTGTGTGTGTGTGTTTGTGTATAATTGCTGCTGTAACAAATTATCAAAATCCTTAACAGGTTAAAACAAAACAAAAAAATGTAATATAAACTATTATCTACCAGTTCTAAACCTGCCACAAGCTTTAACAAGTAGCTCAAATGCACATACTGATACTTGTGTGGTGACAGTAATGTCCTCCTACCCACAAGGGAGTGAACTCAGCAGACTGTACTGGAAAACAGTGATGCTACATCACCATGTGCTTCTTCAAGGAAAGCAATTACTGTAGGCCCAGGTTTTCTGAATAATAAGGATAATGAATTGTTTTACATACTATTAACTTGTGAGTGACAGTGAAGAACAACTTTGAATAAATACGATGCTTCTTAACAGGATTATACCTCAGACACTGAAACTTGAGGTAGAGTTGGCTTTAGTTGAGAATCTACAGAATAATTTCTTCTACTTAGCATTTGTTGTAAATCCTGAAAAAGACGTAGGAAGTTCTGAGTAATAATAAAAATGGAGGCTCATTTTTCATTTCACAAATTATTCACTCACTAGTAACTTGCATTCATGCTTTTCTGTAAAACAAGTGCCTCAACTTATTTGTATATATCGAACACCCATTGTTTGATAAGCAATGTACTCTCACCTCTGTGCTTACACAGATATTTAAGTTTTATGTTCTGTTTTCAGGAACTCACATTCTTGAAGGTTAAGACTAGCAATCTGACCCAATTGCTAGTAATGTAACTAAGTATGAAATTGGGTGGCATTGACCACAACAGTAGTTTCTGTAATAGTTCATACCAGTGAGGGGAAAATAGCTAGAGTAGCATGGGGAAAGCTTCACAGAAAGGATGGGATTTGAGCTGGAAACACAAGGATACTGAAGAATTTGATTAGGTAGAGGGAGAGAGAGGAGTTCAATTCAGATGCTACCATGGAGATAGCAATGACAATAATAGCAAAGAGCTGGGGAAGTCCATTTGACAATTTGTAGAAAAGCTTGGAGTTTCCATCCTGGGTACTAAAATGTAGCTCTAGGATACCTCAACCTCCCGAGACATCACCACTGTCTTACATACTACTGCCTTGGGAATAAAGAGCTCTGGTAGCATAGTAGTTACAAGTCAGGCTGCTAACCTCAAGGTCATCAGTTCAAAACTACGGATGTTCCACAGGAGAAAGATGAGGCTTTCTGCTCCCATAAGGATTTACAGCCATGGAAATCGCTCTGAGTTGGAACCGACTCCATGGCACATAACCACCACCACTCTGGGACTGTTTCCACGATGGGAGATTTAGTTCTCTCTTTCCAGTTAAAACAAAGATCTATTTTACTGCCTGTAAAAATTTCACTAGAATGTGTCTTTTTTATAAATATGAAGCCAACTTTTAGAATTAGATAAGTCTTGCTATAGAAAAAAACAACTGTTTACCAATGATGTGAAGATGTCACTCTATACAAAATTTCATTACCCTCGTGTACCTGTTATGCTACCTTCCATGAAGTGCTAAAATGGCCTTGTGATTTTTATCTTTTTCCAGTTCTTCTCGTCTTCCAATAGAAATATTAATGGGCAGTAATATGTTCCAAAAGGAACTCTGGTAGCGTAGTGGTTATGAATTGGGCTGCGAACCGCAAGGTCAGAGTTAGAAACTACCAGCTTCTCCGCGGGAGAAAGATAAGGCTTTCTGCTCCCATAAAGATTTACAACCTCGAAAACCCTGTTCAGGGTTGCTATGGGTCGGAACTGACTCGATGGCACTTAACAACAACAACGTGTTCCAAAGTAGGCAGCTGAAAGATGAAAGAGGAGTTATCTAACTGATTCAAGAATTAATAGTACTGTATGAATCCACAGACCATTGCTTTTAGTTTCGATTTTTTTTTAAGTACATGTCAATGATAGATGGAAGACATAAATGTAGATTTCAAATTGACTACCAGTATTATCTTGGCGTGGATAACACTGGACTGCTAACCTTAAGGTTGGTACTTCAAACCCATATACTGCTCCTTGGAAACCCTACACAGGGTCACTATAAGTCAGAATTGGCTCAATGGCACTTAAACATCACCACCACCAGTATTAATAGTTGAAAAAAAAATAAAATGTCTTGAATCGTTTACGTTCATATCTTCTAGAATGTATGCTTAGGCATTTGTTCTGTATTAGGTTTTCAGTTTTTTTAAGGAAAATAAAAATTTAGATGGGCTAAATTTTAGCTACGACAGAAACAGAATAGTCTAAATCTTGCCCATTTTATTCTCTATGTGTGTTGTTCTCCCTGAGGGTAGTGGTAACTGCTGTGCATATGTGTGGAATATATTTGTTACAGGGGATTTGCTCCCAAAAGTAAGAGAATTCCAGGGCTAGTTTTTGCCAGTATCTGTCCCAGATTCCTCTCCAGTTTAGGTTTTATGCAGCGATACTGCGGTTTTCTAACCTGATTTAAGCCCTGGTTTTGTCAGCAGCAGAGAGATTGCAGTACCCTTCCTTGCGGGGATTGTTTAGAGACTTGATCTTCTGCAGAGGGCCTGGGAACCGAGGGTTTACGCTCTTTGCGGGAGATGGTCCTGCTGTGCTTGGCTTCAAACAGGCTGCTCCTGCTTTGCTTTCAGAAGCATGAGATTCCCCCCACCAGGCTTAAAAACAATAATAGAAATATATTTGAAAAATTCTCCAGTTGCTTCTCTTGCTGACTTTGGCAGTTAGATACAAAGCATCAACAAAGCTCTGTATACAGAAATTCTGCCTTCCAGGCTTGTTCCTCTCTAACAGAACAATCCTTAACCTTGTGGGGCCCTTCATGTTTTTTTAATAAGAACAGGGTCCAGAGATTATTGGCACTGCAGGTTTATTCCTTTCTGGTGGTTTTTACTCCTACCCACTGTAATCTCAAGCATGGTAACAGCAGTGAGGTTGGCCCAGGATTGGGCAGTGTTTCATTCTGCTGTGCATAAGGTTGCTATGAGTCGGTACCGACTCGATGGCACCTAACAATACAACAACTGTAATCTCTAGGTTCTCTCTTTTGTATTTTTCTTTCACAGTATGGGCCACATCTAATGAACCTCTCTCAGGATAACTGCTCACAGTATAGTATCTTTTGTTTTTGTTTTTTTATCATTTCCATCCCAGAGCACTTTCTTATTTGTGTGAAGTTTTAGAAATAAAGTTTTAAAAAACTTAACAAACATGACAAATAACATTCACTGCTGTGAAGGCTACCAACAAAATAAAACAAAAACTATATCTCTGTCCTTGAACTAGCCCGTGATATAGGACATAGTCAGACATACACAAATTAATCAAAAAGTATAAAACAAGTGGAAGGAAGGGAATGATGTGTTTGGACTTTATGGTGCTAATTCCAAATCCTATACCCTGGTATCACATTTGATGTTAGAAAATCCTTCTGATGTGCAGAGGTAACAGAGTAGGTAACAGAATGATGGGGGCCATTGAAATGCCAGGCTCCCAAAGAACTCCTGGTGTGGTGCTGTAGGATCAGCACTGGATTGAGAACCACAAGGTCAGCAGTTCAAACCCACCAGCTGCTCCTTGGAAACTCTATACAGGACCACTATGAGTCAGAACTGACTCAACAGCACTTAACAATGACAACAATGGTGGTTCTTTCCCTTTTGGTTTTCTAACTCCAGGTCTTTGCATATTTCATTAAAATATTTGACTTTGTCTTTTCAAGCTGCCCTTGGAAATTTTTTGTTCAGCTCTTTTATCTCCTTATTTCTTCCATTTGCTTTAGCATTTCTGCGCTGGAGCACAAGTGGCATCCATTTTGATCTCTTCCATCTTTCTTATCTTCTTAACAGCCTTTTGCTTTCTTCCTGTATTTGCTTTCTTCCTGTTCTTGCTATCGTCCTGCAACTCTTCGGGTCTTCATTCTTTAGTGACTAATCAAATCAGATGCATTAGTCACTTCAGATGATCTCTAAATTCAGGTAGGATAAGTTCAAGGTCATATTTTGGCTTTTGTGGACTTGTTTTAATTTTCTCTTCTTCAGCTTCATCCTGAAATTGCATATGAGCAGTTGATGGTCTGTACCACAATCTGCCTCTGACCTTGTTTTGGCTAATGAGCTGGCGCTTTTTCACCATCTCTTCCCACAGATGTAGTCAGTTTGATTTCTGTGTATTCCATCTGGTGAGGTCCATGTGTATAGTTGTCTTTTATGTTATTTAAGAAATGTATTTTCAGTGAAGAAGTCATTGGTCCTTCAAAATTTTATCATGCGATCTCCAGCATCATTTCTATCACCAAGGCCATATTTTACAACCACTGATCCTTCCTCTTCTTTTGATCTTTTCATCCCAATCACAGTAATTATCAATACATCTTGATTGCATGTGTGATCAATTTCAGACTGAAGAAGTTAGTTTTGTTGTTGTTGTTAGTTGCCATTGAGTCAGTACTGACTCATAGCAACCCTATGCACAGCAGAACGAAACACTGCCCAATCCTGGGCCAACCTCACTACTGTTGCCATGCTTGAGTCCATCAATGCTGCCACTTGGCCAATCCGTCTTGTTGGGGGTCTTCCTCTTTTTCTCTGACCCTCCACCTTACCAAACATGATGATATCCTCCAGTGACTGGTCCCTCCTGACAATATGTCTGACGTACGATAGATGAAGTTTGGCCACCTTGGCCTCCAAGGAGCACTCTGGCTGCACTTCTTACAACACAGATCTGTTGGTTCTATGGGCAGCCCATGGCACTTTCAGTATTCTCCTCCAACACCATAACTCAAAAGCATCAATTCTTCTACTGTCTTCCTTATTCACTGTCCAGCTTTCACATGCATATGAGGTTATCGAAAATATCGTGGCTTGGGTCAGGCGCACCTTAGTCCTCAAGCTGACACCTTTGCTCTTCAATGCTTTAGAAAGGTCTTGTGCAGCAGATTTGCAGAATTCTTCAATTTCATCATCACTGGCTTTAGTGGTTGGTACATAAATTTGAAAAAGTTATTATAACTGGTCTTCATTGTAGACAAATGGATATTATCCTATTACAGTGTTGTATTTCAAGAAAGACCTTGAAATGTTCTTTTTGATGATAAATGTGATACCATTCCTCTTCAGTTTTTCATTCCTGGCATAGTAAACCATGTGATTGTCAGAATCAAAATGGCCAGTATCAGTCCATTTCAACTCACTAATGCCTAGGATATTGATGTTTATGGGTTCCATTTCATTTTTGACATTTCCCAGTTTTCCCAGATTTGTAGTTTGTACCATGTTCCTATTATTAAGGAATGTTTACAACTGTTTCTTTTAAATTTTCAATTGTGCCTCATCATTAAATGAAGGTCCTGAATGCTTTACTTTATTCTTGTCATCACTGTCAACTCTTTGAGGAGGCAGCTCTTCCCCAGGCATATTCTGAGTGCCTTCCAATCTGAGGGGCTCATTTCCCATCACTGTATGTGACAATATTCTGGTGCTATTTATCATGTATCAATATTCTGTATTCTGGTAATGATAGTGTTACACTGCTGTTCGTAAGATTTTTCAGTGACTAAATATTTGAAGTAGTCCGTCTCTCCTTCCTGGAAACTCAGCTGAAACCTGTCCCCCATGGGTAACCTTTCTGGTATTTAAAATGCCACTGGCAAAGCTTCCAGAATCACAACACCACACAAGCCACCATAGTACGACAAACTGACAGATGATTGGTAGATATGGCCACTAGAAAATTTAAAGTAATATCTGTGGCTTATATTATATTTCTCTTAGTGGTGCTCTAGATTGTACTTGGGTAATTGCAATCATTCATATACCACTTGGAGTTCCCTTGGGATTGTTTTCTGAAGATTCTCTCTCTTAACTACTGGTTAAGTTGGGAATAACACATAGTAGCTGTAACATTTTATACGGCAAGAGCTGTGACCTGTGACTGCTTGGTGTACTTCTTTGGAGGGATGTGTGGTGAGATTGCATTTCTTATGAGGCTCATAAACTGACTTTGAAGGCTGCTCCAAAAACAGTTATGAGCTTTGAAATAAAGATATTGCCTCTTAGTGACTCTATTAAAAGACCTGGTTCATTTGGTTTCATAAATCTGGGATTATAATGTTTTGGGAAAAAAACAAAGGCTGTCTCATTACTTGAAGTACATCTGTCCAGTGCTGCTTAGCATGTAGAACAGCCTTTGGGTAAAAGAAAATGATCATGCTGATTGTTACCCTACCCATGCTGGGTGTAGTATGATGGAGACAGAGGAGGAAGAGGAAACCTTTTTCAACTACTCCAGAGAAAGCCCCACATGTGATATAGCTTCTTCCTTGGTATATGAAGGAAAGGTGCTACAACATATAGCAATAGGGTTATGGGATTCTGGACCAACTGTTCAAGTTGTACAACTTTTTTTCTTTGAAATTTTAATCCTTTGTTCTTCTATAGGTCAAAGATACTCCCAAGTGTCTTTGATCTTTGACCTAATGCATAAATTTTCAGAAGTCCCTTTTTTTTTTTTTTTTAATGCTTTATTGTGAATTATGTGATAGTTTACATGGGAAGACATTAGCTTCACATTGATTCATTGTATATTGTTTCCTTGCCATGGTTATAATCCCCTCCATGCATCATCCACCAACCAAAGGGTATACCCTGCAAGCCTGCCCCCTGGTCGTCTGCACACAGCCCCTCTTCCTCCTCCAGGTCCAAAGTCCCCAGCCACTCCATCTCCCCATGTCATCGTCTCTGCCTCCATCCCTGGCATCACTGCTTCTCTGAGTAGGGTTCCAGAAGTCCTTTTTAAGATTAAGAAATCTTTGACAGATTCATGATTAGTGGATAATGCCTTCAAAAGTAGAAATTATCTGTTCCAAAAAAAGAAGACCACTGCTCTTTACGGTATTCTGAAAGCACTCTTTGTTGTAGCACACACTTTTTCTTCTGATTCTGTACCATAGGCAGATTAGAAATAACGTCCACCACTTTATAAATGGTGGTGGTGGTGTGCTTTCAGGTTGATTGTGACGACTCGTGACCCTGTGTAGGATTTTCAAGGCTATTCATCTTTATGGGAGCAGAAAGCCTCATCTTACTCCTGAGAAGCAGCTGGTAGATTCGAACTGGTGACCTGTGGCTAGCAGCCCAACACTTAATCACTATGCTACCTTACTTTATAAATAGATAAATTAAAAAAATTTGAAAGTTCAGGGGATCAGTGATAGAAGATATGGTTTGGAAACATCTTTAGTTTTACATTCTTACCACTACCTGGGGTGGCGCTGTGTGTTAATGCGCCAGACTGCAAAGTCTTTTTGAACTGCAAAGTCAGCAGTTCAAGATCACTAGCTGCTACTTGGAAACCCTATATGGAGACACTATGAGTTGGAACCGACTGGACAGCACTTAACAACAACAACAACTTTCATAGTATCACATGGGTATGTGGCTACTGAATTATCTGTTGTTCATCAAAGAAAGTGCTATTCTGAAAAGTGAGGGGGTATGTCTCATTTTGGGGTATACTTTTGTTGAACTATTCACTATACTCTGTTTAATAATGTAGATATTTATAAAATGGTTGGAAAGTTAAGCAAGGTCAAGAAGAACTGATTTATTGATCTTTGTACTTCTCCTTTCCTCTCAAGAATTTAGGCATACTTGCTAGTTTCTGGGAGGTAAAGTCAGTGTGAAACTATGAAACCTTCATCATCACATTCCCACTGCTTTGTCAGCTCATATTCTTGAGGAATTTAATCAATTTTATTGCTGTGTATGTCTGAAAACCAATGGTATTTATTTTCTCTGCAGGAACTTACTTTCCTTTTTTTTCCCCCTTAGCTGGCTGTCTCTTTGTTAATATTTTCCCAAGTGGAGGCACTAATTGATTTTAGAGCTTAAGCAATATCACTTGTTATTCTGAATGCAGAAACTGTGTTCCTGTGGATTAGTGTATAGTCTGTATAACCACCAACTGGGGATCCTGCTGGGAATTATAAATTAGAGAGAAATTATGGGCCATGATAACAAGGTGCTCCAACACGGAGAATTCAGAAAGCAGCAGACATAAACAACCTCTTTTTTGCAGACTAGGTTCCTTGCAGTCAGCCAAGGTTTGTTTCCTTAAGCATTCAAGATCTGAAATATGATAACTGTCTTAGTTATCTAATGCTGCTATAATAGAAATATTACAGCAATGACTTTAACTAATTTATTCTTTCATAGTTTAGGAGGTTAGAAGTGTGAATTCAGGTTACCAACTCTAAGGAAAGGCTTTGTCTTGACTGTGGGAAAGTTCTTGTCTCCTTTCAACATCCATGGACCCTGTATTACTTGAAATTAGATCTCCATGTGTCTTGGAACCAATCTTCCCTTGGGTTTAGAAGATTCTCAACACAGAGACCCTGGAACCAAAGGATGCACTCGGCTCCTCTCTTTCTCATCTTTCTTGAATCCCTCCTTCTCTCTTCTTTGATCTCTTGTAAGATAAAAGGTGATGAAGGCCACACCCCACAGTTACTTACCATACATTGGATGAGAGCTGTGATCTGAGTAAGGGTGTTATATCCACTCTAATTCCCTAACAGCTGACTGGCTGATAATATCAGATCACATCATGGGGCATGATCATGTTATAGAACTGCCAAATTACATCATTACATAACTGTCAAATCACTGAGAATCATGGCCCATCCAGTTGTCATATATATGTATCTCTGTAGTATGTTTCTATCTGTCTGGAGTCCTGGTGTTAAAGTACTCAAACTCAAGATTGGTTTGAACTGCAAGGTTGGCAGTTCAAACTCATCAGCCGCTCCTCAGAAACCCTATACAGGGTCGCTATGAATCAGAAACAACTCAACATCACTTAACAACAACAACATCATCTATCTGGAATCCTGGTGTGGTGCTGTAGGATAATCACTCGACCACAGGATTGGTTTGAACCACAAAGTCAGCAGTTCAGGCTTACCAGCTACTCCTCAGAAACCCTATACAAGGTTGCTATGAGTTAGGACAGATTCAATGGCAATTAACAACAACAATTATCTATCATTAACAGTATATATATCAGACTCACTGGTCTGATAAGAAACACATTTTAGAAATTAAGACTTGTTCTAGATGTGGGTACTGTAAAAAGGGCACAGGACAGGCTTCTCTGACCTCCTCTTACTTTCCGAGGGGGAAGACAGAAGACTCACTATCAGCATCTGTCACGGCTGGTTTCCTATGAGGCTGACATCAGACAGGCCTCCACTTTCCACCCTTCCTTACCAATTCTGATACCAACCAGCCGTCCCACAGCACTCTACTTGTCAACTTGGTTTGATAATTCATTGCAATGGCCACACAGAACTCAAACCATACTCACAAGGGTAGGTTTAATCAGGGAAGTTAACAGACTACATTTCAGGATTAGAAATATTCAGGACACAGTTCTTTGGTCAGGACAGCCTCTTCTCTGCTTTGTCTCTGTGGCTTTTGGGCTGGTCTCTGCTCTGCTAGGGTAATGTTACAAAGCTCTTTCACACTGCTGAGAAGTGTCCAAAGTGTTCTCCACTTCATTATAAAACTCAGCCTGAATATTTTATTCAGGATATTATACTGAGGCTGAGTTTTATGTTCAGCTAGCTCAGCTCTAGCTCTGTGGATCAGCAAATTAACTTCCCCAATTTAATGTACCCCATTCCACAAGCAAGCTTGTCACTTAGCTTTACTTGCTGTGTGGGCTGGGAAGTCCATGGATCTGTGTAATGCTCTGGTTCTTAGTTGTACTGCTGCGGCTCCTTACTGCTGCTCTGTCTCAGGTCTAGGAGATTCACTGCACAGGGATCTATCTTGGGGTCCGAATGACATGTCCCACTCCTGCTTCTCCTTTCTCATTGGTAACGAGATCCCTTCTACAGCTGCTGAGATGGCTCATTTTATGCCCAGCAGGATGGCAAAATTGACTAACCCTCATCGTAGATTTCCAAGTTTTTATAATCACAATGAACTCTGTTACCAATGACTCACAACCGAATCACATAATCCTGTCAGTATAGTCTCCCACCTTCTCCTACCCAGACCTATCAGGAAAAAAAGTCCTTTGGTGGGTGTGACAAAGACTATGGCTAGAAGAAACATTGAGTAACTGACTATACCATAGGCCACTCCATGGCTCTTCGAGCTATTGTCTCTTTCATACTTTCAGGATTAACTTTTTAAATGTTACTTTTCAAAATTGCAAGTCATTATCCTCATGCCCAATTCATTATCTGTGAAACCACACTTTACTCTTCCCTTTATTTTCTTTTACTATTCTTAGCATTGGGCATAAATCACTTACTTGGTATTGAATCTAGATTTTATTCTAACTCAAATGGTAGTGGTGGTGGCTATGTGCTGTGAAGTCAGTTCTGACTCATAATGATCCTGCATAGAGTTTCCAAGACTGTAAATCTTTATGGGAGCAGAAAGCCTCATCTTTCTCCTGTGGAACTGTTGGTAGTTTCGAACTGCTGACTGTGATATTAGCAGCCCAACTCATAACCACTGTGCTACTAGTGAGTTCCTTTTTAACTCAAATAGTACCACAAACATTTATAAAGTTTTTATTGTGAATTGAATGAAGGTTTACAGGGCAGATATCAGTTTTACATTCAACAAATCATACTACGTTTCATAGTAATGATTACAATCTCCTCTATGTACTATCAGTTAACAGTATTTACCTCTATTCTCCCCCTCTTTTTTTGATGTACACATACAAAATAAAAATATATATATTCATTGAAATCTCCAAAGGACACGTTTGCCAGCCAGCCTTCTGCCCACAGGCAGACAGCCTTTCTCAGTCCATGGTCCTAGAGTCCTCAGCTGCTCTCTCTCTCTATGCCATCGCCTCTGCCACCATCTCTGCTATCACCACTTTTCCGATTAGGATCTCACGTTTCACTCATGCTCTTCCCTCTTGATGGCCCTAGGGTTCTCTGCTCCTGAAATGGAAGATTAACTACGCCCTCCTTTTGTTGCACATCTTCTACATTTACAACTGTGATAATCACAATTAGTCCAGATAACAGTTACTTAACAATTGAATCATAAAAACCTATCAGCATCATCCCCAACCCCTTTTCACCAGATCCATCTGGAAAATAGGAAAACTGTTTAGTGGGGATTCTACCTTACCCCCATCATTCTGAAATGAAGTACGCTCATGAAAGCTTGTAAGCCAGCCACTTCTTGCCTTTGTAGCCCCCCATTTTTGATAGCCAATGTTTATATTTCCTGTCCCTATTAACCCAGTGTGCACTGAGGAAACAAGCTTGATCCTTGAGATAAAGAATCCTTCCATTTTGGTTGGAGTTTTGAGCAATGACATTCATAAGCAAAGGTCCAGTTCATCAAATTGTAGCAATTTATGCTTGCTAACAGTATCAAACTTCTTTATCTAATCGATTTCTGGTCAGCTAGCTATCCAAGTTGGGTCAAATGGATACTATCTGCACACTTCCGACCAGATGGCCACTTTACTCTCTACTCTAGCCCCCAGTAGCTAAGTCAGTGTCCATGGACTCGGGAGTTCACATGTCTCCCTAAACTTCAGACCAGCCAGTCCTTCTTCTTCTCTCTCTCATCTCAAGGTCAGTGGGTATCTATGGAACATGACCAAATTCAGCCCATGACTTCATTGCTGTATTTCCCCCACTTCCACTCACAGAAAGACCAGGAAGGTCACCAGCAAGCCTACTAGACTCCTTGTGGATTCCCTTTGAGTTTCAGTCTCAGAAGAGGGTTTATCCTGATGGGCTGACCTTTCTCGCTTTGATGGCTCCAAGGCAAACATCTTGCTTGGTATTATAATAGTCAAACAGTCTGCCTTTTTCTGCTGGTCTAACTTTCAAGAAGCATCTTCTGCTCTTCTAGCCATTCTGGATTGGTCTGCATGTCTTTTCAAGTGGGAATGTCACACCTCTGAAGGTTCTGGGTGGGGCTCAGAATTCTACCTAAGGCCCCTACTCCACAGAGGCTTAACAAGAAGCCTATTTTTCTGGGCAAATTCTAATCCCCCTTTTAGCTAATCTAAACAGTTAGTTATGCCACTTGATTTAGATGTCCCCCAAGACTATAGTCCCAAGTCCCCAAGCCCAGTGACTCATTCCCTCAGGTGTTTGGTTATGGTTAGAAAGTGTTTAGAACTTTGGCCCCATATGCTCTATAATTTATATTACATTTTAATTTTAAAGTCAGATGCAATATAGCATTACAAAAAAGATTCCAGCTTCAGTCAATATAGAATTCGGTGGAAATTTTTGTTAATAGTAGACTAAACCACTTGGTGTGTTGGGAAGGAGGAAAGTATGGGAACCCAAGTTTACACAAAGCCAAGAATAGGGGACTGAGCTGGCTTTAGCACTGGGTCCAAAAGAATAATGAAGAGTCTGATTTTAATGGCCCAGGAGACACTGATTTGGTTCCCATCTTTAAGAGTGTAGATCAGTTTTTTGATGTAACAGGGCTCCGTAATCAGTCAAACCTGAGAGCACATCTTCAATAATTGAGTGACTTTGTGTAAATTACTTTCCTGAGCATTAGTTTTCTTATTTGAAAAATGGAGATAAAGCTTTCTATCAGGATTTTTGAGAGGATTAAATGAAATAGTTATGTTATTTCCTGCTGTACCAAAAAGAATTGATCAATGTTCAACCATTTCAAGAGATAGTATATGATCAAGAACCAACGATACTGAAGGAAGATGTCCAAGGTGCACTGCTGGTATTGGCAGAGAATAAGGATCCACGAAATGATGGAATACAAATTGAAACCTTTCAACAAGTTGATGAAGCACTGGAGGCACTCACTCATCTATGCCAAGAAATTTGGAAGAGATCCATATTTGTGCCCATTCCAAAGAGAGGTTATCCAACATAATGCAGAAATCATCAGACAATATCATTCGTATCACATGCAAGTAATATTTTGCTAATGATAACTAAAAAACTGCTGCAATAGTATATTGACAGGGAGCTGCCAGAGGTTCAGGCCAGATTCAGATGGGGATGTGGAATGAGAGATATCAAGGCTGATGTCAGATTGATCTTGGTTGAAAGCAGAGATATTGGAAAAATGTTTACTTGTGCTTTATTGATTATGCAAAGACTTCAATTGTGTGAATCATGACAGACTATAGACAATATTACAGAGAATGAGTATTCCAGAACAATTAATTGTGCTCATAAGGAACCTATACATAAAAAAAGAGGCAGTTGTTTGAACAGAACAAGGGGACACTGAATGGTTTAAAATCAGGAAAGGTGTGCACCAGGGTTGTATTCTTTCACCATATTTATTCAGCCTGTAAGCTCAGAAAATAATCTGAGAAACTGGATAATATGAAGAAAAACATGACATCAGGATTGAAGGAAGACTCACTAACAATGTGTGATATGCAGATGATACAACCTTGCTTGCTGAAAGCAAATAGAACTTTAAAATACTTATTGATGAAAATCAAAGACCACAGCTTTCAGTATGTGTTGCACCTCAATGTAAAACAAGCAAAAGTCTTCACAGCTGGGCCAATAAATAATATCAAGATGAATGAAGACAAGATTGAAGTTGTCATAGACTTCATTTTGTTCAGATCAACCATCAACACTTATGGAAGTAGCAGTCAAGAAATCAAGTGACATATTGCGTTAGGCAAATCTGCTGCACAAGACCTTTTTAAAGTGTTGAAGAGCAAAGATGTCAGTTTGAGGACTAAGGTGCACCTGACCCAAACCATGGTATTTTCAGTAACCTCATAGGCATGTGAAAGTTGGACAAAGAATAAGGAAGAGCACAGAAGATTGATGCATTTGAGTTATGGTGTTGGAGAAGAATATTAGAAATGCCATGGACTGCTAGAAAGACAAGCAAATCTGTGTTGGAAGACATACAGCCAGAATGCTCCTTAGAAGCCAGTATGGCCAGATTTAGTCTCTCATACTTCGGACATATTATCAGTCCCTTGAGAAGTATATCATGCTTGATAAAGTGGAAGGTCAACAAGAAAGAGGAATACTCTTATTAAAGAGATGGATTGGCACATTAGCAGCATCAATGGGCTCAAGTGTAACAAAGATTGTGAGATTGGTGCAGGACTGAGCAGTGTTTCGTTCTGTTGTGTATAAGGTCGCTATGGTACCGACTTGATGGCACCTAACAACAACAGTGTTATTCCCAATTGTTTGAATCACTGTCACTTAAGGTCATCTCTTTCTCCATAGTAAAAAGCAAAGTCACACTTACATCCGTTAGCTTTTAAGCTTTCATCTAGAAATCACACTTAATATGACAGTGTCTGTATTAGACACATCTTTTGCATCACTCAACTTTTCTCAGCCCTACATTTTGCTTCACTTGCTGCCATGGTGACCAGTTAAGAGCAGACCTTGATCTGTGCCTTGTTGAACCCCTAAGTTCTCTGACACTGAGAGAATCACATGTGCACAGTCAAGATGTGCTGAGAGCCCATGGGTTCACTTAATCATCGGGATCTAGTGGATAAACCTGGGAGCCACCCAGATTGACAGTTCTGAGATGAATTTTTGTCAGGATTCTCTAAAGATTCTACTGAGATTGAGTATAAGCCACCTGTCCCAGTGGCCATCTTGATTTTGCTTCCTTGTTTTGTTTCTCTTTCCTTTCCTACCTATTCACAATCTGTTATTCCTGCTTACTGGGATCAATTCCAAAGTAAACTACTTGCAAGCAAGTTTCTGCTTTGGGCCCAGGCAAAGACAATGTCAAAGAATCATTTATTCATAGCCCCATGTTCATCCTGAATCCTGTTGTCTTCAACAAATAAGTGCATTTTGAGGCTAGAATAGTTAAGTGTCTCTTATTATAAGTAGGGAACTTGAGCCTCAAAACATACAAAGTCACTTATGCTAGTTAGAGGCAGATTTGGGAATAGAACCCAAGTTAAGTTTTTGAGGCAATGGCCTTTTCTTTTAAACTATCACACATTCTCTGTTACTTACTAATTATGTGCTGAATTTCAAGCTAGTTGGGTTCCCAATAGAAAGAGAATTGATGACGATATAATTTGGCCAAGAATACACTGATAATAGTTGGTTTCTGAATACCCAAGGGTCCGTGGAGGGTTGATTAACAAGGTCGGTACAATGTCCAGGTGAGTACAATGCCAAATAAGTAGGACAAAATGGTATCATTTGGAATCCTAATGATGAGCCATGCGTGGAATGTAAGCTGGCTGCTGTTGAGTGCTGTAGAACTGATTTAAGTAACAGAGTCTAGAAGGACCCCATAGAGTTTTCTAGGCTTTAGTTTTTATAGGAGCAGCTTGCCATGGGTTTTGGGGGTTTACTTTTTTCTCTTGGAGCTGCTGTGTGGGTTCAAACTCCATCCACCAGGGGTCCTATGAACTGGCTTAGGAGTCTGTTGTTAAGGTATATACTATTCAAACCCTCCGGTTGAGGTTGAAAAGTTATCCATATTGCAATTTGAGGCTTGAATTTTTTTTTTTCTTCAGTTCTTTCAGCTTGAAAAACTGTCAAGCTGTTCTTTTCTTTTAGTTTTCTAACTCCAGATCTTTGCACATGTCATTATAATACGTTACTTTGCCTTCTTGAGCTGCCCTTGGAAATTATCTGTTCAACTTTCTCACTTTATCATTTCTACCCATTGCTTTAGCTTCTCTGCATTCAAGAGCAACTTTCAGAGACTCTTCTGACATCCATTTTGGTATTTTCTTAATTCCTGTCTTTTTAATGACCGTTTGCTTTCTTCATATTTTATGCTCTTGATGTCATCCACAACTCATCTGGCCTTCAGTCATTAGTGTTTAATGTGCCAAATCTGTTTTTGAGACATTTCAAAATTCAGCTGTGATATACTCAGATTTGTACTTTGGCTTTTGTGGATTTGATTTTCTTCAACTTGAACTTGAACTTGCATATCAACTATTGATGATCTGTTCGACAGTTGGCTCCCTGACATAATTTTGGCTGATTGATTATATTGAACTTCTTCAATGTCTTTTCCCGCAGATGTAGTCAATTTGATTCTGAAGTATTCCAACTGGCAAGGTCTCTGTGTATGGTTGCCATTTATGTTGTCAGAAAAAGGTATTTGTAATGAATAAGTCTTTGGTTTTGCTAAAACCTATCATGTTATCTCCAGCTTTGTTTCTATCAGTAAGGCCATATTTTTCAACTACCAATCCTTCCTCTGTGTTTCCAACTTTCTCTTTCCAATTCTTGTCAGGATGTAAGGGGACTCTGACCCTTCAACGGAAGGTCCTTGTCTTTTCTGACCAAGAATGATTAGGTTAGATAAACAGAGTTTCACATGAACAAAAGATTTAAAGGACTAGATTTGGCTAGAGGAGATGAGGAGGGTCCTTGGACAAGGGTAACCCTCATCTCCCTGAAGCTTTACCAGGGTTTAAGAGGTTTTAGGTGGGAAAAACATCATGTTTATTCATAGAGGAAGTTAGGGACTTTCAGGAATTGCCCATCTAAGAAGGGCCATGCTAATTGGGTGAGTGCACAGCATTTCTTCAAGATGAATTCCACCTCAAAGACCTCTAATAGGAGCAGACAAATCTTATTCTGGAATGTTGAGCATATGTGGTTCTTCAGGACCCTGGTTCAAACCTCTCCCAGAGGCTGGTGTTCTCCCTGCCCAGGGAAAAGGTAGGCGTTCAAGTTATGACTAGGGAACTGAGTAAACCAGTCCAACCTATAAAACATCTTGTTGTTGTTGTTATGTGTCGTGGAGTCCATTCCGACTCAGAGTAACCCTGCACAGAGTTTCCGAGGCTGTAAATCTTTATGGGAACAGAAAGCCTCATCTTTCTCCTGCAGAACTGTTGGTAGTTTTGAACTGCTGACTGTGAGATAAAACATCTTACAAGGAAATTAACTATGGCATTTTTATGGGTGGTCTTCCTTAATGGCATGTTCCATCTTCCAGAGAAGTAAAATGAAGAATTTTTATGGATGGTTTTTCTTAATGGCATGTCCCAGGATGTGGCTGCTCAGCTCTGTGCCCTGAGCATATCCTTCACAGCTTTATAATTGCTCAGGCAAGGAGACCTCAACATCCCTTAAGGTTTTAGTCACAAGACTTCAGTCAGTAAGTGGTAGTGATGGTGGGTAGTTATGTGCTGTGGAGTTGGTTCCAACTCATAGCGACCCTGTACAGGGTTTCCTAGGCTGTAAATCTTCATGGGAGCAGAAAGCCTCATCTTTCTCCTGTGAAACAGCTGGTAGTTTCGAACTGCTGACCGTGAGATTAGTAGCCCGATTTGTAACCACTACACTCATTACATGGGTCGTGTTTAATCTTGATTTCTGGACCCCCTTTTCTCCCTGCCTCACAATCACCAGTAATTATTAATTCATCTTGATTTAAGTTTGACCAATTTCAGAATACAGAAGTTGGTAGATTTCTTCATCATTGGCATTAGTGGTTGGTACATAAATTTAAAGTCGTATTAACTGCTCTTCCTTGTAGGTATATGGATATCATCGTATCACAGGCAGCAACGTAGATAAGCCATTTAGGATTTATCTTGATTATGTTCTTGTTGACAGTGAATGCATTGCCATCTCTCCTCAGCTTGTCATAGTAAAGTATATGATTTTCCGATTCAACATGGTCAGTACTAGTCCATTTTAGCTCAGTTATGCCTAGTATATCCAACTTTATGCATTCCATTTCATTTTTGAGGGCTTCAAATTTTCCTAGCCTCTTACTTTGTACTTCTATATTCTGATTATTAATGGATGTTTGCATGTGTTTCTTCTCATATTTTAATTTTTCCACATCAGCAAATGAAGGTTCTGAATGGTTTGCTCCGTACACGCCATTAAGGTTGACTGTAACTTACAGGAGATAGATCTTCTCCAGTTGTATTTTAAGTGCCTTCCAACCAAGGGAGGGGCTCATTTTCAGGCACTGTATCAGACAGTGTTTTGTTACTATTCATAGGATTTTCAGTGGTTAATTTTTTATGAAGTATTCTGCCTGTCACTTTTTTCTAGTCCATCTTTTATATATATATATATAAAATCTTTATATGTTGAATTACAACACTATTAGTTACGTTATTAATAACTAAACAGGAACCTCTTTTAATTTTTCTCTTTTTCATTTAATTATTGCTTCATTCTCAAAATTATTGACATAGGTTCACAAATACCAATTACCACAATACTATAGCTGCAACACCAGAAAATTAGACAACATCAATGACTTTAAAATCACCAATAGCAATAAAAACAATAGTGTGTGCTTGTTGCATGAGTAAATGAAACCATGTGATTAGAAGCACCACTGTTACTGAGTAATAATGGCAACTCTGACGTGAACGCATTGTGTGGTTGTTGTTAAGTTCAGTGGAGTCGGTTCCGATATAGTCTCTCTTCATCCAGATCCCAGGGGGGCCCTGCTGGCATCTGAAATACCTGTCACATCACTTCCAGCATCACAACATGTCAGCCACCACAACAGGACAAACTGACAGACCGGTGGTGGTTCCTCAGATTACTGTTCATTTTATCTTGTTCCAAATAAATGACTTTACCCAGAGTTAAATTTTTGATAGTAATTTATATTAAGAGATAATCCATGAAGTACAAACTTTAGAAAATGTGGAAAAGTGTTTTATTGAAAGTCTGTCTCCCTACTGCCATCCTCCAACCACCCAGTTCCTTTCCCAGAGAAAACCAGTTTTGCCTGTTCTAGAATTTATTTGTAACAGGTAGCTCCTCTGTTCCCATTTCCTCTTTCTTCTGCCTGTTGGGGGTTGGAATATTGAAGAGTTGGCTTTTGTCTTCTGAAAAGTCATTCCTGCTCTGAGGACACTGGCTTACTTAGTTGTGACTGTAAAGCAGCCAGTGCTTCTAAATAAAATGAGGTCTTTGTGATTGCCTTATTAGAAATAGTAAGTCCTGGCTAAATGGGCACAACAGCTGCATAGAACCCAAATCCTGCCTTTTGTTTGTTTGTTTGTTTGTTTAGGGCTTAGGGATTTCTTGATTCCTTCATCTGTCCAACAAAATTGTCTCAGTGGACCCTCTGTGCAAGGCTTCTTACTAAACAAAGTGAATCAGATTTTACCAACCTCCACCAAGCGTTTGAGCCATGTATTTACCCTGCCTGAAGTCCAGTCCAGGCTAGCTACCAGCAACACCAGCCTCTCCAACTCAGGAACCACCAGGATGTCACAAATAGGTAGACATTGTTTCTGTGTGGTTCACACAGCTTGCCCTGTCTTGTTCGATGCCCAGTCTGCACTGATACAGCCTTACTCCTCCTGGTACATTAGGAGTCATAGGAATTTACTGCAAGACATTGCAACAGGTTTTCCTTCTACCTTCTCCTCTCAGACTGAAGGATGGAGTTCCCAGCTTCCTGTATTAAGTTTGTACTCATTGATATAGGATAGCACACATTTATAGAAAAATCTCTAAGCTTCCTTGAGTCTCTTTATTTTTCCTTCCCTGCTAAACCAAAGATAGATCCTTTGCTATGGATAAAGTCCCTACTCACAAGGACCCCACCATTTTAAAAAATTGTTCTATACTGGTGTTGTCCTGCAGAAGACAAAGGATTCCTTAGGGTGACCTTCATTGAAGAAGAGTGAAACAAACAAAAAGAATGTTCAGGCACTTCACACTGCTATGACAATGCAATGAACACCCTTTTAGGGTTGTAATTTCTAATTACTTTCTGAATTTAAAACAATGTTTTTGCTAATTAGATAATTCTTTGGTAGTGACTTTTAATTAAAAAATATTGAGTCTAAAAATGGCTAAAGAAGAATTACTTAAATTATTAAATTACTGTTACTCTACAATTTTAGAAAATCTTAGAAGCAGTCTTCGAAGATTTTGACTTCATACTAATTCCTATAGGATATAACATATTGGGGTAGGAGCTCTTCAGGTGTGTGGTGGTGGGTATGTGCTGTGGAGTCATTTCTCATTCATAGTGACCCTGCATAGGGTTTCTGAGGCTGTAAATCTTTACAGAAGTAGAACGGTTCATCTTTCTCCCATGGAACTGCTGGTAGTTTCAAACTGCGATCATGAGATTAGTAGGCTGATTCATAACCACTATGCTACCAGAGCTCTTATGTTTATGTTTATGGTATGTAATTCATGTCACCCAAAATATATGTTGTTGTTGTAAGGTGCCATCGAGTTGGTACTGAATCATAGTGACCTTATGCACAACAGAATGAAACACTGCCTGGTCCTGGGCCAACCTCACAATTGTTGCCACGCTTGAGCCCATTGATGCTGCCACTTGGCCAATCCATCTTGCTGGGGGTCTTCCTCTTTTTCTCTGACCCTCCACCTTACCAAACATGATATCCTTCTCTAGTAAGTGGTCCTCCTGACAATATGTCTAAAGTATGAGAGACGAAGCTTAGCCATCCTGGCCTCCAAGGAGCACTCTGGCTGCACTTCTTCCAACACAGATCTGTTGGTTCTTTTGGCAGCCCATGGCACTTTCAATATTCTCCTCCAACATCATAGCTCAAAAGCATCAGTTCTTCAACTGTCTTCCTTATTAAAGTTAGCAATAAAAGAAGGTGGGTGTGGAGTATGTGGACTCTATACTATCATTACAACTGGAGTCCTGGTATGAAACTGTAGGATAAGCACTGAACTGTTAACTGCAAGGTCAGTAGTTCAAACCTACCAGATACTCCTTAGCAACCCAATACAGAGAGTCCTGTCAGAACCTCTGACCTTGCAGTTAGCAGTCCAGTGCTTTTCCTACAGAGCCACACCAGGACTCCATGTAATTATGTTTGTTGTTAAGTGTTGTTGACTTGGTTACAACTCACAATCACACTGTATAGTGTTTCCTAGGAGCAGCTGGTGTGTTTCAACGACCGGTTTTGCACGGCCTTGTGGTCCAGGTCTTACCCTACAGTGCCCACACCAGGACTCCAAAGAAAGCCATGTAAATCTCATTGTTGTTGTTGTTAAGTGTCATTGAGTCGATTGTGACTCATAGCGACCATGTATAGGGTTTCTGAGAGGTGGCTGGTGAGTTTGAACTGCTGACCTTGGGGTTCAAACCATCCTTACAGTCGAGTGCTTATCCTACAATGCCACACCAGGACTCCATCCATGTAATTATCGAATTGTAAAAATATTAGCTATGTAATTACTTGTTTTTGTTGTTAAGTGCCATCAAGTCGGTTCCAACTCACAGTGACCTAGTATGAAATTATTTATAAAATTTTCATTTTAATCTGTAAATATTTTTAAAACATCTCCTAAAAGAAGTAAAAAACAACAACAACAAAAACAAACTACTGTGTGCTAATCTACTGTCTATACCTTAGTGAAAATTTCAGTTAAAAACTATGAATTTATCATCTGTAGGGTTTTTAATCCATATCATCATGCTGATGGGCCAACATGAGCATGTGCTAACAGTTTGAATTGTGCATTTCTCTTATAAATTTCCTAGCAGTTAACTGCTGTCAGCTGAGTTTGATTGACTTTGCAAGAAAGCCGATTTATTTCGATACCCCATGAATCTATGGTGCTATTTGCCATCTTCAAATACAATTACATTTAAAAAAATGCTTACAAATGTATCCTAGCATTTACATAAATTTCAATGAAATTAAGTAAATGGATAATCCATAAGGAAAAAGCAATAATCACAACATTTAATTTGAAGGTATCCTTAAGCTCATGCTTTTCTAGATACGGGGAAAACATCAGCAATCTAAGTAATATAGTCTTTAAGAGAAACACTTGGGCAATGCATTCCATGACCTAATATTGTATGGAGCCCTGGTAATATAATGGGTTACATGTAGGGCTGCTAGCTGAAAGGTTATCAGTTCTAACCTACCAGCTACCCTAAGAGAGAAAGATGAGGCTTTCTGCCCCTGTAAGATTTCCAACCTCGGAATCTCTATACAAGGTTGCTTTCAGTTGAAGCTGACTCCATGGCACACAACCACGACCATTTAACATTGCAGAAAGGACCTTTGCAACTGAGTTTCCTCAGTCTAGAACTTTCATCAGCTTGACCTTCACAGGACTGACTCCTTGTCATTTTAAGTCTCCACTCATCTAACGTTTGCCTGCATTTTCTATACCCTCACAGTGTTTTGTTAGCTTTATAACACTTACCGCAGTGTAAATAATTTTTCTAATATGGTTGTTAGGTGCCACCAAGTCGGTACCAACTGATAGCGACCCTATGCACAACAGAACAAAACACTGCCCGGTCTTGGGTCAATCTCACAATCTTTGCTACATTTGAGTCCATTGCTGCTGCCACTGTGTCAATTCACCTAGTTGGGGCTCTTCCTCTTTATCTCTGGCCCTCCGCTTTACCCAATATAATACCCTTCTCCAGGGACTGGTCCCTTCTGACAATATATCCAAAGTATGAGAAATGAAGTCTGGCCATCCTGGCTTTCAAGGAGCATCCTGGCTGCACTTCTTCTAACACAGATCTGTTGGTTCTTTTGGCAGCCCATGGCACTTTCAATATTCTCCTCCAACACCATAACTCAGATGTGTCTAAGGTCTTCCTTATTCACTGTCCAATTTTCATAAGCATATGATGTTATTGAAAATACCATGGCTTGGGTCAGGTGCACCTTAGTTGTCAAACTGATATCTGTGCTTTGGAACACCTTTAAGAGGTCTTGAACGCAATATGTCATTTAATTTCTTGACTGCTGATTCAGTGAGTGTTGATGGATGATACAAGCAAAATGAAGTCTTTGGATATTGTTTATTGGTCTAGTGGTGAAGATTTTTGTCTTCTTTGCACTGAGGTGCAACCCATACTGAAGGCTGTGGTCTTTGATTTACATCAGTAAGTATTTTAAGTCCTCTTCACTCTCAGCAAGCAAGGTTATATTATCTGCATGTCACAGGTTGTTAATGAGCCTTCCTCTGATCCTGATGCCACATTTTTCTTCCTATAGTGCAGCTTCTCGGATTATTTACTCAGCATACAGATTTATAGATTGAATAAGTATGGTGAAAGAATACAACCTTGGTGTACACCTTTGGTAATATGGTACTTTACTTGTTAATCATCTGTCTCCCAGACCAGAACCAAACTCTGTAAGAACAGGGACCTTGTGTGTCATGTTTACCACCACATCCTTTGCTTAGCACACTGGCACATGCTGTTGTTATGTGCCATCGAGTTGGTTTCTACTCACAGAAACCTTTTGTACAGCAGAACTAAACTGTGCCATGCTCACATTGTTAGGTTCTAGTCCTTTGTTGTAGACACTGTGTTAATTCATCTCATTCAGGATCATCCTCATTTTCACCCCATATTAAGCATGATCTTCTTTAGGGACTGGCCCCTCCTAATAACATGTCCAAATTACCTGAGATCAAGTTTCACCATCCTCACGTCTAAGGAGCAGTTTGGCTGTACTTCTTCTAAGACAGATTTGCTCATTCCTCTGGCGTCCATGGTTTATTTGATAATTATTGTTTGATATTGTGATCCATATGTATAGGTATACATGCTTATATAATTACTAATAGAAAATAGACCAGAAAGGTATTCTATAAATGAATAACTTCAGTTACAATTTTTCCCCCTCATTCTGCCTCCATTTCTGATTTCCTTTAGTCACTTGTGTTGCTTTTAGGATATTATAAATGATACAGCTTAATAGGAAAACGATAAATCTCATGGGGAAATCTTGGCATTAAAGTAACAGTTTATCTGCAGAACAGATGAATGTTTTAGCTCTTTTCTTATCTTTTGGGTTTAGTCAATAAGAAAAAGGTGACTATGGGAATGGGACAGAAACAAAGGTAGTCCTGAATGAGGACTTCCAGGGGTCATTATTTCAGTGACCTCTCATTCTACCTGAATACTTCCAAAAGAAAGGCAAGTTTAGTTAGTGCTTTACAACATTAACCCAGACATTTGATTAAGTTGCTTTGGCTTTAGACTAAAGAAAGCTTGTAGCCAGGCCAAATCTTTTTAACTCTGAGGTTGGACAGATTAGCAAACTATCTGGAACTCTTCTTTTGGTTTCCCCCAGTGGTCAAGGACCTTGATGTAGCTTAGATAGTTATCCCTCAGAATTTGCATGGGAAGTCTTCATAGACCTCTTGCTGAGAGCCCTAGAAGAGAGATAAAATAGGAGGTGTGATTGTTATCACCTGTTCCACTGTGAACTGTAGGTGTCTGGGTATTCTGAGGTTTGTCAAAGTCACACTTCACTTCTCACAATTTATACTCATCCAGAACTTCAGTAATGTTTACAATGAATCCTTCGTCTTAGAGGTGGTTGTTGTACCTTACCTGGCAAATTACTTAGAAAGTTAACAGAAATGTTTAATATCCCTAAGAGGACTTCTGTGAACTAAAATGACTAATGAGGCATCTTTGGGACCTTGATCTGGCTCTCAGTAGTTGTGGGCCACCTGGTTCAGATATGTGATTCTTTCCATTGCAATCTGTAGGTGATTCCATTCTTAGGAATGTCACTGAAAAGTATTGTGGGGGTCATTGAGGACTTGTTTTATTTTGTAGTTTTTAAACAAGATAACTCTGAAGTGTTACTTTTCTCTCAAAAAGAAAATGGTTATTCCACGGTTCAGTTTTTTTAAAGTTAACATTTAAAATAATACTTTCTAATCTATGAATTCCCAAATTATTACATAGTAAGACACACTTTTAGATTTAATGATAACTTTTTTAAGGTATTCTTTGTATTTCTTCATTAATTTGATTTAAAATAGTTTGAATCACTAAACAGAAAATTCATACGTGATTATAGTAGAACATTAGAAAACTATAAAAAGGTATAAAGAGGAAAATGTAATTATTCATCATACAAAGTAATTGTCTAATATTCTGGACATAACCTTCTAAGCAGTAGCAGCTAACAATGATGATGTATTAAGTTAGGAAGTATATAAATTTCAGCTCCACATACACATCTGCCACACTGAACTTGAATTTAAATGTGAATCAAAAGCCTCGGACTCACTTTTGTAAGACAAGCTGATAGGAACCACTACATTTGTATGTGATCATGATATAAGAAACTTGAGAATCAAATTAAATGATTTGATTTCACATCATAGGAAAAATACTAAAACCACTCCAAATGGCTACTTTTGTCTGTGACTCAACCTCCTTTATGATACTCAAAGTGAATTAAAATACATTTCAAAGGTATGCTTACTAACACTGATTTTGGTTGGTAGGACAAGGACTGGTGAAGGACACATTGCCCTGTTGTTGTTGGGAAGTGCTGTTGAGTCGGTTCCGACCCATAGCCACCCTATATAGGGTTTCCAAGAGCTTGAACCGCCAACCATGCAGTTCAAACGACTTTGCAGTTTGGCGCATTAACGCACAGCGCCACACCAGAAAATAAACCTCTAGGACCCTCCCCACTGCTTCCTATCATGATTTCAAAAGCCATGAAAAACACTTTTACATGATCTGGACAATACAAGGATTATTCTTCCTAATGCTTTGGATGGACTTCTGGTGTGGCACTGTAGGATCAGCACTGGACTTTGAATCACAAAGTCAGCAGTTCAAACCCACCAGTTGCTCCTTGGAAACCCTATATAGGGTCACTGTGAGTCAAAATTGAGTCTACTTGACCGCACTTACAAAAATACTTCAAATATTTTTTCAGCAAAACTTTTTTTTTTTTTTAATTGATTGTATGTTTGGTTTTTATCAAGAAATTGGACTAGATAGTTGTTTTAGGAATTGATTCCAAGGGGGAAAAGTTCTTATAATAGGTAGGTGCCTCAGAGAATTGGAGCAAATCCCGTCTTACCTCCATTCCATAGTATGAGCTCAAATCATGCCTTTTTATCAGCCATGTGATGTCACGTAATCTGATTGAGTGGAAAGTCGATGTTGCAATTATTCCATGTGGTGCCGCGCGCTTGCCAGCCCACCTGCTGTGTCAGTAAACACTGGAATCATCATGGCAAATACCTTTATTTGCTTTTCCCTGCAATGTGCTGTCCCGTTTTACCTCCTGCAGATAAAACAGACAGGGCCTTTTCCTGCTAGCCAAAAACAGTGATGGGAACCAGGTGGAAGATGTGGCTTGTAAAATGTAGTTTTAATTCACTTTGAGTCCCGTAAATTAGGTTGAGTCACAGCGATCTGTGGGCCTCTCCAAATCACTCTCTCAGTGCAATATGGTGATATCGCTGGTGGAGTAAGAAAAGCAGCTTGCTTGAGAGGAGCTTGGCTCAGAGCTGCTAAGGCTGCCGGACTCCATCACCAGAGTCCCTCTTCTCTTTTTACCTCCTTCTTCAAATTCATATTTTCTCTATATACAAGAATATCATTAGCCAGTTTTACTGTACCCACTTAGGTTATGGAGTTCTGGCATGGCACTGGACTGCTAACTGCAAGGTCAGCAATTCAAACCCACCAGCTGCTCCTTGGAAACCCTATACAGGGTTGAAGCCTACTCAACAGCACTTAGAAACACCACCACCAACAACAACAACAACAGTTATAGATAGTGAAAGCCTGGTTTCAAAACTCTTCATTAGACTGCAATTCAGTTTAGTTTTGGGATTGATGAAAGCCTGCATAAATGTCTCAGTTTCTGAAATTGGATAGTTTGAATGAAAACCACTGTAATCTTCAAGATGATAATTGACCTTTCTTTTGTGTACCATCCTTCCCAAATATCTTCTTTTTCTCTCTTTTTTTAAATTGTTATCAAAATTGAAGTCAAGTAATTTGGCAGATAGGGTTAAGAGAAGTGGTTTAACCCTTTGCTTCTGATTAGCTATGTTGTTAGAGCAGTTTTAGATTTGTGATCAAAGAAACCGAGGCCACTCGAAGAAAGCAAGCAGAATTTCAGATTTTATTAAGCCGGCTGACTCAGACGAGCTAATTTCTCCAGATTCTGAGCCTCGAATGGAAAGCAACACGGGCTTATATGGGGCCAGAGACCAGGGAGGGCCAGGCTGCATACCTGTTTGAGGGCAGGGGGGAAACCAGGAGGATTGGTCCCATTTGGTGACCTGATTAGCATTTTAGCTTGCCTCCTGGGCTGGAGAGGGCAGTGACCTTTTCCTGTTCATTGTGGCCACTGAATTTTTCTTCACATTATCTTTGTATTTTCTCCAAGATGTTGCCTGAGTTTCTGTGAACCAGTTACAGAAATTCAAAACCCCATCCATAAAAAGCTGGGCCAGCGCTCCCTCTTTTCTTCTGGGCTTCAGAGAAGAACAGCTTCTGATCCCATTTACAATCTTCTCCATACTTCGAAGTCACTTAGAAAACCCTCTCCCAAAATTTGACTCCCCAGATGATCCTGAAGTGTAGCCAGGAAAGAACAACTGGCTACACTTTGCTCTTAGTCACACCTTTTCATCCTTAAATCAAGGTTATTTTTACCCTTCAAAAATAACTGCATTTATAATTTCTTCATCACAGAAGTTCGGGTCCAGTCCTTTTCTCTTTGTCTGGCTGTTCTGCACTGATTCAGTGCTCATTGCGATCTTGTTAATTTTTTTCTATTGTCACTATCTAACCACACTTGACCAGGGACAAATAAAAAAGGACTACAAGAAAGAGGTGCAAGGTACCACTGGTTGACTTGAAAGTGTTAACAGTCAAGTCTTTCTCTGGAGCAGTGGTTCTCAAATCTCAGTCCTGGGATGAAGATCACCAATTCCTGAAACCTTGTTAGAAATGCAATTCTCGGACTTCACCACCCATTCCCACCTCAACCCTCAGAAACTCTGGACCCAGCAGTCTGTGCTTGAAGATCCCTTCCAGGTGATTTTGACACATGTTAATGTTTGAGAACACTTCTAAATAGATTTCATATTTTCAAACAGTCAAATTTTGTTTTTTAGTGGACCCAAATATTTTTGAAGTAATCAAAATAGAAGCGATGTTATCATTTTAAGGAGTCCCTGGGTAGTATAGTTAACATGCTCACCACAAGGTTGGAGGTTGGAGTCTACCCACAGGTTCCTAAGAAGAAAGATCTGGTGTTGGGTTTCAGGCCCAGAAGGAAAAGGCTGTCTGAGTACATAGGTGCTGAGTGTCCAAAGAAACAGCCAGGACTCAATCTGAGGGACATTAGTTTACTACAAAAAAGAAATGGTGTATCAATGAGGGAATTTACCTGCAAAGGGTGAAACACAGGTATGTCCAGTGGCGGCTGGCTGGATAGTGAAGTTTTTCTGTGCGAGAGGCAGGGGCTAGGATCTTTTTCTGTCACCAGGTATAGGAGCTTTACAAGTGTAAGGGCAGTTAGGGAAGCTATATGGAACTGGGAGGAGAAGTGGGAAAATCACAAGTTGCTTGCCTGTCAGTCCCCTCCTAGAGAATAAAGAGTTTTGGCAAGCATAGTGGGAGGAGGGGGCTGGCTGGCGCCTCCTTCTAACTTATGCATAACTAAAGCTGGAGAATGAGAAGTTTTGGTATACACAGCTAGAGAAGTCCCAGAAGGGATAGGAGATATGGTTTGATTTGATGTGATCATTTTGGCACATTCAGTTTATGTCCCCACACCTGGTGATTTGAAACATTGACCACCTGACAACCGTATGCAATATAGTGCTTCTCCGACACACGTGAGGTCACTAACAGTCAAAGCTGATTTGATGACAGCTGGTTTTGGATTGTTTTTAAAGGGGAAATTTCCCAGTCTTACCTTTTTATCCTTTGTTATTGTTAAGTGTTGTCGACTAGGTGCTGACTCATAGCGACCCTGTATAGAGTTTCCAAGGAGCAACTAGTGGATTTGGACTGTGACCTTGTGGTTCATACCGTCCTTGGGGTTCAGTGCTTATCCAACCACGCCTACACACTAGGATTTCCTTGAGAAGTTCTCATATTATTTCCAGTTCTGAGAAGACCTACCCACATCTCTGCCTGTTTTCACTACCACTTGTCTGTCAGTTTGTCATACTGTGGTAGCTTGTGTGTTGCCAACTGTATTTTAAATACCAGCAGGTTTCAGCTGAGCTTCCAGACAAAGACAGACTAGGAAGAAGGAGAAGGGGACTACTTATAAATGTTTAGCCACTGAAAACCTTTTGAATAGCAGTGGAACACTGTCATATCTGAATAGTGAATACTGAAGCATGATAAATAGCACCAGAATATTTTCAGATATAGTGCGAAAAGATGAACCCCTCAGGTTGGAAGGCATTCAGGAATGGGCTCAAGTGTAACAATGATTTTGATGTGGGTGCAGAACCAGGCAGTGTTTCATTCTGTTGTCCATGAGTCAGAACCGACTCCACAGCACGTAACAGCGTCAACAACAGCCTATTTTCACACTGAAATTTCAGCCTCCAATTCTCTTATTATAGGAACTTTGATAATTTATACTATTCAAATGGTCTATTATGACAAATCTTAAACAGCAATAGTGACTAATAGAAATATTGGTTTAATGTCTATATCTTCATTGCTTATTTTTTATTGAAACTTCCAAATGGCATTCTTCTTTAGAACAGAGACAAGGATTATTTTTGAAGTTAGTCTTCTGAGAAACGTTGTCCATACCCTGGACACTGCCTGGATCCCTCTTGGTTATGAAGCCATTGATGAATTATCACTAGTGCTTACCGACAAATGCTCAAGAAATCCAATCTGTACTCATTTTAGTGAGAGTGAGGCTGTCTTTATTCGATTTTGCAAAATTGGGCACCCAATCTGGAGGACACAGGCAGAGACACACCCTGTAGCCAGCTTGCCAAGAATTTTATTCTAAGAAGGTCCCTCTTAGGGTTCCTCATTGACTGAGTACTATGGGGTTAACAAACTCGCCTGCAGCCTTATTGTCTGTATTCTCATTTAAAGTTCCTAGCCAGCCCAACAAGTTTCTTCACCATCCCCCCTGAGCTTCTATTGTTGCACTAGCCTGCAAATCCATGCACTCCCTTTCATTCCTGTGTCAAGTCTACAGCAATTTCCTAAACTGTCAAATAAGAGTGAACTGTAGGGGACTCTTTAAAGTTCACTCTTGGATTTATAATAATCTGTGACTAATTGCCTCTTGTAGTACAATCAAGATGAGAATAACTGAGTCATTCCTGAAGATGGACCATCTTGAGAATTATTTCTCACAGTCTCAGCAGATGGAATTGTTTCAAGATAGATCCAAAGATTGATCTTATCAGAGGAAATTTTTACTAAGTTGAGTGTTCTCTGGAAAAAAAGATGTGGGTATAAACTAACATAATAAATTAAGTGATGAAGAGAAGAACATCTGTTCTTAGCTGAGGAAACTTCCACCCAGAGACCTTTTGCAATGGCAGGAATAGAGTTCGAATCCAAGTCTCGACACTACCAATTTAGTGGTTTTTGCACTAAACTTCACTGCCTTTAGGACTGTAGCATTTACCTAGTTAGTTGGATTTTTGTCAGGAACTTGATCCAAGATTTTTTTCTTTTTTTAAATATATAAAGCATTTGAAAGTTCTTTCAAAGCCAGCACATAGCTTTATTTAACTCTCTCAACCCCTCCCACCTCTGTCAAGTTGCACCAGGAAATTCAAGCTCTAACCAGAGGTCCCCAAATAGTTAAAAATCCAAGCAGCTTGCAGAGTAGAGCAAAATGATGTCAAAAACAGATGTTTCTCAGCAGGCCTTGCTGGATTCATAAGTCAGGAGAAAACCAGCATGTATACATGCATGCATGCTTTAAAAAAGAAAAAGAAAAAAAAATCTTGGCCAGTACTGTGGAGAAATAATATGTTGTCTCCTCATCTGCAATTCCTCTCCAGTTTTTAAAGGATGCAAACCCTGCAGAAAGACTCCCCGGGGAGACTAGTGGCCCTGACACTTGAGCCATTAACTCAGAGCACCCTCTAATCCCTTGTTTTCATTGTTGGTGTTCTAGCCAAGCTGCCCGCACAGATCCTGCCCGTTTTCATTGGCTGCAGAGATTGTTATTGGAGTGGCTGACAGCTGTCTGCCAGGCTGTCTGAACCGGCCTTCCTGTGCTCTCTGCTGCTGCTCCACTTCACAGCACTATTGTTCCTGTTGAGCCTTTTTCTTAAAATCGCTCCCAGCTGTATCCTGATATGGTAAACCACTTAAATTAGCTCCAGATTGTTCTGTTTATTTTGTGTTAGATAAGCGATGGAATACAGTCCCAGCAGCAGGCCGGGAGGAGGGTGAGACAAGAAAGTGAGGGGACAGAGACCAAAGGACACCTGGCCTTTTATAACAACGCCACATAGAGGTCCCAGACCAAATGGTGAAAAAGCTCAAAGTGATGCAGTCACTATTTCTGATAAGAGCATGTGACCCTGATGGTTTGGCAGAGCAGTGTTGTTGGTTCTGAAGACACCTCATTCCAGGAAAGAAAACCAAGGTCTCGACATGAAGCAGCCATAAAAGGAAGATAAATTGCTCTTATCGGAAATAAATACAGTACCTCTGCCAGGCTGGCTGCTGTGCCAATTGTCCAGGTACCAAGATTGATACCTGGGTTGTGGCCAGATCCTTTTCTGATTATTTATGTCCTTCCATATTACAATCCATGGTAGCTGATGGGCTCAGAACTGGCTGCAGTTAACCAGTCTCCCAATGTGCTCAGCATTGGAAAAAGTTCTTTTCTCTGCTGTGATCGAAAGCTAGAAATCCAAAGGGGTTGAGTCACCAGCGTAGGTCTTTTTCACGCAACTGCAAGTAAAATTCACAATGGAGTTGGCCCCTATTTGCTTATGCATTCCAACCATGCAACTGTTCTAATCATGGCCTCTTTTCATTAAATGTCTTCTAGCAGGGGCTTTCTACAAGTCTTTCCTAGTAAGTACTTAGCAAAAAAGTGTCTTCAAATGTCTTAGAATGAAGACATTGCCTCTGTGATTGTAGGAATAAATGGAAACATAAATAAAACAGACAAGCAGTACCAGCAACCAGTTGTATTAAAATTACTGAGAATTTGTTGTTAAGTGCCATGGAGTCAGTTCCAACTAGCGACCCTTTATAGGGTTTCTGAGGAGTGGCTGGTGGGTTTGAACAGTTGACCTTGTGGTTCAAAGCCCAGTGCTGAGCCTACAGTGCCACACCAGGAGTTTCCCCGGGGAAATTTTTCATGACTCACTGTAGCATGTGACTAAGTGCTCCACTCCACATTTTGACTCTTGGAACCCCTTTCTGTGAAGTTGAGAACTGGGTCAGGAGTAATAAATTGCCCATAGAAACTGCCTTGTAGTTCTTTTTGGGAAATAAACTCATTGTATATTAAAAAGGTACAAAACCAATGTTAGGAGAATAGTTACCTTGACAAGTTGTCTTTTCTGGTGGCATGTACCTTCCCTTCTTCATCTGATGTTGTTATTTTTAAGTACCATCAAGTCAGTTCTGACTCATAGTGACCCTATATAGGGTTTCTGAGGAGCAGCTGGTAGATTTGAACCACCAATCTTGTAGTTCAAACTGGCCTTGCAGTCCAGTGCTTATCCTACAGCACCACAGCAGCATAACTTGGACTACCTCTCCTCTGCTTACCTAGCTTTCATCTGTATCTCCTTTACATGTATACCTCTTTATTGTGTACAGTCTTGTACTTTATTCATCGGTTGGTCTTATTCCCCTAGATGGCATATCCCTTGAGAGCAGGGACCATGTGTTGACCCTCTGTTACCTTTCCCCACAGCATGGGCCACAGTAATGGTCATAGTGCCAAACGAAAACCTGTCATCATCAAGACTGTTGCAACTCCTCGTGGCTCTGTAGGACACAGTAGAACTGTCTCATAGGGTTTCCAAAGCTATAGCTCTTTATGAAAACAGAGCACTGCATCTTTTTTCTCTTGGAGTGGCTGGTGGGTTCAAAATGGACCTTTAGTTGGCAGCCAAGGGCTAAACTACAGTGCCACCAGGCTTTTGGACTTAGAGCAAGTATTTAATAAAAGTATTTCAAATAATTATTTCCTTTTTTATATTTGCCTGGCATGGAGTATCATTCATTCTGCTTCTTATGAATTCAGGCAAAGGCAAACATTAAAAAACAAAACAAAAACAAGTCCAAATAGTAGAGGTCTCATTGGCCTTTTCTCACCAAAATCACTAGCACATCCTTCTGGTATTGGCCAAGATGGAGTAGACCAACTGAGGTATCTTTCCTAATGATTATAACTAACAACTCATGACAGAATACAGAAAGCAACTACCTGAGACTTCTGAAAAGCCGATGTCAAGTGAATGGGAAATGAAGTCAAAACTGGACTACCCAATAATGAGGGTGAGTTTTATGAGTTTTATTTTTCCTCCTGTAACTTCCAGCTTTGACTCAAGGGACGTGGAATTATGAAACTATATAGCAGGTGTTGGCAAAAAAAATCTTCAGGAGAAGCATCCTATTTCTAACCAGAGATCCTGGAAAGGGGTCCCTTACTAAAGAACAGGGGAAATTTATGTTTTGTGTGGGTTGTTTTTTCTTCTCTCTCTCTCTCTCTTTCCTCTTCCAACCCTAGCCTCCGTGGATGATTTTCATTGTTGTTGGGCTAGATTCATGTTACTGAGCAGAGGCTCAGGGAAATGGGGCCCTTTTTGTCCAATGTATGGGAGAATGCCTCTATTTTTTTTCTTTTGTGGTTTGCTCCAAAGACAGGCTCAGGGAAATGGGGCCCTTTTTGTCCAATGTATGGGAGAATTCCTCTATTTTTTTTCCTTTGGTGGTTTGCTCCAAAGACAGCCTCAATCATGTGGCAGTGTGTGACCGCATGAGAAACAAAACCTGAGTTTTAGCTTAGGGCTGCTAACCACAAGGTCAGCAGCTCAAAACTACCAGTCACTCCAGAAGAAGATGCGGCTTTCTGCTCCTATAAAAATTTACAGTTTCAGAAACACTACATAAGGTTGATATGAGTCAGCATCAGTGATGCCCATGGACCAGTTGTTGTGTGCCATTGAGTCAATTACAACTTATAGCATCCCCATGTATCAGAGTAGAACTTCTCCATAGGATATTCTAGGCTGCAAACTTTTCAAGAGGTAGCATATGATCAAAAACAGTGCTACTGAAGGCATTGGTGAAAACAAGGCTCTAGGAGTAGATGGAATACAAATTGAAATGTTTCAACAAACTGATACCAAGAAAGTTGGAAGATAGCTACTTGGCCAACCATTTGGAAGAGATCCAAATTTGTGCCCATTCCAAAGAAAGGAGACCCAACAGAATATGGAAATCATTGAATAATATCATTAATATCACATACATGTAAAATTTTGCTGAAAATAATTTTAAAAAAATAGTTGCTGCAGAACATTGGAGGGGAGCTACTGGAAATTCAAGTTGGATTCAGAAGACCTTGTGGAACCAGGGATATAATTGCTGTTGTCAGGTGGCCCTTGGCTGAAAGCAGAGAATACCAGGAAAAATGTTTAATTGTGGTTTATTGACTATGCAAAGGCATTCGACTGTGTAGGTCATAACAAACTATGAATAACATATAGGAATTCCTGAACATTTAACTGTTTTCATGAGGAACCTGTAAATAAACCAAGAGGAAGTAGTGCTTATAGGATAAGGGGATACTGACTAGTTTAAAATCAGGAAAGGTGTTGTATCCTTTTACCATATTTATTCAATCTATATGTGCAGTGGTTACGTACAATAAGCACTGGACTGCAGACTATAAGGTCTGTGGTTTGAGCCTTCCAGCTGCTTGGCAGGAGAAAGATGAGGCTTTTTGCTCCTGCAAAGATTTGAAACCTCAGAAATCCTAGACAGGGTTGCTGTGAGTTGGAACTAACTCAATGGCACTTAACAACGACAACATGCTGAGCAAATAATCCCAGAAGCTAGATTATATGAAGAAGAGTGTGGCATCAGGATTCAAGCAAGACCCACTAACAACCTGAAATGTGTAAAAGACAAAACCTTGCTTGCTGTAAGCAAAGAAGGTTTGGAATTGAAGGTACAGCCTTCAGTATGGATTGTACCTCAGTGTAAAGAAAATGAAAATCCTCAAAATTGGGCCATGTCTGATTTCCTCTGGCTTCATAAGTGAGGGAATAAAACTCAAAATCAGCCCAAGGCCATTTCCTATGAAGTGGAAATTGGACATGCCTCCACCCTACAACTTTCTCTACCCTATTCTGACACCAACCATCCCTCCCACTGCCATCTCTGCTTCTTATCTGGGCTAACTAATCCATTGCAAAGGCCACACAGAACTTGGAGGCAATACTCACAACTATGGGCTATTAAGGAAGTGAACAGGGTACAATTCAACATCAGAAACAACTCAGGTTGCAGCACTCCTCCAGTCAGAAGCAATCTTCGCTGCCATACTGCAGGCATGCTTAACTCTTGACTTCAGCCTCTCAGCATTATGGTTCCTCGGCCTCTGAGCTGCTGGGGCAAGTGTTACTAAGGTCCTTTGTTGTTGTTATGTGCCGTGGAGTCGGTTCCGACTCATAGCAACCCTGTACAGGGTTTCCGAGGCTGTAAATCTTAACAGGAGCAGAAAGCCTCATCAGCACTCTGCAAGTCAGCCTCCTGCCTGTAAGCACTCAACTTTACTCAGTCTATGGGCCAGGAAGCCTGCAGCTACTCTGTCCCTCCATTCTGCCACGTCTTCTGCGGCCATCTCTGCTGCTGCCTCTATAACCACCATTTTTCCAGGTAGATATCAGACGCTCAGTTCGCAGGTCTTCTTTCTTGATAGTCTTGTGATTTTCTGTTTCTGCTTCTGAGATGGCTTCTTTTAAATCTAGCAGGATAGCAAAACTAACCAATCCCCACATTAAAGTTCCATACACCCTATTTGCATGATTCCATAGTAGAAGGTACCACATGGACCAATAAATAACATCATGACAAACAGAAAAGACTGAAGTTGTCAAATACTTCATTTTGTTTGGATCCATAATCAGCACTCATGGATGCAGCAGTCAAGACATGAGAGGTTGTATTGCATTAGGTACATCTGCTGCAAAAGACCTCTTTAAAGTGTTAAAAAGCAAAAGTGTAACTTTGGGATTAAGGTGTGCCTTTGAGTTAAGGCATTTGTAATCACCTCATGTACATGTGAAAGCTGGAAATGAATAAGAAAGGCCATAGAAGAATTGATGCATTTGAATTAGGGTGCTATCAAAGAATACTGAAAGTACCAGGGACTTCCAGAAGCACAAACAAATTCTGTCTTGAAAGAAGTTCAGCCAGAATGCTCCTTAGAAGTGAGAATGAGGAAATTTCATCTCTTGCACTTTGGATATGTTGTCAGGAAGAACCAATATTTGGAGAAGGACATCATGCATAGTAAAAAGAGGAAGACCCCTAAGAGATGGATTGACAAAGTGGCAGCAACAATGGGTTCAGACATAACAGTAATTGTGAGGATGGCATAGGACTGGGCAGTGTTTTGTTCTGTTGTGCAGAGGATCCCTATGAGTTGGAACTGACTCGATGGAGTCTAATAACAACAACAGCAACAATTTATACAGGAACAGAATACCATGTCTTTTCCCCATGCAGTGGCTGTTGGGTTTGAACCACCAAACTTTCCATTAATAGCTGAGCAATTAATTATTGCACCACCAGGGCTCCTTTTCTGATAAGTTACTGTTGTTGTTGTATGCCATGGAATTGATTCCAGAGGAACCAGTACAAGTGGGCCCATGGACATAGAGAGGGGAATCTCAGTGAGGAAGGAGTTGGAAAGAAAAGCTCCTGATTTTATGTATGAACTGGACCTAACTCCCAGGTTCGCTTCTGATTTCCCACATAGACCCAAAGAAGCAAAGCAAAGTCCTTAAGAACTCAACTGCAGTATCAACTTGCTACCCAAGTTCTAGACTAATCCCTGAGTATGCCTACACTGGACAAACCCAGACATCATAGAAATGGCTTTAAAAATTAAACTAATATTAGAACCATTGCCCACAGACTACAGACCTTGTAGTATGACTCTATCTAGGTTGGTTGATTGCTAAGACAAACAAAAATAAACAACCTCAAGAGCATTTTAAGAGGAGTCTCACAACATGCTAGTCAAAATCAGCACTCATGGATGCAGCAGTCAAGACATGAAAGGTTGTATTGCATTAGGCACATCTGCTGCAAAAGGTCTCTTTAAAGTGTTAAAGAGCAAGTGTAACTTTGGGATTAAGGTGTGCCTTTGAGTTAAGGCATTTGTAATCACCTCATGTGTATGTGAAAGCTGGAAATGAGTAAGAAAGGCCATAGAAGAATTGATGCATTTGAATTAGGATGATAATAGGTTGATAGTTGATCTAAGAGTCAACTTCAGATTACTCAGCATACAAAGAACCAGGAAAATCTGACCAATGCTCAAGAGGAAAGACTATCAACAGGTATCAACTCTGAGATGAGCCATACATTGGAGTTGTCAGACAAAAGATTTCATGTAGTCATTGTTATAATTCTTCATGAGATAAATCATGCTCTTGTAATGGT
>NW_006408831.1:2351006-2354648 GCF_000296735.1 Chrysochloris asiatica
TAAATTTGAATAATAGTGGTATTAACTGGGCTTCCCTTTAGACGCATGGATATTATCCTATCACAGACAGCGTTGTACTTCATGACTGATCTGGATATGTTCTTTTTGACAATGAATGCAAGACCATTCCTCTTCAATTTGTCATTCCCAACATAGTAAACCATGTGGTTGTCAGGTTCAAAATGGCCAATACCAGTCTATTTCAGCTCACTATTGCCTAAGATATCGATGTTTATGCATTCCATATCATTTTTGACAACTTCCAATTTTCCCAGATTCACACTTCATGCATTCCATGTTCCGATTTTCAATGGATGTTTACAGCTGTTTCTCTTCATTTTGAGTTTTGCCCCATCAGCAAATGAAGGTGCCGCGGGCTTTTCTCCCACGGGCTTTACTCCATTCACGTCATCATGGTCAACTCTACTTTGAGGAGGCAGTTCTTCTCCAGTCACATTCTGAGTGCCTTCCAACCTGAGGGGCTCATTTTCCGGCACTATATCAGACAGTGAGTCTCTTCTATTCATAAGGTTTTCTGTGGCTAAATATTCGGAAATAGTTTGTCACTCTTTCTTCCTAGTCTGTCTTCATCTGGAAGCTCGTCTGAAACCTGTCCACCCTGGGTGACCCTGCTGGTATTTAAAATACCGATGGCATAGCTTTCAGAATCACAGCAACTCACAAGCCACCACAGTACGACAAACTGACAGATGAGTGATGGATTTAACCTTTTCGGAAGTCACAAATGGAATAAACAATGAAACATTCTCTTTGGATACATACAAAAAGCTTTCCAAAAATTATTTTTGTGTTTCATATGCCAGGCAGATGTTTTGTAGGGTCAGCTGTGATGAAAAAATTGATGTAGAGAAGTAGATCTATAAGAGAGAAAGAGACACATTGACACTAGAAAAGATCTACTGTTTTTAAAAGAAGCCAAGTCAGTTTGATGGATTGGTGAAAACAAGAACAAAGAACCTGACATGTCCTGGAAGCTCTTGGTTTTGATAATGAGGGTGGTATTTAGAAGCCTGTCTGGAGAAATCACATCTGTTGTTCTGAGATATATCCTTGCCTATGTTCTGATGTATACACTGAGTAGGCAGGTTTGGACAGTTTCCATGAATCGGATTGTGAACATTCCTGTGACAGCAGGCAGAGTTTTCGTGAACATAGAATTTCTTTAACCCATCTCTCATCCAAAGAGCAAAAATTTCAGGATGGATGCTTACTTGCAGTGAGATCTCCATAACTCCCAGAGCTGCACTTTGAACTTTATATCATCACTCTGCTTTCTCTAGCACCATTCTATGTCTTAATCAGTTTTTATATATAAATGTCTTTTAAAAGCTACTATTTTTAAAGAATCTTTGCCTACCCTCAAGTCACAAACATATTCTCTCTGTTTTTCCATGAATGTCTTTATGGTTTTAGCTATCACATTTAGGCATTTGTTTTGCTATTCTTGTATGCTCTCCACTAAGTCCCCACTCATAGCAACCCTGTATAGGATTTCTCATGAGCAGCTGGTGGGTGTGAGCCACAAATCTTGCAATTAGTGGTCCAGTGATTATCTTACAGCGCCACATCTATTTTTCTCCTACAATTTTCTTTTATTGAGATAGAAGTCACATACCAGAAAAGTCACCCTTTTAAAGTATACAGTAGAGTGGTGTTTCATATAGTCACAAAGCAGTCATTGTTACTATCTAATTTCAGAACAGTTGAATCATCCTCCAAAAGAAACCCCAGGAACCCTGGTAGCACAGTGGATTGTGAACTGGGCTACTAATTTCAAGCTCAGTATTTCCAATCCACCAGCTGCTCCATGGAAGAAAGATGAGACTTTCTACTCCTGTAAAGATTTACAGCCTCAGAAACCCTGTATAGGGTTTGTTACTATGAGACAAAACTGACTCAGTGGCACATAACCATCACCACAAAAAAGAAACCCTGTACCCATTAGAAATGACTTCACATTCATTCCTCTCTCCAGCTGCTGGCAACCACTAATCTACTTTCTCTCTCCCTGAATTTGCCTATTTTGGACATTTAATATAAACACAGTATGTGACCATTTGTGACTGGCATCTTTCATCCCGTAGAATACTTTCAAGGTTCGTCCACATTGTAGCATGTATCAGAACTTCATTCCTTTTTATGTCCAAATAATAGTCCACTATAGGGCCACTATGGGCAGCGCATGGCACTTTGGGCTTCCCATAGAACCAACAGATCTGTGTTGGAAGAAGTGCAGCCACAGTGCTCCTTAGAGGTCAAAATGGCCAAACTTTATCTCTCATACTTTAGACATGTTGTCAGGAGGGACCAGCCACTGGAGAAGGATATCATGTTTAGTAAGGTAGAGGGTCAGAGAAAAAGAGGAAGACCCACAGCGAGATGGATTGGCCAAGTAGCAGCATCAATGGGCTCAGGCATGGCAATAATAGTGAGGTTGGCCCAGGATCAGGCAGTGTTTCATTGTGCTGTGCATAAAGTTACTATGACTTGGCACTGACTCGATGGAAACTAACAACATAGGGCCACTGAGAGTCAGAATCAACTCAGAGGTAATAGGTTTGGTTGGTTTTTTGATATGGCCATGTAACATATTGTGCTTTCTTCATTCATTAAATAGCATTTTTTTCTTCATTCATTAAATAGCATTTTAATGGCATTGGTGAAATACAGTATTGCATAAATACTCTTACGAATATTCTAGGGAATATTTGAGTAAATATTCATTTTTTGATCTTTATTTTGAGGGCTGTCGTGAGTCTTGTTTTGATAACTGCTGTGCTTTATGTAAAGTCGTGGAAATGGAATGGAGTCATCCTGGCTCTGTCTCAATAATAAGAACAAGACAAAAAAAAGAAAACCTATTCTATAGGTTGAGTCAGTGTTGAGTCATAGGATCTTCATCTGCAGCTAAGTAGAACTGCTCCGTAGGAATTTTCTTTGGGTCCTGATATGATGCTGTAGAATAAGTACTGGACTGCTAACCATAGGTCGGTGGTTCAAACCCAACAGCTACTCCTTAGAAACCCTATTCAGGGTTGCTATGAGTTGGACATGACACTTTAACAACAACAACACTCTTTAGGAAAGCATGTCTCCAGGCCTCTTTGTAAAATGGCACAGCTGCAATCAAGATGGATTGATAATTATTGATGATTGGAATGCAAAGGTTGGAAACAAAGAGGAAAGGTCAGTAGTTGGAAAAAATGCCTTGGTGATAGAAATGATGCAAGAGTCACATGATAAAATATTTAAGACCAATAACTTGTTCAGTGAAAATACCTTTTTTAAACAAAGTAAAAAATGACTATAAACATGGACCTCACCAGATAGAGTATACAGAAGTTAAATTGACTACATCTGCGGAATAGCTCTATATCATAACCCAAACCAGTCCAGAGGTGGCAGACTATGGAACAGACCATCAGTTGCTTGCATGCAGGTTTGGGCTGAGGCTGAAGAAAATTAAAACAAATCTATAAGAGCCAAAATATGACCCTGAATATATTCCACCTGAATTTAGACATCATCTGAAGAGCAGATTTGATGCTTTAGACACTAAAGACAGAAGACCAGAAGAGTTGCGGGATGACATTAAGAACATCATAGAGGAAGAAAGCAAAA
>NW_006408831.1:2354748-2372959 GCF_000296735.1 Chrysochloris asiatica
TCAAGGACTTCATTCTTCTTGGATCAACTATCAACATTCACGGAAGCAGCAGTCAAGAGATCAGACGATGTATTGCATTAAGGAAATCTGCTGCACAGGAACTTTATAATGTGATGAAGAACAAAGATGTCACCTTGAGGACTAAGGTGCGCCTGACCCAAGTTATGGTATTTTCAATAACTTCATATGGATACGAAAGCTGAACAGTAAATAAGGAAGATCGAAGAAGAATTGATGCCTTTGAATTGTGTTGTTGGTGGAGGATACTGAAAGTGCCATGGACTGCCAAAAGAACCAATAGATCTGTTTTGAAAAAAGTGCAGCCAGAGTGCTCCTTGGAGGCCAATGGCTAAACTTAGTCTCTCATACTTTGGACATATTGTCAGGAGGAAACAGTCGCTGGAGAAGAATGTCATGCTGGGTAAGGTTGAGGTTCAGAGAAAAAGAGCAAGACCCCCGACAAGATGGATTGGCCTGGTGGCATCATTGATGGCATCAAGTGTGGCAACGGTAGTGAGGTTGGCCAAGGATCGGACACTGTTTCATTCTGCTGTGCATAGGGTCGCTATGAGTCGGTTCCTACTCGATGGCACCTGACAACATATGAAAAGACCTGGAGTTAGGAAACCAGGAGGGATGAACACGCTCAGCATTCCTCAAGTTGAGGGAATTGAAAAAAGAATTCAAACCTCAAGTTGAAATACTGAAGAATTTTATGGACAGAATACTGAATGATGCAGAATGTATCAAACGAAGATAGAAGGAAAACACAGAATCACCAAACCAAACAGAAATGGTAGATGTTGAACCCTTTCAAGAGGTAGTATATAATCAAGAGCCAATGATACTGAAGAAAGAAGTCCAAGGTGCATTGAGGGCACTGGCAAAGAATAAGGCACTAGGAATTGATGGAATACACATTGAAATCTTTCAACAAACTGATGCAGCATTGGAGGCACTCACTTGTCTACTCCAAGAAACTTGGAAGACAGCTACCTAGGTAACTGAGAGGAGGAGATATATATTTGTGCCCATTCCAAAGAGAGGTGACTCAACAGAATGTGAAAGTCATTAATATCACATGCAAATAAAAGATAATACAAAAACTGCTACAACTATGCATTGACCAAAAACTTGCAGAGGTTCAAGCTGGATTCAGAAAAGGACTTAGGATGAGGAATATAATTGTTGACGTAAGATGAATCTTGGCCCAAAGCAGAGACTACCAGAAACTGGTTTACCTGTGCTTTATTGACTACACAAAGGCTTTTGATTGTGTGGATCATGATAAATTATGGAAAAGATTGCAAAGAATGAGAGTATTCCAGAACATTTAATTGTGTTCATAAAAAACCCATGCATAGATCAGTAGGCAGTTGTTCGAACAGAACAAGGGAACACCAAATGGTTTAAAATTAGGAAAGGTATGTGCTAGGGTTATATTCTTTTACCATATTTAGTCAATTTGTATGCTGAGCAAATAATACAAGAAGCTGGATTACATGAAGTAAAACATGGCATCAGGATTGGAGGAAGACTCTTTAGCAACCTGCAATATGCAGATGATACATGTTTGCTGAAAGCAAAGAGTACTTAAAATACTTAACCAGTGAAGATCAGGGACCACAGCCTTTGGTATGGGTTGCACCTCAGTGTAAAGAAAACAGAAATCCTCACTACTGGATCAATAAACAACATCCATATAAATGGAGAAAAGACTGAAGTTGTCAATTTCTCAGATCCACCATCAACACTCATGGAAGCTGCAGTTAAGAATCAAATCTTAAGTGCAGTAGGCAAATCTGCTGCACACGACCATTGTGGTGTTGAAGAGCAAAGATGTCAGTTTGAGGACTAAGGTCCCTGATCCAAGCCATAGTATTTTCAATAACCTCATGTGCATGTGAAAGTTGGACAGTAAATAAGAAAGACTGTAGAAGAATTGATGCATTTGAGTTACGGTGTTAGCAGAGACTATTAAAAATACCAGGGACTGCCAAAGGAACAAACCAGTCTGTGTTGAAAGAAGTACAGCCAGAATGCTCCTTGGAAGACAGGATGGCCAGACTTCATCTCTCATACTTTGCACATATTGTCAGAAGGGACCCTTACCTGGAGAAGGGTATTATGTTGGATAAAGTAGAAGGTTGGAGATAAAGAGTAAGACTCCCAACTAGATGGATTGGTGTAGTGGCAGCAGCAATGGGCTCAAATGTAGTAATGATTGTGAGGTTGGTGCAAGACAGTGTTTCATTTTGTTGTACATTGGGTCACTATGAGTCAATTCCAGCTCAATGGCAACTAACCACAACAACAAGAAGCACTGGACTGCAAGATTGGTTTAAACAAGGTCAGCAGTTCAAATCCACAGTTACATCTTGGAAACCTTATTCAGGTTTGTTATGAGTCGCAACAGTCTTGATGGCATGTAACTACAACAAGAGTAATCATTCTGGAGTTCCAGTGTGGCACTGTAGAATAAATTGTTGTTGTTGTTTTTAAGTGCTGTTGAGTCATTTCCAACTCATAGCAACGCTGCATAGGGTTTCCGAGGCTATAAATCTTTATGGGAGCAGAAAGTCTTTTCTTTCTCCGATGGAAAAGGTGGTAGTTTCGAACTGCTGAACCCTGAGGTTAGCAGCCTGATTTGTAACCACTGTGCTACCAGAGTTCTTTGTGGAATGGACCACAAAATTGGTTTGAATTGTAAGGTTGGCCATTCAAACTCACCAGCTGCTCCTTGGAAACCCTATATGGGTCGTTATGAGTTGGAATGGACTTCAGGGCACTTAACAACAACAACGAAAGTAATCATTCATCTGGAGTCCTGGTATGATGCTGTAGGATAAGCACCACACTGCTAATTGAAAGATCAGTGGTTGAAACCCACCAGCCACTCTTTGGAAACCCTATACAGGGTCGCTATGAGTCAGAACAGACTCTGTGGCAAAACAAAATCATTTAGCTCAAGTTTTTCATATTGTCAACTGAGAGTTCTTAAGTGAAAAGTTAATATTTAATTAGAAACCAGTCTTGATGCAGAATAACCCACAATCTGATATGTGGTTGAATAAGGCCCTTGAACCTCCTGCTGCATCTTCCTGAGCTGTGCTCACTGATGGTCATGTAACTGACACTGGTCCAACATTCTGGTTTCGACTTTTCTGAGGGGCCTCTGTCACTCCACCCCCTTACACACACTGGTGGTGTCCTCCCCCACCCCAGTCACTGTCTACCATGGCAGGGGCAGGGGAACCTTGTGTGTCTTTTTTCCTGACATTTGCCCAGAGGTAGATTATTCTGTTACATGAGCATCCAGAAAGATTTGTTAAAGAGGCAAGTGAGTACCAAGAACAAACCCTATTCACATCAATGTAATTGGCTAGGTGACAGATTGGATAAATAACTCTGATATTTATGGGGTTTATCTGCTTAAATCCTCAGCCTCCCAGTAGTTCCCCTCACCAGTATCTCTAAAAGTCAAGATCATGGCATGGCTGGAACAAGGCTCAGAAAAACTATGAAGTAATCAAATTAATTTAGTACTGTTAGCCTCTTTGTTGTTTTTTGTGACTTCTTCTCCATACTTTTTCCAAAGAGTCCTGAGGTTAATGGTTAAGGCTGCTGATCAAAAATGTTAGAGGTTCAAGTCTACCCAGAGACACTTGGGAAGAACCACCTGGTGATCTACTTTTGAAAAAGCCACTGAAGTTGGTTCTACTCTGACACACATGGTCTCACCATGAGTCACAGCCAATTCTGACAGCAACTGGTGTTACTGGTTTGTTTGTTCCAGAATCTTTTTGTAGGAACCAATTGGATATATCTAATCCATTGTTGTTGTTGTTATGTGCTGTGGAGTCGGTGCCAACTCATAACGACCCTGTACAGGGTTTCCAAGGCTGTAAATCTTTACGGGAGCAGAAAGCCTCACCTTTCTCCCACAGAACAGCTGGTAGTTTCGAACTGTTGACCTTGAGGTTAGCAGCCCAATTTGTAATCACTACACTACCAGAGCCCCTTATCTAATCTATTAGATGACCATTAATACATGCATTAGCCCTTCAAGAGATATTTTTGCATTTTAGCAATTAAAAAAAAAAAAGAAATCAACCATCCACAAGACTAGGCACCTTTTATGGACATTGAGGTTTCTGTCTTTGAATCATGTTGTCTAATCATCTGTCAAAGTCGCATTGTGACCCTGTTCAGGGAAGTCCAGGCCCTGGTGCAGGGCTGTTGGAGTCTTGCTTTTCCTCCCAGGATCCCCTAGTCTGGGTAAGCACATAAAGGACCCACCAGGCCAGGGAGGTAGAGATGATGGTTTAGGGCAACCTTCCAAAGTCAAGCCACAACTTTAAATTGTTTGGGGAGTAGTCCTAAAACCTAGTCTTGTTGTCATGGTTTCACCTAATTTTTATCAGCTGGATAGGGATGAGGCTTTATTGTCGTATGTTTAATGCTTTTGCTCAGATCTTTGGCTAACCAATGTTTTTCCATGACTTTTTGACAGTTATTTTTGCTCAATAATGAATAATAGAGTGAGATTTACAATCTGTATATGACAACATTCATTTTATTTTGACATTCCGTTTCTAGACAGCAAAGGTTTTATAATTAGGTTTTGCTTCTGCCAAGACATTGCTGAAAAACTGTTTCCCTGAAAAGACAAGAAAAAAACACAAAACCAAGAAAAAAACACAAAACCGTCCATAACTTCCTTTACTGGTTTGAGTCATCTTATTTTGATTTAGAACTTTTTTCATAAGTCAGTCAGGAAATGAAATAAAATTTTCTCTTGAAAATGAATTCTTAACAAGAAGAAAAAAGATTAACTGTTGCCAAAAAGAAAATTAGGAGGGAAAATGAGAAGAAACACATTGGAACTGTGGTACTATTGATTTTGTTTTCTTTAATTTATATCAGACTTAAGTGAGCAACACATGAGACTCCCTTTTCGCCCTTGTTTCAAATGAGCGTGGTTCATTTTTGCCACAAATCTGATCAGCTTTAAGACAAACTCTTTGAAATACCTAGGAGACTGCAACTAGAAAAGATGAACAGCCCTCTACTTTTTCACACATGCACCCAACTCAAAGCCTGACTCGATGGAGTCTGCTCCAATGCTGTGACCCTACACTGGCATCCGCTAGATGCCACATGCGGCAGTTCAAGTCCAGTAAAGTGAACTGTCTGCTGCGTCTATGGTCGGCTCTGTTACAGGGAGGACACATGGCAGGTGTGTCAACTGCCAGATCTTTCTCCCTGGACTACTCTTGGAGAGGGAACCACATTGTTAACTAATGATAGAAACACGTATCATTACTAATGACAAAAACATCACAGCTGAGCTAATGCCAAAAACAGTCACACTCATGCCGTCAGCGCTTCCCCACTAACAGTGTATAGAAACACCTTCTAGCTCCTACAGGATCAGCAGCAGCCAAATTCTCTTGATAGCCCAGAACATTTTCACTTCTGAATCATAACTGAAAAGCTGCTCCTAGAATCAGATTCAAATCCTCGTCACCTTTATCCCCTTCATCTCTTCTCTGACTTTCACCAACATCATTGTCCAATATGGAACACTTGTTTCTATTGAACACTAGCAAATAAATATCAAAATGTGAAAGGTATGATATATAGTATCTCAAAGGAGCTTATCTATTTATAAAGAAGACAACGTGAGATCCAGGCATGTTCTGTGAGCACTGAGCACAAATGAAGTAGTAGTGCCTGTCTCAGCCATTATGGGGAGAGTGTGCTTTATTTGTGCTTGTGTACAGGCTCTGGTAACGTAGTGGTTACGAATCGGGCTGCAAACTGCAAGGTCAGCAGTTCTAAACTACCAGCTGTTCCGCAGGAGAAAGATGAGGCTTTCTGCTCCTGTAAAGATTTACAGCCTCGGAAACCCTGTACAGGATCAATATGAGTTGGCATCGACTCGACAGCACTTAACAACAACAACAGACTCTTGAACAACCTGCGATATGCAGATGATACAACCTTGCTTGCTGAAAGTGAAGAGGACTTAAAATACTGATGAAGATCAAAGAGCACAGCCTTCTGTATGGATTGCATCTCAATGTAAAGAAAACAGAAATCCTCACCACTGGACCAATAAACAACATTCTTATCAACGGAGAAAAGATTGAAGTTGTCAAGTACTTCATTCTTCTTAGGTCAATCATCAACACTCATGGAAGCAGCAATCAAGAAATTAAACGACGTATTGCATTAGGCAAATCTGCTGCACAAGATCTTTTTAAAGTGTTGAAGAGCAAAAATGTCAGCTTGATGACTAAGGTGTGCCTGACCCAAGCCATGGCATTTTCAATAACCTCATATGCATGCAAAAGTTGGACAGGGAATAAGGAAGATCATAGAAGAATTGATGCTTTCAAGTTATGGTGTTGGAGGAGAATATTGAAAGTTCTATGGGCTGCCAAAAGAACCAATAGATCTATGTTGTAAGAAGTGGAGCCAGAGTGCTCCTTGGAGGCCAGGATGGCTATACTTTATCTCTCATACTTTGGACGTATTGTCAGGAGGGACCAGTTGCTGGAGAAAGATAGCATGTTTGGTAAGGTGGAGGGTCAGAGAAAAAGAGGAAGACCCCTAGTGAGATGGATTGGCAAAGTGTCAGTCAAAGTGTCAGTCAAGGGTGGCAACAATTGTGAGGTTGGCCCAGGACCAGGCAGTGGTTTGTTCTGTTGTGCATATGGTCTCTGTGAGTCCGTACTGACTCGATGGCACCTAACAACAACAACAGTTAAGTAATTAGAGTATTTTATTGAAAGAGAAGAAGTCCGGGTGGCACATTGGTTAAAACATTCCGCTGTTACATGTGATACGTAAATTATGGGTGACTGGTACTCTATGAACAGAGCACATGGAGGAACTTCCCTCTACTGGAGATGGGGCCCCCTGATGGTTTTGAATATACAGCTTGTGTGTAGAATTGAATGTGTATTCAATAAAGTTGTTGTTGTTGTTAAGTGCTGTTGAGTCAGTTCCGACCCATAGCAACCCTGTATAAGGTTTCCAAGGAGCAGCTGGTGAGCTTGAACTACCGACCTTGCAGTTCAAACAGCTTTGCAGTCTGGCGCATTAACCCACAGCGCCACACCAGGACTCCATTCAATAAAGTAGTATGGGTGAATTTTTGAGCCTTGAGTTTTTCTAAGAAGAAATGTGCCAAGGTTTGAAGACAGATTCTTGTAAGCCTTTGATATGTTGTTGTTGTTGTTAAGTGCCGTCGAGTCGGTTCCGACCCATAGCGACCCTGTACAGGGTTTCTGAGGGTGTAAATCTTTATGGGAGTAGAAAGCCTCATCTTTCTCCCACGGAGCAGCTGGTAGTTTCAAACCGCTGACATTAAGGTTCACAGCCCGATTCATAACCACTACGCTACCAGAGCTCCTTCAAGCCTTTGATATAGATGATGAAATTGACTGTCAACTAGACCACGTGTATCAAGGAATTGTTTCCTTCATCTAATCTCACTCAAGATTCTTCTCTCTGTTTCTTTAAGCAAATGAGGACCTGGTATGTTAAGAGCTTGGTCAGGCACCTCATTGGTGGTGGAGACTTAGAATTTCTTAGCCACCAGAGATAGAGGCTTCTCTAAGGGAATGATCATCACCTTAAAATAACTCCTTCTGCAGGGTCTTGGGAAGAGTGTACACTTTGCTGAGATTGACCAGCGGTCTACAGTATTCTGTGACATAGAAATATAAAGTTTCTGTGACATAGAAATACAAAACCACATCCATAAGGGGTCGCCAGGAGCATGGTACTCTATGACTGGATCTGCAGGGGATTGCCACACAGACCTTGTTTGAATCCTAACTTTACCAATTACTAGCTGGTCTTTTAGAATCTTGTTAATGTGTTTTGTTGTTTATTTTCTTTGTTTTAGCAGTAAGAGGGTACAATACTAGACTATTTGGGTTAGTTTAAAACTTAAAAACAACAGCAATTATAATGGTGTTGGTGGTTTTATGCTGTGGAGTTTGGTTCTGACTCATAGTGATCCTATATAGGGTTTCTGAGGCTGTAAATATTTACTGGATCAGAAAGCCTCATCTTACTACTGCAGAGTGGCTGGTAGATTCGTACTGCTGACCAAGAAGCCCAATGTGTAACCCACTACGCTACCAGAGTTCCCTAAGGGTTATAATAGTTGGAGTCCTGGTATTTATTGAGCACTTAGGTTGTACCAAGGAGTTCTGGTAGCATAATGGGTAACGCGTTGAGTTGCTAACTTCAAGCCCAGAAGTTTGAATCCACCAACCATCCATATGGGAGAGAGATTAGGAGAGAGATGAGATTTTCTGTTCCTATAAAGATTCATAGCCTCAGAAACTCTATACAGGGTCGCTATGAGTCGGAACCAACTGGACTGTCCACAAATACCATCACCACCTAGATTATCCCAAAGCACCCTGCCCAGCAGTGTTTTTAAGTGACGTCATTTAATTCTCCCCATAACATATGAGGTGGTTGCTGTTGTTGTTAAGTGCTATTGAGTCAGTTCTGACCCAGAGCGACCCTGTGTAGGGTTTCCAAGGAGCAGTTGGTAAGCTTGAACCTCCAACCTTGCAGTTCAGACGGCTTTGCAGTCTGGCACATTAACCCACAGCGCCATACCAGGACTCCAACTCGTAACCATTACGCTACCAGAGCTCCTTAACATATGAGGTAGGAATGACTATTGCCACATTAAAGAAGAGGAAACGGAGGCAAACATATTGAATCTGGTAACCCAGCTAGTGAGCAGCTAGTCAGGCCTATTCTGCATCCGTCAGACTCGATTCTGTGAGTACAAAATGGTGCCTGGTGCATACAAAACAGAAACAGTTGCCATCCATCCCATCGACTCCAGATCATGGTGCTTCATGTGTGTCCTAGTAGAACTGTGCCCCCTCGGGTCTTCAGTGGCTGAGTTTTCACAAGATCTGAGTGCATTGATTCAAGGCTTTAAATAGGTTCATTCTAGTCTGACCCCCTGCTGACCATTTGCCTTTCCATCTCTGATCTAGTGGATCAGAATTTATAGTTTAACAAGATCCCCAGGTGATTCGTATACAAGAAGGCTTTAAAAACTTCACAGAAAAATCCGTTATCTTTTCATTTCATTTTTCACAAACTTTTTGAAGTCCCCTTGTAGATTTCCAGGTGATTCTTATGTATAGTTTGTATTGAACTGTAGAAACACCTGATTCAGTAGATCTTGGGTGCTGGTGGTTGGGTGCTACGGAGTTAGTTCTGACTCATAGTGACCCTGTATAGGGTTGCCCGAGGCTGTAGAACTTTATGGGAGCTGAAAGCCTTGTCTTTCTCCTATGGGGTAGCTGGTAGTTTGAAACTGCTGACCTTGAGGTTAGCAGCCAACTCATAACCACTATGCTACCAGAGCTACTGGGAATTGGAATTCTCAGCAGGGGAATCAACTGGAATGAACTGATTCAAAGCTCTGTGTTAAACATTTGCTCCATCTGAGGACTCCGCCTGGCACATAGTAGGTGCTTCACAAATGTAGTGTCCTATGGCTTTGGTAGGTCTCTGATTTCTGTAGTAGATTTTTATATTCAACATACTATAACACAGGTCCAGCACACTGCCCTCATGTGGTTCATTTGTATAGTAGTATTTGTTTTTCTTTTTCCCATTGAAGTGCATTACATATGCAAATAAGTGTTGTGGCATTGTGGGATAAAGCACTGGACCTCAAGGTCAGTTTGAACTACAAGGTCGGTGGTTCAAACTCTCCAGCCACTCCTTGGGAACCATATACAGGGTCACAATAAGTCAGAACTGGCTCGACGGTACTTAACAGGATTGTTGTTGTAGTTGTTATGTGCCGTGGAGTCGGTTCCGACTCATAGTGACCCTGTACAGGGTTTCCGAGGTTGTAAATCTTTACCGGAGCAGAAAGCCTCATCTTTCTCCCGCGGAACAGCTGGTAGTTTCAACTGCTGACCTTGCGGCTCTCAGACCGATTCGTAACCACTACGCTATATTTTATATATATATATATTTGTAGTTATGTGTATGTATATATATATTTGTAGTTATGTGTATGTATATATATATTTGTAGTTATGTATATGTATATATATATATTTGTAGTTATGTGTATGTATATATATCTTTTATTGTTAAGTGTCATTGAGTCATTTCTGACTCATAACAACTCTGTATGAGGTTCCTGAAAAGCAACTGGTGGGTTTGAGTCACTGACCTTGTGTTAAGCAGTCCAGTGCTTATCCTATCATGCCACACCAGGATTCTGTGTCTATGTATATATCTCACTGTTTATTTTGCACACTTGCCTGGTTGGTGAGATACTGATTTCAGTCACTCTTGTAACTTTTACTGGTCCTTCACCAAGATTTCTATTCCCTGTGTTGTCTTGGAAGTGAAACCTCTTTCCTGGCATTGCACATGAAGAAGCTTTAACTTGCCATGCTGTCGAGAGGAATTTTTCTCCCGATTAGTTTTCCTGCTGACTGCTTTGTGTACAGAAACATTTAGCCCACTAGATAAATCTTCAACTTTCACAATTAAGAAAAGATCACCAGGGAGTAGAATGCTAATTCAGTTACCAGCTTAAATGGTAAAAAAAAAAAACAAAAAAATTCCAAAAGGAAAAACAAAACAAACTGGTCAACAGTCTCCACTTCTCAGGAGCTTTAAGTCACTAAATGTAAGAAGGATGGGTGGGTGGGCCCAACTTACATGGAAAGTCACACATGAGCATTGAAAACTGGGTCTATCCCAAACCATTACACTCAGGAAACATTCTTATTCATAGAGTGGAGTCTCTGAATGGCACACACACTTGGCTGCTAACTAAAAGATTGGAGGGTCAAGCCTACCCAGAGATGCCTCAGAAGACCTGATATTATACTTTATTAAAAAACCAGTTTCTGAAATCCTTGTGGAGCAGTTCTACTGTAAAGCACATGGAGTTGCTATGAGTTTGGGTAGATTCAATGACAGGTAGGAGGGTAGTGTGGAGTGAAAGAAGAAGGATATTTGAGATGGGAGAGGATGAGAAAGAGTTTTCTTTTTCAAACACCATATGATAACAACGTACACAGAAGTCTTCTGTTCTGAACTGTATGCAATGATTACCACTGTCCTTATGCCAATACCTAACTGTGTTTCAGATAACGGAGGGCAGACTTTGGCTGGGGGCAATAACTGGCCTCTTCGAGGAAGAAAATGGACCCTGTGGGAAGGCGGCATTCGAGGAGTGGGCTTCGTGGCAAGCCCCTTGCTGAAGCAGAAGGGTATAAAGAACCGGGAGCTCATCCACATTTCTGACTGGCTGCCGACTCTGGTGAAGCTGGCGGGAGGACACACAAATGGCACCAAGCCTCTGGATGGCTTCGACGTGTGGAAAACCATCAGGTACCTGAATCACCTCTTTCTCTCTTCCTCCTTCCAAGGATTGAAACCCCAAGAACAGGTTGACTTGACTGAGGCAGAATGATAGATTTATGTTTAATTGATATATATTTTTTAAAAGCAAATGCCCTATAAATATTATAATATATATTGTTTACCTCTACATTTTCGATTGTGGGCCCATGATTCTCACATAAAGAGCAAGATTGTTCTCAGCCTCTCACCCTCTATCAATGGTCGGCTAAATTGTGAATGCCCTTGAGAGTGGAGCAGCTGCGCTGAGAAGTAGGCTGTGGTGTGGATTGCTTTCTATAGGGCACTAGAGGCTCTGCCCTGATGCATACTACAAAAATGGAACAGAGGGCAAAGGAAGAGAGCTGGCACAGAAAGACAGTATTTAACAACCAGATATACCATAATTCAATCATTTCCAATTGCTGAAGGTACTCAGAGACTTCAGAAAGTTGATGGAAAATTCCATTATCTTTTGATTCCATTTGTCCATACACTTTTTGAAGCCCTCTCATATAGGGTATAGTATTTTTCATATAGGGTACAGAATTTCTAATGTTTTACATCTAAATTTTTCTGTCGTCAGTAAACTTCAACATCAGCAAATAAATAGTAAGTTTTGCATACAGTTATTTTACGCTAAGAAAGCTTGAAAGCTTTTAAAATTTAAAACTTTCTGTTAGGTTAGGAATGGGTGGAAGAAGCATTCAGCTGGGCTTCCTGTCTTCTCAGCACCAGCTAGCCTGTTGGTTCCTCTCTGGAAATCTCATCCAAAGGGGATAAGAGAAGGGAAGTTATGCTCCTCACCTACAAACCAAACAGAATAGCTGATTTGATTGATTTTATAGCCCAGCCTGTGTAAATTATTTTGTAATTCAGAGTTCCAGGTTTATCAGATTGAAAACATCATTTCTTTTTAAGCTGTTATTGTTAGGTGCATCAAGTCAGTACTCATAGCAAACCTATGTACAACAGAACAATGTAATCAAAAGACCACAGCCTTTGATATGGATTACCATGGCTTGGGTCAGGTAAACCTTAGTCCTCAAGCTAACATCTTTGCTCTTCAACACTTTAAAAAGGTCTTGTGCAGCAGATTTGCCTAATGCAATACGTCGTTTGATTTCCTGACAGCTGCTTCTTTGAGTGTTGATAGTTGATCCAAGAAGAATGAAGTCCTTGACAACTTCAATCTTTTCTCCATTGATAAGAATGTTGTTTATTGGTCCAGTGGTGAGGATTTTTGCTTTCTTGACATTGAGATGTAATCCATACCGAAGGCTGTGGTATTTAATCTTCATCAGTAAATATTTTTAAGTCCTCTTCACTTTCAGCAAGTTAAGTTGTATCATCTGCATATTGCAGGTTGTTAATGAGTCTTCCTCCAATCCTGATGCCATGTTCTTCTTCATAGAACCCAGCTTCTCGGATTATTTGCTCAGCCTACAGGTTGAATAAGTATGGTGAAAGAATACAACCCTGTCACACACTTTTCTTAATTTTAAAACACTCATTATTCCCATGTTCTGTTTGAACAACTGCCTCTTAGTCCATGTACAGGTTCCTCATGAGCACAATTAAGTGTTCCAGTCACCATCCTGTGACCAGCCTGTATAGTAAACTTAAGAGCACATACTTTTTTTAAAAAAGTTTTTATTGTGAATTATGTAATAGTTTACATGGGAGAGCATTGGCTTTACATTCATCCTATTGTATATTGTTTCATTGGCATGGTTACAATCCCCGTTATGCACCATCAAACAGCCAACGGGTATACCCCACAAGCCTGCACCTCGGTCGTCAGCACACAGCCGCTCTTCCTCTCTGGGTCTAGAGTCCCCAGCCATTCCATCTCTCCACGTCATCATCTCTGCAAGGCTATAAATCTTTACAGGAACAGAAAGTCTCATCTTTCTCCCATGGAACCAATGGTAGTTTCAAACAGCTGACCTTGAGATTAGCAACCCAACTCATAGCCACTACGCTACCAGAGCTCCTTCAGAAACCCTATAGAGGGTTGCTATGAGTCAGAACTGACTCAATGGCAATTAACAATACCAACATCCACAATAAAAACTTGACATATTCACATGTGTTCAGCAGTTGCTCTATTTTTACTTTTTTATATTTTCCTTAATATTAGTAGTAGTGATATATACTCATTATAGATCATTTGGAAACTACAGAAAATAATCACCCAAACCACACATACTATAAATATTTTGTCCTATTTTATTTTTTATTTTCAGCATTTTTTACCACATTGGGAAACCAATGTTCATAAGACAGTCAAGCATCTTAACATTATATCCCTGCTTCAAACTATGCCTCAATCCCTGTATCACAGACCCTGTTGTTCCAAGGTTGAGCATGTATCACTATTTACCTCTGTCCCACTTAGCCCATGCAAGCCTGTCTTAGTGTTCCCCTATCAATCTTGTTCTTCCTACCCCTTCTTGTATTGCCCTCCCCAACACCCGAACTAAACTCCCCACCCCTACCCCACTGTTGTGGTTATGTTATATTCCATTAATTCTTCCCTCAATTTAAGACAGTCTATTTTATCCTGTCATCTACCAGACCTTCTCACCACCTGGATTTCTGTTCCTCTGTGTTTACCTTCTTTCACATTGTAATTGTTTTGATCATAGACTGACCTCCCAGATCCTCTGTTCTTGACTTTTCCATTTGTCGTTTGAGTTCAGGGTGATGCTGCCACGTACGTCATTCTCTCGTTGTTGTCTGTTCTTGTTGATTCTTAGTCCACAGAACTTCCTTTAGGATATTTTTCATAGCAGGAGTGGCTTTGGCAAAATCTCTTAGCTTCTGTTTATTCTGGAATGTTTTATTATACTGTCATATTTGATTGACAGCTTTGCTGAGTGAGGATTCTTGGTTGGCAGGTTTTTTTTGTCTTTCAGGGTTTTATATATGTCTTCCCATTGCCATCTTGCTTGCATGGTTTCTGTTGAGAAATCCAAGCTTAATCTGATTTGCTTGGCTCTGTATGTTACACTTCTCTTTTCCCTAGCTGCTTTCAGGATTCTGTCCTTACCTTTGATTTTGTAGAACTTGATTATTATGTTTTGGTGATTTACTTTTAGCATCTATCCTTCCTGGGGTTCGTTGAGCTTCTTGAATGCTTATCTTTTTGCTTTTCGGGATGTTAGGGAAATTTTATTCCAGCATGTCTTCAACTATCTCCTATGTGGACTTGTGTGATTGTTCCTGTTCCAGAATGCCAATAATTCTTAAGTTATTCCTCTTCATGTTATCCAACATGAATCTTAGAGCTTCTTCAGATTTTTTAATCCTTTTTTGTGTTGCTTTTCTATCTAGTAGTGTTGAGAGATATATCATCCAGAGCACTAGTTCTGGCTTCCATCTCTTCAGTTCTAGTCCTTTGCCCTTTTAGTGTGTTGTCCATTTCTGATATCCTATTATTAATCTTTTGGGCCTCTTTCTGTGATTTTGAATTGTTTCCAATGCTGTGTCTGTCTTATTTGATTGTTCCTGTAATGCTTTCCTAACTTCTTCCTTATTTTCCTCAACTCCAGTGTATAGTGTTTTGATACATTTTATAACCATTTTTCTGAATTCCTTCTCAGGAATTTCCAAAGTCTGCCCATCTTCTAGTATGGAGTGGAGTGTAGGTTTACTTCCAGCTCATTTGCCTCAATCACTTTATCTCGTTTCTGGACGTGTGCTGATATGGTCATCTGTTTCTATTTTGGGGCATATTCAGGAATTATCCGTGGCTTTAATACTTAGATGGGTGTATATTTTGGTATTTTTTATGCTTTCTTGAGTGCCTCCAGGTAGATGTGATCAGGAGATGGGCTTCCCTTTTCACTCTTCTTCCTGAGAAATTTCAAGATGCCACTGTTGGTCGTTGTGACTTAACTCAGGATTTCGTTTCGGCCTACTTCCTTTTTAGTCTGCCTGTCACACTTACAATCCCTGTTCAGGCCTTTTTCCTAGTGATAAACAGTTCAGGGCCGGCTGTGGCCATTTTACACTGCCATTTGGTTTTAAGTGGACACTGTCACTTTGAATTTTGAGATCTGTGCGCATGCACAGTAGAACCCTCTGGGGGTGGGGGCGGGGTGTCCACTTGCTCAGGTACCTGCTCTAGTCACCAGAATGGAGGTGCACAGGCAGTGAGAGACCAATGAACAGATTAAAAAAAAAAAAGAAAAGAATGTCCACACCTTTATCTCCGCAGTTCTGTCAGGTATCCGAGCTGCTCTGATCCTTCCCCTGCTTGTTCTCTCCTAAGATGGGGCTCTGGGAGCAGCTGAGCATCTTGAATTAGAAAGCAATGGATTTCTAGCTTCTGCTACAAAATCCCCTAACTATAAGCCTTCCAACCTTCTAAATATTCCTTTATATGTGGTTCAGAGTTCTGGCACCATACCCTGAGCCTGCTTGGTCCGGTATTCAGTGTTCTTGCTGACGGAGCTCCTCACTGAACTTCTATCTGATCCACCATCTTGTTTGTTCTCTGTATGATGTTCTTGATGTCATCCTACAAATCTGGTTTTTGATCTTTATAGTTCAGTGCATTAAATCTGTTTTTGACATGATCCCTAAATTCAGGTGAGATATTTTCAAGGTCACATTTTGGCTTTCCTGTACTGACTTTAATTTTCTTCAACTTCATCCTGAACTTGCATATGTGCAATTGATTATCTGTTCCACAGGCTGCCCCTGGCTTTGTTTTCGTTAGTGATATTGTTGTTGTTAGGTGCCATGGAATCAGTACCAACTCATAGCGACCTTATGCACAGCAGAGCGAAATACTGCCTGATCCTGGGCCAACCTCACTATTGTTGAGGTTTTTCTTAATTCAAAAAACAGCTATAACAGAACAGTGATAGGAAACTGCCAGAAGTTCAAGCTGGATTAAGATGAGCAAGTGTGAAAGAGGAATACCATTGTTGATGTCAGATGGATCTTGGCTGAAAACATTGAATACTAGAAAGATGTTTACTTGTGCTTTATTGACTACACAAAGGCTTTTGACTGTGTGGATCATGGTAAGCTATAGACAACGTTGTGGAGAATGAATATTCCAGAACATTTCATTGCGCTCATGAGGAACCTATACATAGACCAAGAGGCAGTTTTCAAATAGAACAAGGGACACTGAATGGTTTAAAATTAGGAAAGACGTGCACCATGGTCGTATTCTTTCATCATACTTATTTAATCTGTATACTGAGCAAATAATCTAAGAAGCCAGATTATATGAAGATGAATGTGGCATCAGGATTGGAGGAAAACTCATTAACAACCTGAGATATGCTGATGATACACACTTGCTGAAAGTGAAAAGGGCTTAAAATACTTATAGATGTAGACCAAAGACCACAGCCATTGGTATGAGTTGCACTTCAATGTAAAGGAAACAAAAATCCTCATTACTGGACCAATAAATAACATCAAGATAAATTTATAAAAGATTCAAGTTGTCAAAGTCTTTTCTCAGAACAACAACACTCATGGAAGCAGCAGTCAATAAATCAAATGATGTAATACATTAGACAAATCTGCTGCACAAGATTCTTTAAAGTGTTCATGATCAAAGATAACAGTTTAAGGACTAAAGTATGCCTAACCGTAGTCGTGGTATTTTTCAGTAGCCTCATATGCATGTGAAAGTTGGACAGTGAATAAAGAAGACCATAGAAGAATTGATGCATTTGAGTTATGGTATTGAAGGAAAATATTAAAGTACCATGAGTCACCAAAAGAACAAACAAATCTGTGTTGGAGGACGTACAGCCAGAATGTCGCTTAGATTCCATGGTGGCCATACTTTGTCTCTCATATTTTGGACATATTATCAGGAGGACTTCATGCTTGGTAAAGTGGAGGTTCAGCAGAAAACGGATGACATACAATGAGATGTATTGGCACAGTGGCAGCAGCAATGTATTCAAGCATAGCAACAACTGTGGGGTTGGCATAGGACCTGGCAATGTTTCATTGTGTTTTGCATAAGTTCAATATTAGTAGGTACCGACTCGATGGCATGTAACAATACCAATAATGCAGCTTTCCCACCATCTCTTTCCACAGATGTAGTCAATTTGATTTCTGTGTATTCCATCTGGTGAGGTCCATGTGTCTAATCATATTTCATGTTGCTTAAAAAAGGTATTTGCAGTGAAGAAGTCATTGGTCTTGCAAAATTCTGTCATGTGATCTTCAGCATCACTTCTGTAACCAAGGTCATATTTTCCAACCACTGACCCTTCCTTGTTGTTTCTAACTTTTGCATTCTGTTGCCAGTAATTCTTAATACATCTTGATTGCATGTATAATCAATTTCAGACTGGAGAAGTTGGTAGAATTCTTCAATGTCATCATCACTAGCTTTCTAAATTTGAGTAATAGTGGTATTAACTGATTTTCCTTGTAGGCATATGGATATAATCCCTTCACAGACAACATTATATTTTAAGATAGATCTTGAAAAGTTCTTTTTGATGATGAATGCAATGTCATTCCTCTTCAATTTGTCATTCTGGCATAGTAAACCATGTGATTGTCAAATTCAAAATGAGTAATATGAGCCCATTTGAGCTCACAGTTGTCTAGGATATTGATGTTTACGTGTTTTATTTAATTTTTGACAACTTCCAATTTTCCTAGATCCGTGCTTAATATATTCCATAGTCCAGTTATTAATGGATGTTTGCAGTTGTTTCTCATCATTTTGACTTGTGCCCATTAGCAAATGAAAGTTCCGAAATCTTTACTCCATTCGAGTCAT